>NC_142638.1:4244924-4547954 GCF_059453375.1 Lepisosteus platostomus
GCATTACGAAGATCTGCATCTAGCCGGATAATTTCGAAACCGATTAGGTATTACTTTTTTTAATTAATACTCCACTTTAATATCAAAACCTCGACAGGATCCACAAACATCAGTTCGGAAATGCAGAAGACAATATTAATATCCCGAGTTTTAAACGTTTTCAAAACACCTATACACGTATAGACTGTTTTATGAGCGTGTTTTCATTAAACGTCTTTAAGACCTCCGTCCTGCTGTTTAGCCTTCTTCAGGAGTGAGAGAAAGGTAGCAGGGATATAAAGCACAGGACAACAGAGGACACAGCAGTCAGGAAGATGTTATTATATATTTTACAGCATTTATTCCGCTTGTTGTTACCCGAATATACACGAAGATACAGCTTTGCTGCACCGGAAGTAAAGGAGCGGTTGCCATAGAGACGAGCTTCTCTTGTGTGGTTGAATTTGCGACGCGGAGAGAAAACAACGTCGGAGAAACGTAAGTACTTTAAAAGTTTTTATTTTATTTCAGAGTTCTCGAATAGTTTTAAATAAATTATCGAGGCATAATACAAGTGTTCAACAATACGTAATACCAACAATTTATTCTAAATTTTGTTTGAAGTTACCTCTAGAGACGCTAAACTGAAAAGTGAATATTCGACGCTTTTTTATTTTATTGAATATTCGTTTGTGCGGTTGGAGTATATTTGGAACCAAAAATAACTGTCTTAGGTGAGGATGAGGCAGGGGACGTAGAATTGTGTCATTTGATAAACCTTTGACTTGTAAAGGATTTCGCTTGTTGGAAACTAACCGTTTTAATGAAATGCACGGTCTTCCGTTGGCGGGGGGTAATTATGAAACACCTGTTTCAAGTCTGAAAAGCAAACTCCCCTGTTCTGTTCTTGCACAAGCCAGTTTGACAGATTTCTCCAAGGACAGGCTAACAAACGGTGCTGTAGTTTTGTAGGGACAGTGTCTAAGCTGAAGGACACGGGTTTGGTTTGCCTCTGGGGGGGTTGTTTTTAATTCACTATTCAAAGCTGCAGTGCAAGGAGAACCAAAATCAAACATTTTTGACGCTTTAAAAAAAAAAGCCATATTTTGGTTCATGCAAAGTGCTGCTTCCACTGTGGGGAAGGTGCCCCCCCCCTGTCAGTTTGTCAGGAGCAGCGGTCTCTTTACTGGGGCCCCGTTGTTCACTGTCCGCCCCCCGGTAGAGTGGCCGCTGTCCCGGGCCTGAGGATGGAGCAGGCCGAAGGCATCGACTTCGCCGCCCTGGAGCGGGAGCTCCACGCCGCGCTGGAGGCGGACCGGCGGTACCAGAGAGAGAACGACGCCAAGTTCCGCGCCGTCCGGCAGCAGGTGGGCTCGTACGAGGAGTTCAGGTAGGGACCTTGCGGACGAGGGAGCTGCTCATGGCTTCGGTGTGCCTGTGCTTTACGAAGAGGGCGTGTAAAACGGCTTCATCTGTTCGGGTGACTTTCGCCTTCTAGACGTGCAGCTGCTCGGGAGAAAGTTCTCGACTGCGGGGCGAGTTGGCTGAAATCTGTTTTTCGCGTGGTGCAACTCAAGTCGGTGGGCAAACGCGGTTTAGCATTTCAAGCAGGAAACTAACGCTTCATCTCTTTACTGCCAAACTTAGTGGCACAGTACATTCATAGAAATTGATTAAATGTGGGATTTTGCCTTCTCCTGTGCCTTTACACGTGTTCATGAAGTGACATGCAGTGCTCAGGCTGATGATTCCAGTTAAGACGCCTGTCCTCGTCTTTGTCTCTTCTCAGGGATATTGTGTTGGCGTCTCACCTTAAACCTCTGGAGAGGAAGGACAAGGCAGGAGCCCCTAGGAAACAGCCATGGAACTCACTTGCCTTGGGATCTGGACAGAAAGAGCTCCCAGATTACGGGAGGATAGAGGTGAGTTTTGGGAGTGAAATAGTGATTGGTAATGGTTCCAGTATCTTCTTTGTGTGTCATCACAGTATACTGCAATATAAGTACAACGTTGAGTATCCTAAACGCATGTTATGTATGAATATATTAATATATTGTTGTGGTTCAGAAGCTAAACATTTTTAATGCCCAGTAAAATTGCTTTATTCTGTAGGTTCGATAATGAGAAACTAGTTTTTAAAACCACTCTCCTTGTGCAAGTAAATGTGGCCACATATACGGTACATCTGATCAGGATTGGTACTATTTATTAGCCCATGCTGGCCAAATGATCTGGTAAAACATTAAGTTGCCTGTCTTTGAACATTTAACACTGACCAGATCATTCTGGGCTGACATCTTTAGGCCAGCCTTCATTGGGTGGGGCATACAGTACACACTGTGTTGTGGAATCCCCAGGAATGTCTTTCATTGTTTAGTGATGCATTATTCTGATGAGGGAAATGGGGTTGACATTTGGCATTCATGCTAGAAACAGAAAGTCTTGGGCAAGATCCTTATTTTTTAGGATGTAGGTACCCATTTTTGCTCTTTTAATGTGTTTTGTGTCTCAGTTTTCTACATCTGTTGAAAGTGAAGCTGTAGTACTCAATTAATTTTGCTCAATTAATACTTCTGTTTGCTCACGAGGAATGATGCATAATGATCACACAGACACACTTATATCTGTGAGACAAAATGTACAAGGGCTGAAACTAGTGTTGTCTGTGTGTTTTGCATCCTCCTTGCAGAATGTGAATTTTGGTGCTAGTTTGACATTCCTACTCTTGTCTTGCCTGAAGGAGTCTGAATTCCAGCCCCGGACAGCAGCCGAATTCAACAGGGACTGGCGCAGGTGCAGGCAGAGCAGTGCTGAGAAGTACCGTCTGCTTCTGGCGCTGGGCGGGGAACAGCTGGGGAGGATCTTCAGTACCGAGATCGGGTTCGGGCTGCTCGGAGAATTCCTCCTCGTACTTTCTGAAAACTTCACCCCCGGGGATGAGGTGGGTATCACCGAGGTGCTGAGGGGCCTGGCCCAGACCCAGCGGTTCAGCCTTAACGTGGCCTTCCTGAGCCAGACGGAGAGAGAGGGCTCTCGGCAGTTGTTTGAGAAACTGCTGGCGGCAGCAGACACTGCAGGGGCCATGGATGACAAAACTCTGCTCCGTCCAACGCAGGACAACGGGACTGAAAAGGTAAAGAATATCGTAAAAGAGCTAAGAGACTTGATGCAGCTGTACAAGCTCAGTGCTGACTCTTCTCCCTGAGACTTTTGCCACATTTCTGGACTAAGGTTTTGACAAGTTTAATTTAAAAGGATCTTGCTGAAAACCATTTGAGAGAGACAGTAACATTTGTCTGGGATTACGTTATTGATAATGTGACCAATTCTAATTCTACTGCATGTACTATAATTATTTCACATGTACATTTAACTGTTCTGTATCAATACTTTTTACAATTTCAAAGCACGGTGGTGCGTTTGCAGTCCTGACTGATCAATTAGTTTAGTCGGCTCCACGGCAACTCGGCCCTTGTGCTCGATATTCTAAACGCCATGGAAACCACGGAGGGTTCGAGAAGACAGCTGCAGGAACCTGATGTGACATTAATTCCACCTTCAGAGCTTAAGCCCATGCGCCCATATCGGATGTTGTGATGAAATGCAGAGAAGAGCTGCAGGCAACCCTGTTCTCCGTCGTCTTTCTCCTGGGGATGCCCTTGCGCCTTTCCGCTTACGAAGCGGTACAGGAAGAGGAGACCATCTTCGCGAAGAAGCCCTGCCCGGCTTTCCTGGTGTTCGACAACACTGCGTACTTGGCGGACATGACGATTGAGCTTCCCTGCAGCTGCAAGCCCGAGGGGGTGTCCTCCGTGGTGTGGTACTACCAGAAGCACCTGGGCGGCGAGGGCGCCGCGGCCCTGACGGATCACAACGGCACGAAGGTGGTCGACGCAGCGGAAATCGCGACGGGGTCGGACATCCGGAGTCGCTTCTCCATCCGCCTCTTCAGCCTCTTGATTTTCCGGTCGCGGCCGGCCGACTCGGGCCACTACACGTGCGGGACGGCGGGAGGGCAGTTCTTCTATGGCTACGACGTGGACGTCCAGGAGGCTGGCAAGGTGTCCTTCTCCCCGGAGCTGCCGGGGCAGTGGAGAGGCACCGCCAGGACGGGGCCCTACCGTGTCTTCACGGGCTTCTGGCCCTGGTCCGTGTGCGACCGCTGCGGGGTCCGAGGGGAGCAGACCCGCGTGGGGCTGTGCTACCTGCAGACGGACTACCTCTACGGCCGCTACAGGCACTCCCCGCCTCGGGTGGCGTCCTGTGGGTCCGCGTCCGTCCCCCGGCGCTTCAAGGAGGAGCTTCAGGAGAGGAGAGCGGAGCTGGCGGTCCGCCGCTGTCTCGCGGCTTGCCCGCCTGAACCGACGTTATCGCCTGGGGAGAAGTCCCTGCTGGAGTTCCTGGGCTATGGGCTTAAAGCACCCCGTGTCCCAGTGAAATACTACACCCGTCCAGTGGGCTACCCTCTCGTCCTCGCTTGCCCCAATGCTAGGCCCCAGCACGCCGTAGCCTGGGACAAAGGCAGGGTCCGGCTCTACCGCTCCAGCTACATGGAAGGGCTCAGCAATGCCACACGGATATACCTGGACTCCGGCCACCACCTGCACTTTCGTCCGCTGCAGCTGGAGGACAAGGGCACCTACTACTGCTGGCTGCAGGGCAGGGTAGCTGCGAAAGTAAGGCTCAGTGTGACCATGCGCTCAGGTGTCAAGAGGAAGCTCTCGGACCCCGAGTCCATCTACGCCCTGAAGACCATTTTGTTGAGCTACACTGTGTTCACCATCCTCTTTGTCCTGTTTATAGTCGTGAGGCTCTTCTGGAATTGTCTCGCAAACAACCGGGCACCATGTTGACACTTGTGCTACTACTACTACAGCTGTTACAGTTAAATAAAAAAGGTGAGCTGTTAATCTCTTCTTGCAGAAGCTCAACATGTTGATGATTTAAATTTTACAGAAGTGGGAATCATGTAAGTGTTTCACTCGTGCCAGTTGTAAGATGAGCATGAAGGTTTACAAAACAAGAGTGGGCCATTAACAGTTAAGGCCATTATTATTAGATATTAGTAAGTAGTTAGATGGTGTTTTAGGTATAATTTAACTGTTCTTCTTTCTAAGTAGTTTGATGGTTAGAAGTGAGTAGTTATTTGATGAAAGTATTTTTCTTGTTGAAATTAGGCTGCTGTATCTCACATGGTGGAAAATGCTGTCACTGGATAATTAAGTCCTCAAAAAACATGTAATGCAGAGGGGAAAAACCATTGAACAGAAAAATTAAACTGAGCATATGACGGTAAACTATAGTGACAAATGTCATATATGGCTATAGTTATATATGAAAGGGTTTCATATTATTGTAAACTCAACTCCAAACCTGGTCAAATTAAGGGTACCATAGTTGAGCCACTCTGGCTTTTAGCTTTAGCAATGATAGCAGTCTTCAATTTTAATTTTGTTGTCCTTTTAAGAAAAGGAACACAGGCTTATCAGTCATCTACACATAATTATCCACTGTTACATCTAAATTCAGAGCTCTTTCCTACTGATGAAGAACAAACCACAGACTTATTAGTTATTTTATTCTAGAAATGCAAAACAGCTGCTGTTCTTTTTTCTCCATCATAATTAAATTAAAAAAGCTGCATACAGAATTCTCAAACTTTACAAACAAAAGTGATTTAAACCTCTCTTTTTAAACTTTCCAAATTTTACAAATAAATTAAAAAAATTGTGTTGGCTCATTTGCATAGTCAAACACGTCTGACCCGATTTTGTAAAAACCGGGGGGGGGGGAGAAGGACAGAAAAGGGAAATGGGAATTACTGACAGGGAGGGAAGAGGGGGTCTATTTCAGCTCCAGCTCCGAGTTGGATTTCTGTCTCTTTTTGGACTTGGATTTGTAGGCCAGGCAGATGGTGGCAATGAGTAGTCCCAGCCCCAGGACCAGCAGAATCCACTGGCCGGCCGCTGCCTGATCGCTGGTCAGGTTCATGCCCAGGAAGCTCACCTCCGCAGATCCGGTCACTTTCTCTGGCCCTTTCTCCGGTCCTGAAACTAAATCCACAGCAGTGAGCATTTATATACTTGCTGTCCATAAAACTGACCATCCCACAGCCACTGCACAACACGCAGTGGCTCTGTGAGTAATGAGAACAGTTTGCTCAGGAAGGGTGTGTTCCACATTTTCTCAGCTCAGTAGGGTCCAGATAAGAGTGCCTTTAGCAGAGGTTGTGTTGAGAATAACAGTACAATAATGAACGACGCACTACCCTGCTTCCTCTCGAGTTGAAAAACAGAAACCCAGGGATCACTGGGGTTTTCCTCAGGCCGGCTACTGCGAGAGTCCGTTCAATGGGTGAAATAGCTGACCCTTTACCATCTGAACTATTAGATCAAAAAAAGATTCTTCACAATAAGTTTTTTCTGAAAGCCAAAAGGCTTAGACATTGCTCTTTAGTCTCTTTCCGTGATATTTACATCTTGTTGAGGTTGGCAAGGGGATTTAAAGTGCTGGTCTGACCTACCTGGGACCCAGTCGTACTCGGGCCATCCCAAAATGTCTCCATTTTTCTTGTTCTCCTTCTCTAGCCAGGTAATCAGGGGCTCGAAGTATTTCAGCAGAGCCTGGGCCGACATGTTGGGCTGCCCAGTGATCAACGTCATGGCCTCTGGCCACGGTTTACTGAACCCCAGCTGCATGACATCCCTGCAAGAGATTTGCAGACCATGTATGAGGAAATCTGGCTTTCTTGCCATGTTTACGTGTTTTCTCTGCTTTTTGGAAGTGGGTAAAAAAAAAATGGACAAATGTTGATTTAAAAAAAGCTAAGACAACATCTAGAATCACAAACTGTGGTCCACCATCTCCTGTCACACTCTATACTAAATGGACCACCGTGAGGTCAGTCTCATTTGCCATTTGTTTTAGCTTCTTCCATTTAGCAGCTGCAATGTCCTATGAAAGCAATTACTGGCCACTTCAGGAACAGTTTATATCCCACAGCCAGATGGCCTTGTGCCCAATTCTGTGTGCCTCCAAGTATGCACAGTACATTACTATATAGAGTATAATGTCTCTGCACAAACATAAAATTGAATTTAATGGTGGTCTGAACCATCAGACCAAATATCTTGTGCATTCTGTGGCACCTTGCAAAAAAAGCATCCGCATAAAAATCTTTCTCAAGAGAGAATGTGTTGGTAACCAAACGGAAGGCTTATTCCTAGGAGGTTTGATCTAAGCGTATTAGTCATACATGCTGATGCAAATCAGTTGATACACTGTTGCACCATACTAGTTCATCCTGAAAAAGAACTTTGCTAAAACCGCCATGTAATGAATCTACACAAATCCCAGAGTTGTCAAGGACAATAAAGCAGGATCGGATAATGCTATAGGAATGCTATATCAAAAAGATCTGCTTAGCAAGTAATGAAGCAAATATTTACTTACTAGTTTTCCACATTAGCCTGAGAGCCCTGGGGTTGGTTACAGTACTCACCCCAGTAACTTGCCAGCCTCCCTGGAGTTGTAGATGTCACACATGTGGAGTGGGCCAGTGTGTTTTGCTGCCTTGCAGAGAGCCTCATGGAACTGGAACTGGATCACGAAGCTGACAAAGTACCTGAGCAGCAGAGAGGCCCAGTCACTCATAGGCAACACAGCCAGACAAAAAGGACAAAAGCACTGGTTTGTTTTTTAAAAAATTCAAACACTGAGAGGCCTGTCCAGTGCTTCTCTTTAGATTGCACCCCATTTGTGTTTCTTTTATTGTATTAATTGTCAGGAATTATCAACAGCAATGATCATTTTCAGCACTGCCAGGATATAATGTTGCATGAAATGCCTACAAACTATTTCACAAATAGTTGGACACAATCTTTGTCTCCTTGATGTATATTAAGCACTCTCCAGTATCTGCTTGTGTTTTCTTTTTCTTTCTGGTACTTGCTTGAGGTAAGTAGTATTTAAGCAAGAACACATCCCTTAACTGAAATTCAAGGAGGATAGCAACGTATACAAATGTAGCTAATTTCAGTAATGGTTAACACAAACACTTCTTTTCACTTCTGTATCTCTCCTTCACTACTCCTCGTTTAACTCCACTTGGAATGGGAATGGGAGTTTGATTCTCCTCATACTATGGCCCTTAACCAAGCCTCAACCAAGTTATCCTAACTAAAGTACTCCCAACATTCACAAAGTATTCTTGGATGTTGCTGTCCCTCGTGAATTGTGTGTGAGCTCCCTTCTATTGACAAACCTGTTCTGTAAACCTGTGGTCCACACTCATCCTGCCAGTGTAGATGGACACAGACTTATAAATAAGTATTGGGAAGGAGACCATTTACCTGACATAAGGGACATTGGCAGGAATATGAAACTTGGCACCGGGGTCAAAGTCTTCCTCTGAGCGAGGCACAGGCGGGCACAGTCCTTGATACTTCAGCCTGAAGGGTTTGGCAGCAGCAGAAGGAAAATTATCATCAATGCAAATTGAGGGAGGAAGTTATACAATGTATCAGAGCAGGGATTAATCAGGCAGGCCCCTATCGACTATCCAGCAAAGACATACAGGTTTACGTATCAAATGATAGTTTGCTCAGCAGGTGGGTGTTAGAAGAGTGTGTTCGTGTGTCCTAAGATGTGGAGGTGTCCATGCCAGAGAGTTAAGCTGTCTTAAAACAGCTACACTTTCCAAGTTATGTGCGTATAAAATTAGTGATTCCAAAATAAAAAAAACACACATGGGAAGGTTTATCAGAGTGTGCTGCCGGATGATGAGTACAAGATTTGTTTAATTGAATGACCAGTGTGGGCAAAGAGCATGCCTGAAATATTTCCACTGTATTTTCTCCCTCCTGGTCTCATCCCACGTGCTGCTCACACTTGTCTGACTAAAGCAGTGCACGAGCAGATACAAGCAGGGGAGCGGGGCAGCAGGTCCACTCTCACCTGAGGTTCCACCACTCCTTGTTGTACTCCTGTTCCGAGATCCGCCCATCGAAAACCTTCCAGCGCCACTGGTCCATCAGGTAGCCGAAGGGCAGGAAGGCAATTTTGTCCAAAGCAATGCTCATCAGATAGTTAATGTCACTGTCTGTGGACAAAGTTCAATTCACACATTTAGTACAAATTAACCGCAAGTTTATGGCTACAACTTTTCTAATGGATGGATACAGAAAATTCACAAGAAAAACACCTGAATCTTTCAGACCATTTGATTTCTGAAGAGACTATGAGGACAACTGAATATTAGTTGGAACTATGGTGCATTTAAGGACTAGAAATCTTAATCATGAAACAAGAAATGATTAACAAGAATTGTTACACAACATCATTATCAGATCAAAAGACTACAGCACCACCAAGGTGGAAGAGCAAAGCACTGCTGGGAAAAGCAAATACTGCACAGGGTCAACAGCCCAGCAGATCCCCAAAACAGAGACAAGTGACTTTGGTGACCCTTAGAAAATTAAATCCATATGTTTGCAGGAGACAGGAATGAGAATAGGAGAGGACAGAAGTGTGTGTGGAATAATCTTGGTAAGGTTTTCATTTCATTTCAAGACAAAAATGACAATAACCCATAACACTGTGGACATATTTCAGACTGAAGTACTAATTTAATGTTTAATCTTAAAAATACTTATTCTGAAGTGTTAGGAGTTAGCTTTTGCTTTTTTTAGTATAAGTACAGCACATACACAACTTAAGGCAGGAAACATCTATCCTATATTGTTTCAGCAGCAGAGGGCAATCTTAGACTGACTTGATTTGTCAGTATTTAGCTACCGTATCCTGTCACACTAATGAATCACCAGCTATAAAATAATAGAGTAATGATGGCTATAGAATTTGTTGTAATTTAAAAATGCAAAGAGTCCTTTGGGACTCATTAATCCATTTAAATTACAATTGAATTAAGATCCATAATGAACATCCTGAGTAAACTGTTCCAGATTTATTTGTCCTTTTTAGACATTTCAAATTACTGAGTCAATTCCTCAAAGTCCTCATGTGGAACTGCTTCTATTCTAAGCAGAAAGATGCGAGAAACCCGTGCCATGATTACCATAGTTGTTCTCCACTTTGTCCAGCAGTCCGATGCTGTGCAGGTGCTTGGGTGTGGAAACCGACAGGGCCAGAACGTCCCCGATGGCCTCATGGAAGCCAGGGTTGGCTCCATCCCTAAACGGGACAGGCTGGTCCTTGTACTGCAGGAAGTACTGCACATGGCCCATCTCATGATGTACAGTGATCAGGTCATCCATCGTCACCACTGTGCACTGCTTGATCCTGCAATACACGGGTTGGACACCATGAACGAACAGCACTACACTACAAAGGACAACCCTTTCTAGGTGTCATTTTAATGAACTGTAGTTGACCTTGCTGAAGTACAAGCGGCAGCCATTCAATCCTGTTCAAACATTTTGCCTAAGCAGTGACGTTTCTTTGTAATACTATGTTAAATTGCAGTAGGGGGAAGATGTAGTTTATTTTCCATATTTGAAGCTAGCTCTGGACACGAGTATGGCCTCTAGAATGATGGCCTGAGCATACTGGGATATGTTGCTCTCAAAGGCTATAATCCTGCTTTCAATGCAGCCGAGTGTAGAGGCCCCATACCTGAAGTCCTTGCGGTTGTAGAAGTCCCAGGCCGAGGCGTGGCATACCACCGACCGCCCATCGGAGGGCTTCTCCAGCATGGACTTGCTCCAGAACTCCGGGGGCATGGGAATCAATCCCAGGGACTGGAAGAAGTGGTCTGACTGTTCAAACATCTTCCGTGCATCCCAGCCCTGAAATGACATCCCAGTTACCACTTGGAACACCGGACTGAACGCAAGGATATTTTCTGGCCTCGAGGGAATTTCATGCACTGACAGGGTAGTCTCACGGGGGAAAATGATACAAGCATTTAAAATCCTGAAATACACATCGACAAAAACTCAATTCAGCTATATAAAAATAAAGAGAATTGAACAAAAATATACAAGTGGTAAATGGGCATTTACAACTGAAATCAGGAGACACTTCTTTACATAAAGAGTTTATAGAGATCTAGAACAAAATGCACAGAAATCAATTATCAGCTATCACGCTAATGAGATGAGTGGTTGAAAGGCCTCCTTCAGTTTGTATTTAAAGTGGAAAACTCTTAAGGCACAAGGAACAGATTTGAGTAACTTTGCCCCCAGAACACCTGTATCAAAAGCACTAATGATGTATTCCTCTGTTTTCGAACTGTTTAATAGGTATCAGAATGTAATCAGAATGTCAGGCAATGCACTGCAAAGGTATCCAGGATTTTTGTGAACATCCTTCTAAAAAAGGTTTAATCTGTTTTTGATGCTAAAAAAATGTCCTTCAGATGATGTAAACCAGAAAGTCTCTTGGGCACATTATTTGATGCAAGCGTGAAAGGACACATGGGAGTGGGATTAAACTGAGATTAAAATACAAATAAAGTTCAATAGAAAATGGTTTACCTTGGCTACCATTGCTGGGGTGGCATCAACTTGCCCAGCATCCGGAAAAGGAGTCACTAGATCATATATATTAGACCAGGACTGGGCCCACATGTTACCTGTTGAAAGTTAATTATTTTAGATGTGTTGAAACCTGTGAAAAACCCATGGATTTATGAGTGTAATGACACTGCCACCATTAGGGGGCGCCAGAGCAACAGTTTGAAAAATGCAGCATGGTAAACATACAGTAACTGTTGATTGACTGATATGGGAATGCATGCATGGAGTCTGTCAGTAATTTGCATTGGGTTTTCTGCACAGTATAAGCTACTGTCCATTTCAATCATATTCACTACTGGTCCTGGAGGACTGCAGGCTACCAGGTTTTATAGGTAAGACCTAGAGACAGTAAAAAGCTATTACAATTAATTAAACAATCAATTCACTCAAATTCATTAAGAGCCCAGGCAGAAATGAAAATCAAAAGACACAGTGGCCCTACACTCTGATGTTTTCTGCAAGCCTCGCTGTTCCTGCTTGTATTTGAACTCACTAAACCTGGATCCATGAATCCAACTATTTTTCACATGACTTGTTAAACATAAATATCCTTCCATCCATTTCCTAACTGCTTTATCCAATACAGGGTCACAGGAGTGCTGTAGATTATCCAAGCAAGCAGCGGGTACAAGGCAGGATACACACTGGACATCACAGGGCACACACAGACAGTCACACACCAGGCTCAGTTTTCCTACAAGCCAATGAACCTACCAGCATGTCTTTGGACTGATGGGGAGGAACCAGAACACCTGGAGGAAATCCCACACATACACAGGGAGAACATACAAACTCCGTGCGACAGCATCCTAAAAATTAAACCCAGGGCTCCAGCTCTGCAAGGCAGCAATGCCAAGCACAGCATCATTGTGACTCCACACAATTCGTTTTATAACCAAGGTAATTCAAGGTTTTCATTTTCTAATAATAATTTACCTATGAGAAGAACTATAAAAGCAGAGTGTTGCACAGGTGATACTTCTCCACTGTCTGGGCCCTAGCAATGTGATTCTCTTCTGAGTGCCTCACTTACCCAGCAGGTGGGCAGGGATGGGTCCCTTCAGGTTGACGTATTCAGATCCGTACTTCTTGTACAGGGCTTTGCGCACATAGGCGTGCAAGTTGAGGTAGAGGGGCTGCATCTCCTGGTACAGCCTCTCCAGGTCCTGTTCGAAGGTGGGCGTCTCGTAGAGCGAGCGCCAGTAGGCCCCATTGTCGGGGTGACCTGAAGAGTAAAAGAGAAAATAACCCATAAACGTGCTGCAGAAATTCTTCCACGTCCTTTCTATTTTCCCCACTCCGTGACCTTTATTATGCCTATCCTTTTTTTCCCCCACTGCATTAATGACAGGCTTTGAGCAGACTACTCAAGAGTAGCACACTTCTGAATGTAGTGTGTTCTGGTGATGTAATGTGGCCGTTTGGTCATCTCTGAATTGCAGCCAAGCCCTCACCATTCAGTCTGGCTGCTTTGTTGCTGAGCTCCACGTAGGTCTTGTAATCCTGGCGAATCTTTTTCCCAGAGGCATCACGCCATCCCTGCCAGGCGAAAAGGAGTTCCTTGTAGTCTCGGGACTTGGCCATAATCTCAGTGAGATCTGCAGGAGGAGGCAGCAGAGGGATCAGGATCGTTATATTTGGAACGGGATGTGTTTAGTCCAAGAGCATACCCATCTATATGCATTCAACTAGACCTGTACAACCATGCAGAGGGTTTCATTCATCTGGTATAGTAACTGGCTGAAACCATTCCAAGCCTGGTCTCTGTTACCTTACATCCCAATACAATGCAGAAATATTTTTGGACAAGCCATCCTGATTTTATTATTGGAATGACTATTAATTAGCTCTTGCTGTTTTATAACATTGAGGGGGGCAGGGCCAGCTGAAGAGATTTCTGATTATCATAATTATAGAATTAATAGTCTTTTTAGACGATTTCAAGCCCCTAAGCACTGTGTAGAGCTAATTAATGTTTATACCGATAATTCAGAGCTACTGCTAATGAGCCTTCATTCCCATAATTCAAAGCAACTGCACGCGATACAAAAAACCAACATAATCCCGAATGGTGTTCTTTGGAAGATATCCTCGCTCAGACACAATTTTTCTCCTGAGATATAACTAACTTCAATTTCAAAACAGTTCAGAAAGTTCAGTGAGGGTTCCCCTCCAGGTCCACACTACTACAACAACATATCACAAAAATAAGACCAGTCTGAGGGGTCATTTGCACGCCTGGGGGAGACGTGGGGGCTCACCAGGGTCCAGGGGGAGGCATCGCCGACCCTCTTGGCACACCGTAGCAACGCTGTAAGTGGTCTCCATTCTAGAGAGTAGCTCATTGTACTGGACGGAGAAAAAGTCTTGCGTCAGAGATCACAGGGCAGAACTTGAAAAAAGACACAAGCTCCAGAAATTCTACAGAAGTCTTGCAAAAACTATATTCAGAACTCCCCATTCACACACTTTGATTTATTTTCATGACTGATGTTTCTTTGTGTTTAATGGTTCTAAATGCATTAACTCATTAAATGCTTATTAGGCAATTTTATTTCAAAACGCTGACAAAACATTGACATTTGGAACGTAAAAATACAAACGTCATCATCCAGGTTCTATTAAAAATTAATCAAACCAGCTCTACCGCTTTGCATTGTCATACATCTTCATTCTACTGTGTCCCTCACAAAATAAATATTTGATGTTTAACATCTAGGATTCCTTCCTAGGTAAAAACAGCAAGAATGACCCAATCGGCCAGAGAGCATTTCACTAAGTGAGCCCTATGGTCAGAAGCCGTAGTAATCGCGTTCCTGTGTCTCTTATTCAGCACGCTAATCTGATCCTTCAGTCTGAAGGAAGTCAGAAGGTGCGTCATTGTGTTCGGTCAATCACTGTGTCAGTCAGTTGGTGCATCATTTCAACGCACCCAGTGAGTAAGAATGTCTGTCATGTCAATCTGCCATAATATCCAACCAGTGTGCAAGTCAGCTCATCAGTCCGTCTGTCCGTCAAAGTATCCACTTAGTGAGTTAATTAAAGCTCCAATGCTTCTTACATCTTTGAGCTCATTCTGTGGAAGTCCCGCACGCTCAATCTCACTCAGTTTCTTCAGAATGCGCTTCACCGATTCATCCTGGAAATCAGTGTAATCAAACTTCCGTGCCTCCAGTCCATATGTCAGGGTGTGGTTTGACATCTCCAAGTTCTTTTGCAACTAAAACAAAAAGAAGATAATAAACTCTTTTTAATACGGCATGGAGTTTGGAGATACGATCACAAAACTGAATCACCGGGGGATGAAATCCTTTCCCCCCCACTTGAAATTTTTGTATGGTACTTCCTGTCTCCGGTCCTGGGGATGCAAAAGCAGTCCAGGTTTCCCATCAAACCAACATCTGCAATTTTTATTTCACATTGCATAGAAAACCCACCTACATGTTCCAGAACCTAAATTATCTTTTTAGACAAGATGTTTTTGTTGTTCTTACAGATTCAGGAGAATTTGAAAACAGTATGAACCAGACTTGATTAGTGCAGTCATCAGAAATAGGACAGTGAACCCCTGCTCTGTGTTCGTGCAGTATTCTACTTTTTAATTAAACAGCCCAACTCCTACCATGGTCTGCTTGTTTTCTTCAGTGATGTTAGTGTTGTATACCCAGGAGGCCTCAGTGTAAGCATTCCACACCACCTCAGCTGTGGAGTTGTACTGGTCCAAGAACTCGATGGCTTTTTCCTCATCTGCAATTTTGTCTGGCAAAGGGCAAAGAAAAATACATCAAACCACTTCCGCATGAATCTTTTTCCCCAATCGTTTTCAAGTTCAGTGGGACAGACTGTTCTCCCTAAACTCTTCCTCAGATAGTATGGGACGTGAAGAGGGAATTCAAGAACCCATTGCATCACACACAGGTTTTAACATCTTCGAGTATGTTGTATGAACTTCGTGAGAAGTTTTTGGATTTTTGACAAACAGACACTATTTTTTGCTAATAAAATCTGAAAGCTGTTGAAAGAAAAACAGCAAGCCTGAAGCACATTCTCTTTTTTTATTTCAAGCATAGCTGAGAGAGTTTAAGGACAGAGGTTAATGAATTCAGAGCTGTTGTGTTCTGTAATGTCTAAGAAGTGTTTTAAGCCTTCAAACATTACAAAGTGCATTTTCTTAGGGAACTGCATGGCTTTTAATGTAAGACAGCAGTGGTTCATGTGTTGTTCCCTTCAGATTTTCACACCTTGAACTTTTATATAAATAAATCACTCTCATCTACTGTATCTGTCAGCACAAAAATGTCCCGGTAGGATCTATTTTAGGTGTCTTTGATATGGTATTGTGCTTGGCAATGATTTATGGTTAATCCTTCAAGGCTGACAAGATCATCAGTATGCAAAATGTAGAGCTGTCTATTTTTTTTCCTCAGACTTGCAATTCAAATAAACCAACTGTGCACGAGGGTTCTGACAGATGCATTGTGAGATGGCCCTACAATGCAGAAAACTGGCATTTAATTGTTAGTTGGGTTGGAAGCAAATATGCTTGTCAAAAATAAAAAAAAACATTCCCTGCAAAATATGAAAGAAGTCTGAATATTATAATAACAAAATGAATGCTGTGTACAAAATAGGCTGTCTGCTCTTGTCTCACATGTTTCTTAAATTTGGACAAACGTCAATCAAATGTAGAAACTGAAGTTGGGATAGAGGGCTGTGCATTGAGCGACACGAATATAAATTATTGTTCTGAAAAATACACACATGTACACACACTCACAACAGGATCAATGTTCCCAAAATCCCATTGATCTTAAATGTGCTGTACACAGACCAGTGCGGAGGGCGCCACTTACCTATGTCTTCAGGATATCCCTCTGGCACAGGGGGGCGCCACTCAAAATCTGGCCACCCTAGGGTCTCATTGGCATTCTGCTCCTTCAGCCAGTTGATGATGGGACTGAAGTATGCCATCAGAGGTCCAGCATCCATTCGGTTTGTTCCCAAGGCTTCTTGCAGGATATCCTGCCAGGGCTTCGAGGAGCCAGCGCTGAGGACCTTTCTAAGAGAACCCCCACCCATGGTGAGAAGTGTGTGTCACTCATGGTTTATAATAATAATAATTGCTTACACTTATATAGCGCTTTTCTGGACACTCCACTCAAAGCGTTATACAGGTAATGGGGATCCCCTCCACCACCACCAGTGTGCAGCCCCACCTGGATGATGCGACGGCAGCCATAGTGCGCCAGAACGCTCCCCACACATCAGCTCTCAGTGGGGAGCAGAGCAGAGTGATGAAGCCAATTCACAGATGGGGATTATTAGGAGGCTATGATTGGTAATATATCCCCGTCACTATACTGGGGCATTAGGACCCACATAGACCGCAGGATGAGCGCCCCCTGCTGGCTCCACTAACACCTCTTCCAGCAGCAGCCTTAGTTTTTCCCAGGAGGTCTCCCATCCAGGTACTGACCAGGCTCACACCTGCTTAGCTTCAGTGGGTTGCCAGTTGAGTTGCAGAGTGATATGGCTGCTGGCTGTTTATACATGCAAGACACTGAAAACAACAAAGCAACTGGAAGGACTAAGACGTAGTATAGTTATATTTCAAAAGGCAGACGTTAATCATCACTGTGTAATTATTTGTCAAAGCAGTAAAAAAAAAATCTAATTCTACACATCTAGTTAGAAGTCTGGTAGTAATTCCGAAAGCTTCTTTAAGACTTTAAACTTTAGTTCTAAGAATTAGTGTAATGGATTAACTAAGTGCATTGTGTGTCCCAAAACAGCTAAGAAGGATTTTCTCAAGCCCATAAAAATACACTGTATCTGCCTTTTTTTTTATACCTTGTACTGCTAACAAGGTAGGAATAGGAATTAATAGTAACAGAGAATAAACCCCTTCCTGAGCTGGCCAATACAAGCTAAACATGTTATAAATGTATAAAAAGGAATAAAAGGAATTTCTAATGGCTCTCCCAAAATGTTGCACTAAATGTAGACCTGACACATCTGCATTGCTTTTCCCACACCTCCACACCTTAAATCCCAGCATGTCTTTTCAAAGCTCTGCTGCCTCCGAAATAATTACTCTAGCAGTAAGGCAACAGCAGCGGGAACGTGGATTCAAATCAGGGCAGGCAGGCACTCCAGGAACTTTAGATGAAGTTTTATATTCTTGCTTTGGCAAGCAAACTACTAAATGAGCAAAAGGGGCCATAAAATTAGAAAATATCAAATTGATATAATTCTTCTTGAAGCTTCTATGCGTCTCCCTTTCATGAAATGGGCTATGATTGTTTTAATTATGGCTATTATGCAGGCCTCCTTATCTTGGAAAAACTGTACATCAGAAATACACAGATGAAATGGGGCCATTCAGTCAATCATGCTCACCTGACTCTATTTCTTTAGTACTGTTTATAGGGAGCAAACCCTCAAGTAAACATTTAGTCTCGAATCAGAAGGAGGCAACCTTACAGTAGATGTGTATTTAGATAGGAATTCATTTCTAAAGCACGCCCAGCTCTCATTTACGTACTGTAGGATAGCTCCTGCTTCCTTGGAACGATAGATGTCACACTGGTGCAATGGTCCCACATGTTTGGCTGCTTCGCACAGTTTCTCATGGAACTGGAACTGAAGGATGAAGCTGACAAAATATCTACAGGGAGGAAAGGTAGAGGTTTCACTATCCATTACAACAAAACTGAATGTAGAGACACATACCAGTTTAAGCCTGAATCTGAAATTCAAAATAACCAAATGAATCTTGTGATAGTGACAAACAGGGATACTGCCACTGATTATTGTGCAGGGAGAGGACAAATTAACACAGCATATGTTTTTTTTTATGCTGGTCTTTATGAAAGTAATAACTTTATAAGAAGTCTGTGGCTTTTTATTTACATAAGGTGCCATTACGCCTCTAGACACGGTCTCAGTTGTATATATCAATTTGTTGTGCACAGGTGAAGTTACTCAGGAAGAGTGGAACTCCTACCTAATATATGGAGTATTTCCTGGAATGTGGAATTTGGCCCCAGCATCAAAGTGCTCCTCACTGCGTTCGATTGGTGGGCAGATCCCCTGGTATTTCGTTCTTAAGGAGTTTAAAAGACATAAACAACAGCCTGAAGTCAGACAACTGGTCTCCGTCAGAAAAACCTCTACCACACGTAAACACAGCATGCCTAATGGATATAGCCGAAAACAGTCAAATACGGTCAAGCATTTTCAAAAGCATTCCATGGCATAAAGACAACTTTTGATGAGGCTGGTCTGCCTTTTTTTTTTGTTATTGTACTGTTCTGTGGTGGGTAATCTGACAGTTTGTCGACTCGTTCCAATTTTCACTTGTGAGACAACACGCTCTGTCAGTCTGCAGCACACATTTCCCATATGGCCCAGTTGTCCGTCTGCCTGCCCCTCATACTGTACCTCAGGTACCACCAGTCTGCATTGTAGCGCTCAGGTGGGGTGCGTCCGCTAAACACCCCCCACCTCCACTGGTCGATGAGGTATCCGAAGGGCAGGAAGGCAATCTTCTCCAGGGCCATTTTCAGCAGGTAGTTAATGTCACTTTCTGGAAGGGAACTGAAATCAGTGCTCTTTATC
Organism: Lepisosteus platostomus; assembly: GCF_059453375.1. Lineage (NCBI taxonomy): Eukaryota > Metazoa > Chordata > Actinopteri > Semionotiformes > Lepisosteidae > Lepisosteus > Lepisosteus platostomus. The sequence goes on from NC_142638.1 coordinate 4,264,061, forward strand.
CTTAAACCAAGGATATTTCTTATCCTATTTGCTATGTGCAAGTAAAGAAAGAACACCACAATTAAAATGAAAAAATGACAAAAAGGAAAAAGGCATAGAAAAGAAAACATAAAGAAATGAAAACAAAGATCTATTTTATCCTTAGAGGGTCACAGTGAGGCAGAGCCTAAGCCAGAACGCACAAGGCAAGAGGCAGGACTTCACTACCAAGGGCACTTATGCAACTGGGGCAATTTGGAGACGCCAGTTAAAACTCCATCCATCAGGAGGAGAAGAAAGCCACAGCATAAAAAAAAAACATGCAAAATCCACACAGAGAGCCAGATCTGGACTCGGTATTACCCACTGAACCACAGTGGCATCGTAGAAAAAAAAAAAAAGAGTGAATTGGAAACCATGAAGAAAAGAAAGATTTGTACTCATTGTGTGCAGTACTGTACCATTGTCCGGGACAAAGGATTCCAGTAGGCCGATCTCTTTGAGGTGTTTGGGTGTGGAGACAGACAGAGACAGGACGTCCCCCACTGCCTCATGGAAGCCAGGGTTGGCCCCACTGCGGAAGCCGACAGGCTGGTCCTTGTACTGCAGGTAGTACTCCACATGGCCCATTTCGTGGTGCACAGTGAACAGCTGCTCCATGGTCACTGTGGTGCACTGCTTAATCCTATACAGAGAACAGCAAGAGAATTTAACCACAGGAAGTCAACCTGCACAATCGAATTGAAACTTCAGGAATAAATAAAAGCAGCTATGAGTTACATCCTTCCATGTATGAGTGTACTTAAAAATGCAAAAATATATCTCATTGTAGAATTTTCTGGTGCTAGGATTTGCTCTTTATGAAGGGTCTTCTTGTGTGAAGGACATGCTGTTTAGACACCCGTTATTGTCACAAAGGATCTGAAGGATAAACTGAGCAAGCAAACCGTTATCTCACAAACATGGAAGTCTGCAGGAAGGATCTAAATATACTGATCCTAAAATGCCAGCTCCTCCAGTGACATTTAGAGCACTTAGGGATGTTTTACAAGTATAAAAAGTGATTGTAAGCAATAGTAAGTAGATCAGATAGAGAATTACCCTGTCAGTATGATCTCCAGGAGGACTTTACGTTACGAAATAAACCTCTTTCAAATCTCCACTGAACTGCAATATGACTCCTTGCATCTCTATATGTAGGCAAGTACGTCTCCTCACCTGAAGTCTTTCCGGTTGTAGAAGTCCCAAGCAGAGGCATGACACACAACCTGCCGGCCATCAGTGGGTTTCTCCAGCATGGAATGGTCCCAGAACTCCTGTGGCATGGCAATCAGGCCTAGGGAAGTGAAGAACTCTTCGGAGACTCGGAACATGTGGGTCGCATTCCACTTCTACAAAGGTAGAGAGAAAGCATCATATATATGGGGGCTCCCGGACAGACCTCCTCTTCAATTACTTAAATTACAGTGGCAAAATGTCAAATTTGGGAAATCATGTTGATCTGGGGCAAGTGTGTCAAAGCAGCTACTATATTTAAATTTTAAAAAATGCTTGCGTTTTTCTTCAACTGATCGGTTTATTCAAACAAATCACGCCTGATATGATTTTTATTCCAGGAAAAACATAAAACAGGCCAACTTTGCATTACTACTCCTTTGCTCCTTATTGTCCAAATATGATTCAATATTGGGGTCAATGTACAGTACCCATGTTAGAGAATTCAGCACCTTTAGTGCTCCGAATCCAGCCAATGGGATAAAAGGTTAGCTAATTGTTAACTGACAGGAAAGAGTCTCCAAAAGTAAAGTCTGTTTTTTTTAATCAACTGATTTAGTCGTTTTAAAAGTTCCAACAGATTTTACAAACGGTAAAGCCACAAATCTTTAAACACACCCTGCGCTTCGAAAACCTGATTAAGTATACTGTTAACAATAATGCTGTAAATAGGTCCACTCACCAGATTCACCATAGTTTGTGTCACGTCAAGGTTGGGCTTGTGAGGAAAGGGTACCATCATATCATAGATGTTGTTCCACTGTTGAGCCCACATGTTTCCTGGAAAAGACATCAAGACACAACTCCATTCAGTCCACGCTTGCACCGGTGAAGATGTGTGCTAATGTAAGACTTTTGACTGTGTCTGCAGCTAGCTTCTCTAATGAACCGCAAGATTTAGAACATAAAAGTTCAGAGGATTTCCAGGTTATTGTGAGGGCCCGAGTCCCAGCCGACACAGGTCAGCAGAGGAAACCATAACCTGGACCTTGCGACTGCTTGCCAAGGAGTGATGCCAGCTCTTTGGGGGTCTTCCCATGTACAGTCACAACTTGAGGATGCCTTCCACTAAACTAAATCTCATCATCTGGCATGGGGATTTGGATTGGGGATGCGGGCACACTTTATGGTTTCCACTCAAATAACACCCCTGTTCCCATGGATAGGAGACTACAAGCTCTCTAGGGTACACCTGACCGAATGCATCACAGACAATGTTTACTCAACCACTGTTTAGCCCTGACTTTAATAACTCACTGCCCCACAAGACCTACTTCTTGGCCACAAACTGGATGCAAAGTTGGGAGACTTAAACCCGGCTGTTCCAAACTGGGAGAGACAAAGATTCAAAAGCTGGGGTGAGAGGTGGACAACAGACCTTGACCTATATCTCTTAAAAAAAAAGGACAATCGACCAATCTATCAGTCATTCAGTCATAAAAAAACTTACTGTAGCTTGTGTGCACAATTGAAAACTCAAGTCAGTGAAAAGGCCGACCTACCAAGTAAGTGTGCAGGAATGGGTCCTTTGAGGTTGATGTACTTGGGGCCATAGCGCTGGTAGAGTTTGCGGCGAACAAAGGCGTGCAAATGGAGGTACAGAGGCTGTAGCTGCTGATAAATTGTCTCCAGGTCTTCTTGAAAGGTGGGGGATTCATACCAGGAGCGCCAGTAATCACCGGTGTCAACAAAGCCTGAGGGAGGGACACAGTGCTAAGCAACACCACCACAACACAGTAGTTATTTCTGTCTGTCAGTCTGTTTTTCTAGCTGTATTTTACGGAATAACCAGTTTTGAAATATGGCCCATTAAAATATAGCTGCCAGAAGAGGGATGCATGCACTTCTTCCAAGTCATCTGGGGGAGCACCTGGAGAGAACCTGAATTCTGTTCACTATCATATAAACCATAATTTCTGACTGTTGCTCCACCCTTTCAACTAAAGGTAAACCGTTATCTAGCAGGGTGCTAGCGTTATCTTACCATCCATTTGCGAAGCTTTGTTGCTGAGCTCCACAAATTCTGGATACTTTTTCCGCAGCGGGATGCCCGAAGCATTGTGCCAGCCTTCCCATGCATATAGGAGCTTCTTGTAGTTCCGAGAGGTGGCCATCAGGTCTACGATGTCTGCAATGTCAAGCCCACACCCACACGATAAGCACGAGGATACAGGAAGTGCACTAATGCCTTGGGAAACAGTTTCCCCAACAATACACAACAGTGTCCTAAAGACACACAAGCACCTGAATAAAAAAGTTCTGTCATAAAGAGGAAAATCCAACACACATGCTATAGATCTAAAAGATTCTAGTTCAGTGCGGCTTTCTCGCATCACCCAGATACTCAGGATTAAGGGTTTATCTAGAAGAAAGGGCCAATATTATCTGCACTTATAGGCATGCCTTTGTAACACAAAAAGTATGTCAACAATCCCATGGGACGATCACTAATCACCAGTTGTGGCTGGTGAGCACCAAAAATTGATGCATTGCAGTGGCACTTGAACAGCGGGGACAGAAAAAGAATAAGTTAAAAAAAGGTAAACCCAAATCCTATTTTCAGTAGTCTGCCGTGGAGCATAAAGAAAACCACTGAGAAACAAAGGCTTCCACTGTATATTTTCACAGCCTAGAAAGAGGAAGCCAGCAACAGAAACAATCCAATGTGCTGAGAGACCTTGACCGATGAAGATCAGCCGTTTTCGTATGTAAGTGATTAACACAAACCTGGGACAACATCCAGAGGTGGGTGGGGGGATTGTTTATGATGAAAGCTCCTAATGACCACAGCATTTAAAATGCAATCATGCTAAATAGTGTTGCAATCACCCCATTTTCAGCAACTCTTATCATCATTACAGAATAATAAAAATCAAAATACCACGGACAGGGATATCACAAATAGCACACGATGGACGATGAAGAAAACAACAGCAAAGAACAGAGAAAGCAACAACAAACCAAGCCTGGAAGTGTATACTGTATAAGAACAGTACTGACAGAGTCGGATGTTGACAATTTGTCAGGGATCATGACCTCCTAAGTTGTTTACTTTGGCAAAGTTCGAAGCAACTTAATCAAATGCATCCACAACAGCAGAAAAAAAATAACAAAGCAAGTAAACAAAGTCCCGTAAATCCCAGTCGTTGCAGCCTCTCGATGTTCTTCTGACACATTAGAACAGCTACAAACAGGACTGGCTAAATCAGGAATTTGCCATCATATGATAGAGGACAACCAACTGAACTGGCAGTGGAATAGAATAAGGGATCTGAACAAGATTTATTTTATAGTTGGTATAAAAAACAATCTACACCACACAAACAGGAGTGAGAGAAATGTAAAGCGTCCCAGTGACACTTAGTGACGCATAACAGACAGTGTGCAGTTATGCATTGATACCAGCAAAATGGACAACATTAAAAGCAAAGGGAAATAAACTTTTCATGTCATTTTATTTTTTAGTCACATTTCTTGAAATATAGAGGCGCTTGTTCATCAGGAAAGGTCTGGTACAAGTCTGGTTTGTGTAGTGCAAGCTGCTGTGCAAATATCGTGTTTTAATGATTCTTTAAAATCAAATGTACATTTAAGGGGTTAGGATTGATTCAGCAGCTGTGTGTGCCTCACGTATGTTCCCTAACTGAGGATGCACTGCTAGAACGCCAAGGATTGCTTGGTCTTGAGCCAGTCAGAGTCTCCCTGGGTTGATGGGCTCCTGTTATTTTGCGTTTTGTTTCAGTGAGAGGTCAATCAGTCTTCGGTTTTAAACTGTAAGTGTGGTGGGGCTCACAGTTTTAAAAACTGGTTTGAAAGAAGCAGTCATGTACTCATCCCTACCTTACACTGAGAGCAGAGCAATAACTTTTGACTTGATTGTCATAGGAAGTATCAAAAGAAAAGTTTGTAGGCTATGGCCCAGTCACCACCAGTTCACACCTGGGTCATGTCCTTAACCTACAGTAATCAAAGGTCCCTAAGGGGTGGCCCACTATTGGCAGTGAGCTGCCAGAGTAAGGGCAGGACTTGTCATTCATTCCTCTCTCAGCATGCTGGTAAACAGAAGGTCCTGATACTTGCCAGGTTCTGACAGGCTTGCAGTGGTGTTTTTAGTGTCAAATTTTCTCCCAATTGAAACGGGAGTCTCCGCTGGAGTATTGAACTGGCTTAACCCGGAACTGGCTGCCAATTTCTATAAATTTCTATAATTGGGAAGGTGTACAACAAAACAAAAAATATGTCTTTCCAAATTTAAAAAAAAATCTCTCCTGTAAATAAATAAGTAAAATCAATTTTAGAAAGAGTGCTTGTCACATGCTCACAAGCTGCTCAAGTAGCACGTCTGTACATCTCTGGAATAATTTCACCATTATAGGCACGCCTCTGTCAACGGAGCTGCAGAGCCTAAATGAGTTTCAAGCCCTGTATACAAAGAGATCCCAAGGCTGGATAAAGAAGAGGAAGAATCCCCTGGGACTTCCAGAGCTGAATTTTGCTCTTCCTGTTTTTCCTTTTATTCATCCCTAATATCTTCCTGTCCATGAACCTTCCAGCACTTCTGAGACTCAAAGTACCCTTGACAGACCCCGACCCTCTATCTCCTTTTTTTATCTCAGCATATAGTGTTCTCCTATTTTATCAAACCCTGTTTTTATTCACAATCTCCAATACCAAAAAAGGAAGGTGCATCACAGACTACAAACACACACAGGAGCACAGATAAAATAAAGTTGTCTGTGATGTTACAGCCTGACAAAAGAAAACAAAATACATTATTTTTAAAATAGCACACAGTAAATGAATTACATTCAGGAAACGGCCATCCAAATTTTTGCTAACAAACTACAAAGCAGTTCATTCTTATACATCAAACACATGTGTTGGCATAAGCAGGACAAAGACAATCCCAGACCACCTTCCCCTCCAGTGCTGTTCAGTGCAGGAACAAGAGCGCTTAAGTTAAAACAAAATACTTGGCACCAGATGTGAAAAACACATATTGGAATTTTTTAAAGGAAAAATCGAGAAAGTATATTATAAGACCCAATAAAATAAAAAAATAAGTTAATTTTTGAACCCATTTTCTGAATTCGAAAGTGAGCAGCAGCACAAGCTCATAAGACCCCAGCAAGTATCACAACAGGAGTGAAAGACTCTATACTTGAATTGACTATGTGAACCGTCCAGGAGCACATGGTCAAGCGGCTACTGGGCTGTACATACCGGGCTCAAGGGACCAGCACTTAATATTCTCTCCAGGTGGACACACATTAGCAGTAGAATAAATACTGTCCATGTCACTCAAGATGGTGTTGTACTGGAAAAAGAGAAAACAACAGATCAACATACTTCTGAGAATACCATTTTGCTGCACCCTATGGTTTCTTGGGTCATTTAAACTGACCCTCAATTCTTGAATTAAAAAAAACAGTGTACATTTTGGGATTGTACAGTTTATATAATACATCGAATGGGATGAAGAAATTTTTAACTGCACGCAAAATAAATATTCTAGACCAACAGTTTCAATCCAACTGAACAGTGGTGATGCCGAATCCAAAAGTTAACAAATGGAAACTAAGGGGCCTCATGAACCTTGAGCAATTCTACCTGAAGAAAAGGTCAAAATTCGCCCTCAGAAGTGCCAGATCCTTGCAGTTCACAAGGCATCTGGTCAGTGTAATCCATGCCAGAAGATACTAGCAAGGCTGTGTATAATTGTGACCCATGTGTTTTCTAGACTTCAATTAATCATTAATGACAAATGTGACTTTGCTCTGAGAATTTTTTTCAAGACCACAATGCACTTTGTTCACGGTTTTTAACAAACTTTTTTGTTTTTACATGACTGTATAACAAGACAGGAATCCGTATATGAAAAGGGCTCAAGAAGTTCTTTTAATGCGTGGCTTGATGAGATTCTCAGATTAAAAGCCTTATGATTACATTAACATCCAGAGCCTGATTCGTAGGAAAACCACAACTTTCAGTTGCCAATTAGTGGATCAGATGTGAACAAGGATTTCTGATGCCATTAAAGGAAAACATTAAAAAATGAAAAAAATCTCTCCTAGGTATCAAAGACTGGAAAAAAAACAAAATTGTTATGTAACTAACGTTTCACTCAAAATCCCTATCAAAAACCTTCACTTCAAGCTGAATCTTTCAAGTGAGAAAGGGTGAAAAATGTTACTGTGAGTAGGATCCAACATTGAAAGTGTAAAACATTTTAGGTTTGTGTACATGGCGGTTATATTAAATGCATGTTTATTCCAAAAGATAAAAGATCTGATCTTTTACATCTTGACTGTTCACCAACATTCTGTATTGATCCTTATAAAGAGAGGTAAGTGCTAAAAATGTTTAATAAATCTGAATTTGCTTAAACTAAAAAACATTGAGCATTTGCATCCATTGGCAAAAGTTGACATCAGAAGCTGTTTCCATGCCAAGCCCTGGTACAGAAACCAGTGCAATTTAAAAACCCTTATGGATGTATGCAGTGCTTTGCTCAAGCACAAACTTCTAAAGAGTGTGCAACCTGCATTTCCACCAGAAACAATAAACCGTAATTTACTCTTTATGCACAGAAAATAAATTTAGCCCATTGGTTATAATGCCTCGACACGTATTACAGAAGCCAATGATGAATATGCTATGTGTATTTTTGACATAACTTTTAATGACCAATATGGCCTAATTACATATTCGACGGAGTGAGGGAACCGGCACTCTCGCTGCATCGTGATGCACTGCACGTGCACTCACGTTCTTTCGCTCCGTGGTGTTGAGGTTAGCTGCTCCCAGGACACTGATCTTCTTTATGAGGGTCCTGAGCTGAATGTCGTTAAAGGTGTCCGTCACCCAGGTGGGGAAGAGGTCCTTGGCTTTCTTTCCCCAGGCCTCCACAAAGGCCTGCTCCTCCATTGAGGCGTTAACCTGCAGAAATCAAAACCAGGCCAGGGACAGGTGAGGGTCTGCAACATGACCATTACTTCAGAGCCCTTTAATACATACTTCAGTATAAAGCCTACTTCTTAATGAGTACCATCAACATTCATTGCCCTACCGAAACATGAAAGAATATCAAAGAATGGTCGAAGATAAGACCTAAGATATGGCACTATCTGAAAGCTGCTTATTCACAATAAGAACACAAGTCAGGTACACAGTCCAGTCCATCACAGGCAATCACACATACATGGACAATTTAGACACCAATTACAAATAACTTCACCACATGCTTTTTAGAAGGGTGGGAAGGTGGGAAGGGTGGGAAGGAACACAAGGAGGACATGGAAACACTGAAGAGTAGAAAGTCTGGACCCAGACACAAGATCTGTGAGACAGGAGCATTAACTACTACTTACATTGTATATATCAAACATCACCATATTTCTCCTGTTTTAATACAGTATCATTTTTTAGAATCCGTTTCTGCATCAAGAACTTTGAGGCATTTAACCTGCTGGAGGTCATACACTGTATTACAGAAAACACCTTAGACAAAACCCTCCCGATCACCTCCTACCTTAAAGATAATTTAAATGCATACAGTACATAATTGCATGTCATTAAACTCTGCCTAAGTGCTATCTTACACAAAATTATTGAGTTCAACACTGCACAGTTCGGCAGCTTTTCAAATTGACTTTTGTACCGCAGAGATGAATAAGTAACACATTAAGCTCAACATCAAAATTTTAATCCTTTATCAGGACACAGCTGGATGAAGGATTCTTTCATAAACATCTTATGGCAAAGATGACAAAGGTATAATTATTATACTTTTTAACATTAAATTAAGCTCTCCTTGTTCTTTTGCATCTCCCCACATTTATATAATCTATAAATTCCGGTATATACTATACATATATATATATAAATACAGCGTTATACATATATGTGCTGTGTTCTACCACAGCATACTTGGCTCGTTTTGAATGGCTGCATCTGTACTATATAAGGATGGTTTGAATATCAATTTTAAAAGAAAGTTGTGACGCAACAGCTGTTACAGGTACTGGCAGCCCAGCAGGTGCATTTTTTTTTCTTTGTTTTGAAGATAGTTCACAGAGAAAAAGAATACAGTATCACAGTTTTGAACACTGAGCCTTTGTCAGACTTGCAAGACAGCTCTTCCAGCCTTTGACAGGAAATATACTCAACACTTCAGTGTTTTCTAGAATAAGAATGATGAAAACACCTTGCCAACAGCTCCACTACATCAGTACACACTCTTTTTTGGCCAAAACAGACCCTCTACATGACAACCTAAGAGAAGTACTCCATTTGCTGCAAAAGATCTCACTTTGATAGATGAATGGAATTTAAAGTTGCAATCTATCACTAACCTATCAAGAATGTTCGCTAAAACACTGTAGTGCCCATTACATTTTTACACACTCTTGAGAAATTGATTTAAATTCAATAAATATCTTGAAACAGCATTGAAGGTATTAACTGAATTCTAAATCTGCAGTGTTTTTTACATCAGTTAGAGAAAATATCTTCCCCAACAGTAGCTGTTTCCATAATTCAAGCAGCAATCAGAGAACATTGTCTGTTAACCCCCATGTCTGCTTTACAGCTGGTAGCACTTGAGCAAAAGTGTTTTTTATCTTTCCACCTCACTGTCACCTCACACTGACCTCCTTTCGATTTCAGCGCTGGTTTGGCACCTTTATAAAGTATTTTTTTACACTACCAATTTTTCTTCACGAAACACTGCAAAGATATGACAAAAGATATGAGATGTCCTCTAGGCCCCTGCAGTACATAAAAATGCTTCCTGCAAAAAGTTATGATAACAGAGTTTTATATATGAGGTCTTGACTCCACAAGCTCTCCAAAGAACAGATAACACAAAGCCCATCTTCAGTGATGCTGGAAACTAGGAGAAGCATATCAGTGTAGACAAAAATAAATCAGAAGCCCTGACAACCTGTTCTCTCCCTGGCCAAATAAAGAATAATGTTACTGTGTATTTGTTTTTATGGTATTAAAAAATAATATTTAGGAATGAATTATAAAAAAGGAAATACTGCTTCTTCCTAAACTGCAAAAAATACTCACAAATTTTCTTTTAAAAAAATGAATGTCTGATGACCTAGGAAGTGGTTCTAAGAGTCTCTTAATTCTGCTTTACAGTACTTGAATTCCAGTAGCTCCACCACAATTGCAGTTTGAATTACAGTTTCCTCATTAAAAATCATAGAAACACACCAGAAAAATGTTTTTATTTTTGGTGTTTTGCAGGACAAGTGTTGTTTAACAACCATAAAACATTTAAACAATTAATGCTAATTCAGGTTGTCAAATTCAGGCTGTGTTCTGGCACATCACCCAGAAGCTTAAAAATAAATCAGTCTTCGTTTCCATATACTGAATAAGACTCCAATTAATCCTATTATTCTTATGATTATAACAACAAAACAGATGCAGTGCTCTAATTAAAACAGATGATCATGAGTAAAAGGTTTGCTAGAGACTTTAGGGAGACATTTAACATAAACAATAATGATACTGTAAACTCTGAACTCAGAACTAACAGGTTACTTTCCCTCTGCAGACACTCCTGGGAGTCACATGCTCTCAGTCTGCTTAACAGACCAGTAACCAGAATGAGCTCTGGCCCTGTGTGCCACTTTGCTCGGCTCCAGTCTTTACCTTTGCCCGTATGCGTTTAGCAGGAGTCAAGATGCATTCTGGGAATCGGAAAGGGTTCCAGGTTCATCTACATAATGAGCTAAAAACACTACAAAGCAGCGTGATGTGCACTAGCCCTGAAAATATCACGGAGCTCTTTTCAGCTCGCACTGCTGGGAGTCAACGTGCACATTATAAAGCGGAACACTGTAAATGGTATCACCAAACAGCAAAACTTGACTTTTTTTCCCAGGCCCTCAGCTCTATAACTGCTAAAAAGGTTTTGACGAGATTGTCAATTTGCCCACCTCGAGTGGAGCCGTTTTAAGTGGCTTATTTTTAGATACTGATTATTTACCCTCTTGACAAAATTTCCAAAAGCCCTACAGTGGTTAGAATGGTTACGAAATTAATTTCTATCCAATGGTTAGGCGGCCTGTTCACACACTGTCCAAGCAAGCAAAAGAAGAAGAAGAGGTCGAAGGTAGAATTCTCCCTTACAATTAGGTGCAGCTGATTTCTACGTGAATAAAGAGCAACTCCCACTGGCATCACCAGTATAATGAGCTTCAGGTTTCAACTGCAATACCATCTTTCATTAGTATGGTCAGGGCTCAGGTTGTTCCTTTTTGCATTAGTTATCAATTTCCTTTATTTCAAAAGAGTTAATTTAATGTTTTAATGTGATTCTTTTGTGTTTCCTACACAAGCCACCACTATGGAAACCTTTAAGTTCTCGTGCCTGGTGTAAGAGGTAAGTGGTGTCACATTAGCAGTATTAATATATATTTTACATTTATCAAACAATTGCATATACAACAATGGGGCACGGTGTATTTTCTTTTTATACTTTCTGGAGCAGAAGGATGAAAATGGAACCCAATCAGACACATTCATTCGTGAAAAATTATTTATCTATCTGTTGTGAGAATAGCGATTGGAAATCTGCCCTACAGACAGAAAAAATAACATCATTTTGCCCAAGCCTGTTCAGTCAACATTTACGTTCTCTTAACACAGCATCAGCCACAAATTTAAAAGCTCAATTATAGAAAACAAACAGCCACTGGCAACAAATGCTTTGACCCGTGTCTTTCTTGATGTTACTCTTCAATTACAGAAAGCACAAGTGTGGGCTTTCTGTGTTAGTGCTGCTGTCTGTAATAGCTGGCTATATAAATGTTTGAAGCCCTAGGCAGCAGACACCCAGAAAAGAGGCAATCAGTGCCTGCTAACTTATTGTTTCTTCCCAAGTCTATTCCAACACAGTCATCTCCTGTTTTGGATCAAGACACAGAAGTCAGACTTTATTTCAGAGTCTAACAGTACTGGGCTATGAAAGCATATGCCTGGGGATATTCCAAATCTCTCTGCAAAAGTGGATGGGATTTTTAAAAGAATGCATTGAACCTGCAACCTAAATGTGTAATTTACTGTATCAGTGAAATCAAGATCTTTTGAAGGTATTTCTAGATTCCTTTTCAAAGGTTTTGTTTCAGTTACTGTTCCTTATCAAATGATATGGTGCTAAAACTAATGCCTGCATCTAACACTGCTGTACATTTATTTTCTTTGCCACCCTAAAGCTCTTTTCTTCCCATCTGGATGGATTTATGCTTATTTTTTGCTTTAGCTTCCCATGCATAATGTGATTGGTATGTGGGTAACAGCTTCACATACCATCTTATCTCTCTACACAATTGACCAGACTGAACTGCAACTCTATGAGCTACAATATGAAATATCATCAATCACAAGGCATGCAACACAGTATGTAAAAAAGAAACTGGATATCATTTTCAGTTCCATGGTAATCCAAGTGATATAATGCCACTTTTTTACATTGGACTGCATCTCTGTAATGCAATCTTTTCTTCATTTCATCATACACTGCTAGGGTACTTACAGTAGACATAATCTGTTCCACTGAATTTTCAGCACCTTTTATTTACAAACCTAACTCATCTAACACAAGCCCAGATTTATTTCCTGCGCCCTTCAGTCACGCCCAAGCCACAACATCATTTCATCTAAGTATATAAGAAACGTAGGGCTGCGGTAACCAAGGATTAGAGGGTGCACTCTGCATGCTATGAAGCAAAACTATAGCTTATTTGAGCTGCTCAGACACAATAAAATGGGGCTCAACTCAGCCAGTCCCAGCCCAGAGCTGCAGTTAGAGATGCCCACAAACAGGCCTAAGCAGCCTGGAAGCAGGGAAAGACCAAAATGTGCTCCTAACTCCTATCAGCTGCCCTCAGTAATTGTCACAAGAATAAAAAAACACATATTCTTGAAACTGACTGATAGTTGTTAAAACGCAGAGATCCTAACTAGCACTTGTGTTCCACTTGCCACCCTACTATATCGCAGACAACAGCGCCATACCTCTGTGCACGTCAAAAGGTAAACCAACAGATCAGATCTGCCTTACCTGTGCTATCTGGTTATGTTCATTCAGGTCGGTGTTGTATGTCCAGCTGGCACTGGTGCTGCGGAAGAAAACCTGCTCAGCTGAGGTGTTGTAGTCATTCACGAAATCTAATGCCCCCGTCTCATTGGCTAGGTAATCCCCCGGTAGTTCAAATAAGAATACAGAATGAGCGAGCCCAAAGAGGGGCACAACCCACATAACCCAAAGCATGCCAGCCAAGGTCTGTCCTGCCGCAGCGGCAAATACAGGAAAACTAAGGAAACAGGAAAATAACAGAAAGCGAGAGATGGGAGACAGAAAAGGTCTTGATGCTCTGTTCCCCTCTTCCCTTGACCCTCGTGTTGGTCGTCTGGCGTGCCCCCCTGGATCCCCCGACACTCTCCCTTCTCCCACTCTCCCGCTGTACAATGATGATCAGCCACAGCCAGCTCCTTATAAGTGTCAGCTTCTTTGGTTTAACCCAACCCACACTTCTGTTGCAGCCTTCCCTCAGCTAGCCCAAGCTGATAACAGAGCCTACTCACTCTGTCACTCCCTCCCTCCCTCCCTCTCTCTCTCTCCCTCTCTCCCCACTCGCGCTGTACCTGCCTGCCTGTAGCTCGCTGGTTCATCAGCTCCAGAAACGATCAGAATGGCGAAGAGCGAAAAGAGAACAGGTTCCTCTCCCAGAGCCCCGGAGTTGTTGCAATGGCAGTAGTGAGATAAGCTTTACAAACCGTCCTTGGCTGGTGCGGCTGCCTCATTTATATCTCTTAAGCTGCCGGGGGACTTCATGCTTCGCGCTCCCGATTTTGTGTCCCTCGGCTGTGGGTGAAGAGAAAGTGAGAGAGTGAGGGGAGGGGAGCGAGAGGAGAGGGAATACGCGGGGATTCAGGGGGTGAAAAGAAGAAGTTACTTATCAATCGAAACTCCAGTTACATGTTTACTATTCCTGGCGTCCGATATCTTTTCAGTGACATAATGACTGACGATGTTCGTCAGCGAGTCGCAAAGATTTGTTTACAATCGATGGACTCAGCTCCTCTTCACAGATAATCTACCATGACCTAAATGAGGATTCCACATCATCTATTCATCCATCTTCTAACCGTTTTTTTTTTTTAAATACAGGGTCGCAGGGGAGCTGAAGCCTATCCCAACAAGCAAAGGGCGAAAGCAGGGCACGCCCTGGATGGGACACCAGTCTAACACAGAGCAGACAGGCACAAACACAGACACACACACACACACACTCGCACCAGTATGCGTTTGGACTGTGGGAGGAAGCTGGAGCTCCGGGTGGAAACCCACAGGAACACAGGCAGAACAAACTCCACACAGACAGCACCCTAGGTCGGGAATTCAACACAGGGCTCCAGCGCTTCTGGGCAACAATGCTAACCACTGCCCCACTGTGCCTCCTTCCACAAAGACCAGTCGAGTTCTAAAACAGTGACAGACTTGCAGTATTGTCTCCGAGTAACTTAAGTCCCTTAAGTTTTTAAGTAACTTCAAAAGTGTTAAATTGGTTAGACAACCGACGGTTCTGAACTGACTGGAGGGAGTAACAAAAGAAAAACACGTCATTCTTCCAGGAAGCACTGCTCCTCCTGCTAGGCAGTATGGGGCTTGCAGCACAACCGATGATAAAGGACCCGGAAGTACTAGCCAGAGGGGTAAGTCTGATCATCCTCACACCCCCCTTTGAAAACATTTGAGATCCCAAAAAGCTGGATGTCACCATAACAGACTCTTTGCACACTATGAGAATTAGGACAAACCTGCCTGCAGATGTCCTTGTATAAACAATCCTTTTTGAGTGCTACGCTTTCACAGTACGGTGCTTGGAGTGCTTATTTATTTATTAGACTTGTACTCAAGAAAACGTTGCCGTAAAGGGTAATACTTGGCAACAAACTGTTTCACACTACATGACTCTGAAATGTTATGTATTTCCTTTTGGAAAGTTGTGTACTACTGTCAATCTGAATATATGCTCCATTGCATTAATAATGTATTTCAATACATGTGGGACACTGACCAAAGTACTTGTGTTTAACAGAGTATATTCTAAAAGTTCCCATTGCAGCCTGCTCTCCTCAGATTTCAGAAATGAGCAAGGATGGGCCTGGTCAGTACTGGGCTGGGAGACCTCTAAGGAAAATCATGTTGCTGCCTTGGATGGTATTGGTAGATCAGTACAACTAGTGCTATTCCTTCAGGGACTTCCTACCCAATGCCCCAATATGGAGGATTGGAGGAAGGAGGAAGCAGAAGTTGCCGCCTTTCGGATGACTGAAGTTCTGACTCAGTGTTGTCAGAGTAAGAGGAAGCATAAAGTCCATAGCCGATTAATACTAGGGGGTAAACTCTACTGTTTAAATTTCACTCTGGGTTTACACATTCTGGATTTCCCTTTCAAATCCATCAGTCATGCTATTTCTCACTTCTTCGCTTGACTGAATGAAGTGGGACTACAGGCACAGCGACTGCTGCACTCCTGTGGTGCATGACATGCATCCTCTCTAGAAAGGCCACTTCCTTCGCCAAGCGATTCCCCAATCTGTCCTGAGGATCCCCCTGTAATTCACTCCAGGGCCATCTTGGGGACACACTGCTTCTGGCGCTACAAAGACTAACCCAAAATGCTTCTTCAAGCAACTCAGTAAGAAAAGAAGGTAAGAGTGGGAGCAAACTGAAAACTGTTTGGGAAAATAATTAGATGTAGAAGATGTAACAAAAATACCTAACACTCAGGTCCCTGTGTCAATGCTTCTGAGAAAGGTATGGAGCTGATTTTGTCCGATTTTGTGCCACAGCCAGGCCCAAGGCTGAGGTAATAAGGGCTGCAGGGTCGACAATGGGCAATACACATTTTTTGTAAGCGGTACAAAAACTGTAGGTTTTCAAGAAACATCACCTGAAGAGCTGAGAGAATTTGTTGCACTGGTCCAGTCAAGCCAGTTTAGCTTGTTGAGAGCCGAGTTGGACCGAAGAAAACACTCCCAGTGATCCTGCAGTCCCCAGAGATATCGGACCTCTGGGACTGGTTTTGGAGACTCCTGGTGAAAGGAAATCTCTTTACACAACACACTGTAATCTGTCCTGGGTGCTGCAATGATACCAGAGCATCTCTGACCTTTCTCTGTCAGCAGTTCCACGGTTCGTACGACACTGACCTCAGCACTGAGGTCATTCTGAGCCATTGCGATGCGTCTGGTTTCAAACCCACAAGGCATCAGCCTGGACAGTGTCTTCAGCAGGGCAGCTTAAATACACAAACTGCAATGTTTCAGACCTGACCTCTGTCCCTTGCCGACACGAATTTCCTTGGCATCCTCGTTTGTTTGTTTTTTTTTAGCAATTCCCAGCCTACAAAGGTGGAAGGGGGGAATATTTTATTTAGTAAACTGCCTCTGGAAATGCCCACAGAAGACAGCATCATTGTTCGAATTCATTTTGTTCCTTTTTTTTTTAACAATGCAGCGCAGCACAATACAGTGTATTGTCAGTGTGTGGTACGGTGGCGACCAGCCTTTTTCACAGCTCTAGGTCTGTTTTCGTTTAAAAAAAAAACAATTCAGGTTCAAAACAATATTGTCTACAATTTTTTTTAAAAAATCTTCTTTATCCGCTGCAAAATTCAGCTTTCAGGCCAGCAGTTATCATTCATTTTATTTCCTCTATCCAGAATTTGTACATTACGTTTTTATTCTTGAGTGGTACGCGCTATTTTTATGACAACACAGCGTTGACAATTATTAAGACTTAATAATTCAACACAAAACTCATTCTCCCGGCTCAGTGCCGAAATCACCTCCAGGTGATATAAGACTACACGTCTTAAAACAACAGGAACTTTCAAACTGTTTGGCGTATATAATAAAAAAAAATATTTGGAAAACAGAAAACTTCCGTTTTTTTTATTAAAGGCAGATATAAATTATACGAGCAATCCATTTAAACTTCAATTTCCCCTCGACACACACGGATAAGGATGTTGGTAAGGGTATATAATATTAACGACAATCTTTGACCTGTTATTATAGCGATATGAATGAAATACCTTGTTCAGAAGTATAAAGTATGTCGGCCAGGATTTGAACCGACAACCCCGTAGTCCAACGTCTGTACCTCCACTCCACACTTTTATGCCTAAAATAAAGTATTTTACAGTATTTTGGCTCGTCTCTGAACGCCATGTCGCTGTCCAGTACCGGGAGGTCTGGCAGGAATGTAGGGATAGGCGAGTCACGTGACGTCTTCATTCGCGCCTTTTTTGCAGCTCTGATCAAATCTTTCAAACAATCTATATTAAAATGCGTCATGGGTTACAGATTTTACACTCTCCTTTGTACATGAACTTCTACAATATGTTCATGTATGTTTTAGTTACAATCTTTAAGTTAATATAAAAATCTGTGGAAACAGTTTAAATGTTTTTACAGAACTAGTACATACAGTATTTATGTGTAAAATAAATTCATTATTATTATATTTTTAGGAATAACGGGAGGGTTAGGGGCATTAACACTATTTGCAAAAAATGTTTTAGTGGTTTATAATATTTATTGTGTCCTATGTGCCAGATGGCACCTGGTCCTGAATAATACAAGAAATAAAATGCGTGCATGGAAAAAAAAAACATTTTTATAAAGATAAGATGTTGTTAAAAATCCATTCATTCATTTTCTAGCCAGTTTAGCCAGTACAAGGTCATGAGGGAGCTGGAGACTATCCCAGCTAGCAGAGCAAACCCACAGGAACACAGGGAGAACATACAAACTCCACATAGACAGCACCCCAGGTCCAGAACCGTGCCAACCCATCCCGAACCACTAACACAGAAAAAACATGAAACGCAACACTCTCCAAAATCCACTGATTCCATAATGCGCACAAGCGTATTTTTACGCCAATCAATTAATCGAGTATCAAGCTCGTGATGTGTCAAAGGAAGTGAGAAAAAAAGAGCTGAAAAAAGAATTCAACCTAAAACTCAAAGGAAAGGGTTATTAAAAAAAACAACAAATGAGTGGTGTTTAATGCAGAAAAAACCCCCAAGAATCGAGAGGCGCTGGAGCGAGATTATTTTACTGCACGGACGCAAACAAATAATTACACACCGCGTTCACGGCACTGAAGCAGATTTTCAAGAACACCCGATATTTTAACTGTGCCCTCATGCACTCCCAGTTCAAACTTAACCTTAACCTTCGGCAGTCGAAATCTCCATCCGACCCTACACCCATTTGCTTAAAAAACACACACACACACATTCCTGAAGTGCGAGCAGCAGGCCTGTAGAAGCCAGGGATGATTTAATTACAGTGTCTATTTGCAATAATGACTACATGGTGCTTCATTTTTGGGGTGTGCAAACGAGAACTGCCAATCAGGGTGTAGTGCCCGCAGCGTCTGACCTAAGTGACCATGCAGAAAGAGCGCAGCTCTGCGTTTGAGAACGTGGCTCCTCGCTAGGCGTGCTCCTGGCAGGGATCCCCGCGGGGAATCCGTCTCTCTCGCCTGCTTGCTTCCCAAGGTGGGGAAAAAAAAGCGGGAACCCCAACAGAGACCGGAGCCGTGGCACGACTGAGTGAGCCGGCGGGCGTTGTGCTCACCTCAAGGCTACGCTTTTCAGCAGAGAAAAAAACAAGTCCTGCTGGCCTGGCCTCCTCTCGGCGTGTTTCTGCAGTTCCCCTGGCAGGGAACAATCTCAGAGAAAAAATGCAGGAGGCAACAGCCCCAGCACATTTGCTTTGGATGTACAGCAGAGCAAGTCTTTCTCTTGAAACGGGAACGTGTGTGTGGGGTTTTTTTTTTTAACTCTGCAAACATGAAACCAAACCAGATAACATCATTTATTTCCCCTTAAGTGAAATTCACATGGGGAGTCATTAGTAATTCACAAACACACACATTAAAAATGTGCTCAAACATTAAGCTCTCAACAGCATGGTCAAATGACACAACTACTGAGACGTGTTTGTTTTTTAGAGTGAAATCTACATCCCCAAGGAAGAAAAAGAAACAAGCTTTATCAGAAGCCACCACTACATCTTTATTGTGTACCTGTTTAAGAAATCCTCAAGGTTTTCAGGCATAACATACACAATTTTGATCCTTTGGGTCGTTGCACTGTTCCGAAGGTTTCGATTCCCAGCACTGAGGCAACCAGACTAGAACCCTGATGATCCTGATGAGCTTTTGATGAAACACCTATAAAAGACCAACTCCCTGACCTTCAGCTGTCTCAGTTTTAAAATATAGTTCAGTTTCGTGAGAGATGAATGTACATTGTTGGCATGTCTTAACAATGGAGATTTATGTACCAAAACTATGTTTGCAATCTGTTACAGTGCCCAGGTGCTTAAATTCCTCGATTCCATATTCAGTCAGGACCCCGAACAGTTACAAACAAAAGGAGGCTGTTCAGAACATCTTGCCCGTTTGGTACTGATTAGCTACCGAACACTCCCTGAACGTGTCAACTAAAGCCTTTCCATGTTCAATGCCAGTTCCTTCTCTCTCTCTCCTCTACTATATTAAAAAAACCTCCAGCTCGAGTCTTTTGATTGTGGGCTGGAGTTTGAATTCTGCCCAAGAGGTCTCTCGGGACTTCCCAGCCCATCTCACATTTTCCACCTTTGCTTTCCAAGCTCTCCGCTCCCCTGAAATCTGCACACGTGTGTCCAGTCGTCTTGCCCGCAGTCCTGTATGTTCCTCCTGCTAATCGGGGTTTTAGAGGGAAACATGACCCTTTCACAGAACGCCGTGTAGCCTGACCCCTTTTCACAGCGGCGTCCCTGCACCCCAGTCCGTACATTCAGGGCAAAACCCCTAATGTGCCGCATTTATCCCAGTCCCACAGCTGGAAACTCTTCTCTTCCCTGGGGCTTGTGCTTCTGTGAGGTGGGATCAATGGTACTGCGTGGGATTCTGCTGTGCTTCCTTGACTGATTTACAGGCGTCTCCAGTATTTCCACAGCACTGGTCGATAACGTTCTTGCCTCTTTTCTTAGGAAATTACGAATCACTCCCCCAAGTTTCAAAACTCATTGTAATGGACCCTGACTTTCATCCATTTTTCATGATCGTTTGCCAACGGCGACAGGCAAACCGAATTCTACTATGAGCTTGTCCTGTAAACCCTGCTGAACACATTCTAGAATGCATGCTGTGCTCTGTTCCAAAAGGTGTGGTCTTATTTCACCGCGGGTGGGATACATGCTGGGTGTTATACTGCAGCACGGCGGTCAGCAGTCCTGGAGCTGGACATGCAATCCCGGACTTGGGGAGCTACAGTATCTGTGTGGACTGCGGATGTTCTCCTTGTGTTCACATGGGTTTTCCTCCCACAGTCCGGAGGCATGCTGCTAGGTTAATGAGCCTCTGGGGAAGCTGGCCCTCGTGTGAGTGTGTGTGGATGTCAGTGTTTGTGTGTCGGCTTTGTGGTGGACTTGGTGTCCCTGCCTCGTGCCTGTTGCTTGCTGGGATTGGCTCCGGCTCACCTGTGACCCTAAATTGGAAGAAGCAGTTACAATGGACAGATATAAATGGCTGACCCAGCGCTCTGACCTCACGCTTCTCTCCCTGTCTGTGTGTCTCCTGGAGAGCAAGCTGGGGTATGCGAAAAGACAAATTCCTAATGCAAGAAATTGTATATGGCTGATAAAGTGATCTTATCTCATTTTCTTATATATTGCTTTAGATTAGAGTTATCAAATTCCACTTACAAAGCGTTTCTAACCTATTACATAATAATCAAGTGTTACCCAAGATCAAGACAAATACTAAAAATATAAATCATGAGCTCCTGGGCGTGTCTGACTGCAACGCTTTGCCTTTTATTCCTTTGAGAGGCAGTATTTTTGTCAACACATTCAACTTCAGCCTTTGGAGTGTTGGGTTGTTCTCCAGCTTCGCAAGCTCATGATCCCACCAAACGGGCTAGATGGGACCAGTGCCCTGCTCTCGTCTGAAACCTTTATTTCATTCCTGTGCTGCAAAGACATATTGTCTAAACGCTGACAGATATTCTTTTTATACATACATTCATAAAGCATGCTGAATATGCTGACAGGCCATTGCAAAACATCACCGCAGCCGAAATTGCGTTATAACTTATTGCACCATGTATCAGTAAACTATTAATCTGAACTTTAAAGTCGCTCATAAACCCACGGAGACTTGATAACTTTGTAAGCACCTACAGCGGCCTGATTTATTAATTTATTAACACAGATAAACAGAAGCTGAACAATATCTTTCTTCAACTGGTGTCTAACCTGACATTCACTATTCTGTAGGACTTTATAAACACTGAAAACACCCAGATCACACGTGAATGCTGAAAATCCTCACTCAATTCACATTCACACTGCCCTGTCTGGACACAATATATTACTTTTAATAGGAACAAGTAAAGGTTCGTCCCGTGCTGAAAAGAAAAGAATCGCAGCGTTATGGCTGTGGAGCCTTCTTCTGTTTTCTTCGGAATAAACCTTTACTTGTTCCTTTGCAGCCTGCGCGCGCAGACGCGGCTCCCCACTGGAATTACTTTCAATAACCGCTTATCCGATTCTGGTTGACCCAGGCTGACCCAGAGCCTGTCCCGGGCCAGGAAGCGCTGGGCACAAGGCGAGATCTGCCCTTAACAAAGACCTGACCGTGGTCTGCCGATAAAAGCAAGCAGCTCACCTTCAACATGCAAGTAAAGGGCAGGAATCCCAGCGCGAGTGGGGTTCAGCGGGGCACTGGGGAGTGAACAGACCTATAACCGGCAGGACTGAGCACCTGACATTTACCGTAAGATCCAAGTCCCTCCAGAGAAGACGATGGAAGTTGCCATCCCACTCACTCAGTCGTGCAAACGCTGGACTGGAACGTGGGACAACAGGCCAGTCAATCGCAGGACAGACACACTCACACCAGGGCCCGTTTACAGAAGTCAATTAGCCGTACCAGCATGTCTTCAGCCCTTTTGGTGGGGACCGGATCTGAAATGAATATAAAAAGCCTCAATTGCCGTTGACCAAATGAAAATTCGGGAGCGATTATTATATACAATTCACTTTCTCCGCAGCTGTCCTGCCTCCTAATCGTTCCTAACCCCATTCCCCAAAAGCACACCTGTACTGTCACAGTCCCCTCACGCACCCCTCCTCCACTCCAGCCCCCTCCTTGCAGTGACCCCTGGTTCACTCCCAGCCCCCAGCCGAGCGGGCTAAACCACATCTCGTCATGTCTAAATACTCCATAAACATCCTCGTGCCACCTGTTCATGAGGAAGAAAACGGCACACCTGGGCTGACTGAACAGCTGGCACATGGAGAGACTAGCCAGTTGGAAACCTCACTCCCTCCGACTGCCAGTTTCCCCCCTTGTTTTCCTCATTAACAGGAGGTTTTCTCACAAAGCCGCCTCTCGCCACCTTGGGATCCTCAAAGCACTGATTATACTGATTAAGGACCTGCCCGCAGAGCCCAAGAGCCTACAGCTGAATTCCCCAGATCTCGGCTTGAGGCTGAGACCATGGGCAAGAACTTCAATGCACTGGGAGCTGTGCTTAGCAAGAAAGCTAAACTTGTCTCTGGGCCGACTGATGTACTGTATATAATCAACTGATGGAATTAAAGGAGAAGATGATCTGTCGGTATGTACAGTAGCTGAGGTTGAATTAAGTCAGCCCTGGTCCTGGACTGCCTTTAGTCTTCTGGCCTTCATTCCTACTGTTATCAAGGACAGTAATCAAGCTCTATTGTTTCCATCCAAGAATATTAGGACTACCACACAGGTGAGAATGAGAAATTTTAGGCAGATTACTTTGACCTGCCTACCTTCCTCCCCTCTTCTTTCAACACACCAGAGCCTACACAGTACCGGAAGCTCAGTGCTCAGTGGACAGGAATAGCAGAGTTCCAGCCGACCAATCGCATCCTTCACTCAGTGACAATCAGCCTATCGTGTGCCAGCAGCTGGAGAATCACAGTCACAGTCAGCTAGTGACATGACTCAGGCTCGAACCCTTGATGCCTGGATCAGAGAGCTGAACTCACCTCAGCCCATGACAATCTTATTCGTAGACTTTGAATAAAACGAGCAGCGATGTGTGCATTAGAATGATTATGATAATGAGCCATGGATACTTTAATTCATGGCTTTTCTTAGAGTCACCCCAGCCTCAGAAAGGGGAAAGACAAACACAGCTGTGTGGGAATCAGGTCAGAGATAAATAAGGGGGCATTTCAGATGTAAACTTCCAACTCCACAGGAGAAGGGAAGAGCCCCGCAATATAGCCTGCTGGTGTTTCAGATCCCCACTGACCGTTCCTCCGTGCTCTTTCATCAGAGTGAAGCTCATCTGTTGCTCATGTGGGGCCGTCACACCATGTTCCCCTGTGCGTGTGTAACCAAGACCGCCCAGCAGTCTGCTGCCCTGAACTCTTCACCTCCAGGGATCGACCCCCGAGATTGTGAGTGATGCCGTCCTTCCATTAATCTAATCGGGGGTGAAGTCAGAGTGCAGACAACATGCAAGCCCTGGCCAACAACAATAAAAAACTTCCTGCCTACTTTAAAGCCCAACACAAAGAGGGACACTTCCCTTTAATGGAACACAAAAACAGTTTTTTATTGTGCTTTAAAATGACATTGAATCAGTGACTCACGTCAACACCGGCTGTGGAGATACAGTAGTTGCTGTGTTGTACTTTCTTTGCTAATCACACCAATCAGTCCAGGAGTTGCTCCAGGGATCACCAAGTACAATACATGCTCTAGCCTACGAAATACAAACAAATATGCAGGGTTTTTTAAGATTTTAAAGCTTCTCCTAAAGACTTCAAATCTAGCTGTTTCTTTCAGTTTTAAATCCTTACCACAGCTGCATGGTGTTCTTGAGCCGTTCCCCTGGGTTAACCATATTTATAACCACGGACGTATTAAACTGCACCACACTGTCCTCTTCACATTAATTCAACAAGCTCTGCAGATCCTTTATCACTCTTCACCACAGTTCACTCTGCCTTTACGCTCAGGAAGAATTTTAGAATGAAATGAATAAAGCACAAAGAAATCCACGCATCGTTTTTTATCCCGACACTTTGAGACCACAAACCTTCACGCCTCGAGGTCAGCACCGACATTTAATGCCCTCTCAGCCCAATATCAAGTGGCATCTCTGCCACCAGGACCAGTTACTGTTGTTTGGAAGACACAGCCCAGCAGAGCCATTTTGCTGAGAACACACTGCTGGTTTTGATCATTACTTTGCCTTCCTTCAATTTCCCATAGTAACGTGCGGACAGATAAGGGGACAGCAGGAATAAACTTCTATGCTCCATTAACTGGCTTGATGGCCTCCAGCTCAAGGGCACTTTGGCGTTACAGGAGCCTTTTCAGAACCGACCATTACTTTCCCCACAGGAAGCGAGACATGGAAGCGTCTGCCTGCTTCCCTGCTCTCTTCTTACAGTTGAGAACGGCCGGGCTGTGTTCTTCTGCTACGCCACCCACTCGGTCTGGAACAGCCAGCCACGCGCGTGTTCACATCTCGGCTCTCAGAGGAAGTGGCAAGTGCGGACAGCTTCCTCTGACCCGCCCACCTCTGCGCCCTTTGGCTTTTGACCTTTTCATGGGGCTACAGGGTCACACACAAGAGATCCAAGGGTACAAGGGTGGAGGGGGCCTGCCTGCCACCGGTGAAGTTGCAGGGGTCACTGTTTCAGTAGGAGTGGAGAGAGCCCTTACTGACTTGTCCCAGTTCCTACCCTCAGCACCCTCCTTTCCTTGGTGAATCTAGGCCACAACGGGGTTAATGACATGGGCCAGGCATGGCCCTGCAACGTCTCAATGTTGGGGGTTACTGTTTGAGCCAGGTGGGGTGGCCCTGCAGTAAAGGTTCTGAAAGTGAACAATCACCCAGCCCCAGGACTCCATGACCCTGACTCAGAACACAGGCATGTTCCAGGCCTGAGGGAGGGACCGCCAAATATTTCTCTTGCAAAATGCTTTTTCCTCCTAATCTTCCAACGATTGGCCTTCCCACAATGTCAGGCTCTCATACAGAAATGCAAAAACATATATTGTACAGTACTAAGGACGTTTTAACACTTCGTCTGCACAGTTTAAGTGAACAATGTCAAGTGAAAACACTTTTCACACATGGAAAAACAGCCCAAGTCAACATGTGGGCGAGTCTGTCTCTTTTGACTGATGTCATACCTTTATTTGGCTATCCATTGTTTCGCCCCAGCTTTCAACACTTGGGCAATGTTTTGGTCTGATATTACAGCAAAATATTTAAGAAGTGTCAGTGAGAAAGTAAAAATACAATGTGGCATGGTAGACAGTGTAGATAAACAAGTACACTGATCAACGAATCACTATTCCTTCCGCTGACCAGATTAATGATGATCAATATTACTGTGTATCAATGTCTATGAATCTTTTAATAATGTTTTATTAACGTATTGGAAACTGAAAAAAAGAAATAACGTTTTTTATATCATGCTGTGTGCAGTGATTAAGCATCAGATGTTAATTTAGAACTGTAACACTTAAATCAGATGTTAATTTCTTTATGTCTAACAGTGTAATACAATTTCTGAAGAATAATGCATGCCGCTTGGAGCCAAAACTAACATTAACATACTTTCTTGTTTTTCTGACCTCTGGAATAAACCATGTGTGTGCCTCCCTTTAAGACACACCTCCTGCATGACATGTTGCCAGTCTCTTTGCCTTAAAACTGGGATTTTCTTATCTTGAAGGCACAGACATCGACCTCAGGCTAGACTCAGATGGGCTTCCATCTCCACAAATATGACCCTATAGCCTTCTTGCAGATACGTTGAGGAAAATATCACCAGCCTTAATTTTCCTGCATCTCCTCATGATTTCCGCTGTGGCCCAGTCCTTTTCCGGGGGACGTCTAGACAATTTTTTCTATGATAACCTCCGAGAGTCACAGGGATAAGCTGGACCTCAACCAGGAAGCAGCGCATGTAATTTAAAGCACGTAAACAAACACACCAGCATACATTTATTACAAATAAACCGTTTTGCATGCGTGCATGTTTTTAATGAAGCAAATAAGCAATCCACCTACGACTAAATTCCTGTTTGCATATTTTCAGTATGGTTCAGAGTCTGTATTTTGAAGCCTGACGAGTTAACAGGCCTCAACAGCTCTAGATGAATAGGCACTGTATATACAATAGTCTAGATATCTCGTAAACTTAAATGCAGCGTTTAAAACATTAAAGTAATTATTTGGGTGACTACTGACCCTTTTTACTAATCACACCGGAACACAAATGCTTCCGTACAGTTTACTGGGAAAATTGCTGCTGTTGATTTCTTTACCTTTTTGCCTTTTGATCCTAGAGGGGGCAGTGATTACAATTAGTTGGAGCCAGTAGCTCTGGCTGTACAGTATATTGAAACTCACAGCAATGCAATGTGGCCTTCCAGGGTAAAAGAAGTGGACTGTGCCCTTTATCCCGAAAGACTGGCACAGCCAGGACACAATCTGGGAACATGGATGCGGAGCTGCTATGATTCATCATCACCATTTTCTAACCATGATGGTGAGGGTCGTGATGGTAACTGGCTGGGCAGGGCCTTTCCCCAGCAACAGCCTCCAGCTCCTCCTGCCCCAGCTCCCAGAGCAGGGGGCTTTTCCCAGTGGGCTGAGCCGGGTACACCAACAGAGGGGGCAGCTTGACAGAAGAGGGGGGGGGGATAGGCATCAACTCTCTTCTCTCGGTCCGGAGGAGCAGTAACTCTGCTCCAGGGTCCCCCCCAGACTGCTGAGCTCCTCCCCCCGTCATGAAGAGAAAGCCCAGCAGCCTGACAGAGAAAACCTAATTTCCTCAGCTTGTATCTGCCATCTCTTGGTCTCAGTCACTACCCAGAGCTCATGCCCATAGGTGAGGATGGGGCCGCAGGTCGACCAGAAAAACGAGAGCTTTGTCTGGAAACTTACAGTAGCTCCTGCTTCATCACCGCGGCTCGGGGCAGCGTCCGCATTACTGCGCTCAATCCCACAATCCCCTCCGCCCTCCTTCCGATTCATCTCTATTAAGAAAAAATAAAGTGCCGTGGGTTTTCAAACACAACGAAAAGACATTGTCAGGTCAAACCCGATAAGTCAAATGCTCGCAGCCAAGCTTTGCCATCAAATCTATATCACTGCCAGGATGTAGTGCAAAATGTTGTTTGGGGCTGGAGAGAAGTCAACATATAACTTCAAAATTAAAGCCAGCTCTTTTACTTTAGGATAATGGCCATAATAATTCAAACACCCTTTTGTTCAGACAGGCTAATAGGCATGTACATCTAAGATTCATCCCCCTCAGCTCTTTTTTCCCCTCTTCACTGTAGGGTCTGCACTCTGCTGTATAACTCTATTCACAGGCTTCAGGCTGCCTCTGGCTGTAATGGAACTCCTTCAAGTGTGGCGAGACTTTAATAGCTTGGCGAATCCAATCGCCACAGACAGTGACAGATTCGACGCACAGTCATCGGGTCCCAGCAGGGTTCTGGTGATTTGCAGCCAGAAGTCAGAATGAGATTCCACTGAACCCCCATCACCCTCCTAACTTTTCACAGATTCTGCCGGTTCCTCAGTTCTGTGCCTTTATTTCTGCACGTTCCAATTTTGTCACCTCAGGCTCTCACAGAATCAACTTCGCCTGATTCCACCCACTAACACTCACCTGGCCAACACAGACAAGTGAATTCGATTTTAAAGCAAAAAGTTAATGACATTTCCTTCCGCTTCCCACGGAAGAACACTTAAAATAGGAAGTATATAAGGGATCACAGTCAAAATACAGTGATTGTTAGATCATGGAATACAACCATTGTGAATAAATGGTAAGGCTTTTAATTACACTCTTTGAGGCGGTTTGGAATAGTCTAATCTGCAGAAAGTTTTCAACCTCACAGTAGCCAGGCATAATACAAACCTAATTGTCATATGTAACTAAGTCTAAAACAATGTAATATTTCTAAAGAAAATCTGTTTCTTATGTTTCATATTCAGTATCATTTACATGACATACAGTAGCATGTTTATTAACTTCTGTCTGTCTATGACAGGTTCAATGAAAACTCCAAGTGCTTCTCAGAAAGAAGTTTATGTTCTCTTTTTCCAGCTCTAAGCTGTAAACGAGAGTTGGTCCTTTCCAAAAAACTACCCAGTTCGCCAGGGTTTGCACTGGCTATCTAGATCTGACAAATAAAGTAAATCTACATAAGGGTAAATGATCAGACCAAGACAAGACATGAAGAGCAGGAGTTGCTGTTTGATTGAGTAATTCACTCACATCAAAACTGTTAGCTAGATTAGAAACACAGTTCCAATGAGCTGAGTGCAGACAGACCCACCATCAGCCCATACTGTATGTGATTCTGCTCTTTAATGGGCTTCAAAATGAGCACTGCCACTTAACACAGTGCTAGAGAGAAATCTACCAGTTGAGCAACCTAAAAGCATCCTAAAAAAGCTCAGAATATGCAGCTCAAAAATAAGTGTGGCCTTAAAAACACAAAGTATTTTGTAACATGCTGTTGGTCCCAAATGTAATATTGCCTAACCAAACACATGTGGATGCACACACTCTAATACTTCCCAAACGGCCCTGTCAGTTGTACTGTATATTATTTCAGGCAGAGTTGTTGATTATACAGGAAGAGGTTTTCAGTTTCTGGCTTAATTGCAGGGCTCAGAGCAATTTTTTTAGTTTAAATTTATAATCCTTGTTATGAAAAAAGGATTTATGGCCAATTGTCAAAGTTCAACTTTCCCTGCAGTGTTCCACGAGTTGACAGGTGATAACACAAAGCAGGTAAACACCTTGAAGTCAATAACCTACAGTAGTAAAGGTGAGGGGGAATCTCTAAAGGCCTGATGTTTAATCCCTTGATTCATGAAAGTTCTCGGCTGATAGAGGCCAAACTGCATATGGATCCTAAGAATTACACCTGCCCTTTACTGTAAAAGGCATACAGGGAGAGGGCGAGAATAGATAGAAAATGGCAGCAAATTAGTCTAAAAATGTAAGCCAGAGAAAACACACACACATGCACGAGACTGGAACAGCCAATTAACTCACTCCCTCACGCCCCATCAATCTGGAATCATTAGGCTTCGTTACTCCAGCAGGAGAGGAGTGCAGAAAGGAGGGCTGATGACACTGTGAGCTCACCGCTGTCCATCAGGGGGGACATGTGCCTTTACCATTTGAATGGCCAGCCTGGGAGTCTCGGGGGGCTCTTTTTAAAACAGGGGAGCACCAGGCTGTCTGGGATTGTGTTTAAAGGCTGCAACAGTCCTGCAGGCTCAGCACAAACTGTGCGAAAGAGACTGAACTCGTCACGGAGCTGCAGGAGCTCTGGAGGGGACAAAGATCAAAGACCGTCAAGCACCTTCCAAGCCAAAGGAAACCATTTAGAGCCAATTCTGATCATGGCAGACAGCGTTTTGGAAGCATTGTGAGATGCAAATGTTCAAAAGGTTCCTGCACACTGCAGGTAGACAAGGAATGAACGTGTGAAGACAGCTGA
Source organism: Lepisosteus platostomus (assembly GCF_059453375.1). Lineage (NCBI taxonomy): Eukaryota > Metazoa > Chordata > Actinopteri > Semionotiformes > Lepisosteidae > Lepisosteus > Lepisosteus platostomus. The sequence continues at coordinate 4,293,951 of NC_142638.1, forward strand.
GGCTGACTGACATGCCACCGAAGAGCCTGGCAGAGACATTCACAAACAAAAAGGAAGGGTAAAAAATGCTCAGCTCCTGAAGCACAATCCTGTGCGCCGAATGGAAAACGCATTTCGCCTCCTTTTTCTATGTAACTTCTTTCTGCCTGCTGAAGTGTATATAAGCAAGAGCAGTTTTAGAAATACCAACTACAGCACTCAGATAAGCTGAAATAATCTAACATGTTGATATACTGGACAGCAATAAGCATTAAAATTAATCAGCCTTCTATCGAGGCCAGTAAAACAATAAAAGAACAGTTATCATCCCATTCTATACTCCCCTGATGTTTTTCCAGAGCTCTAATATGTCTTCCTGCTATCTCAGCCGTAATCAGAAGTGACAAAGATCTGTGAAAAACATACAGAAGGCTGCTTGCAGCTCATTACCTAACATCCTACATGCATAAACCACATCGTTCAGAGTTTAGATCTGAGCTAAATAACAGGAGCTGACGTTCCTTTTTCACATACAGCTGACTCTGCATTCTTCAGTCTCTAGATTAGCTTAATTAGCCCTAAAGCAATCAATAACTATCGTACTGTACCCAGTGCCAGTGTTTCACAATAACCAAAACCCTCTCAGCTACATCAGATTCTGTTGTGTACAAAAGGTACAAACACTGTTTAGCTGAACAATAAAATGGCCCATTTTTATATTTTAGTGTGCATGCCTATTCATGAAGGCCTGCTTTTTTTCCAGTTTTCTATGTCTTAGGGTATCAAATTTGAGTGTCTTAGGGAATTTAAATTGGAGGAGTAAAATTATACTATGTGTGATTTAGTAGTATTTGGAATATTTAATGTAGATTTGATCATCAACTCTGCTAGAAGGTTATTGCTGCTCTGGAGGCAGTCCAAACGGAGAACAACCAGACTAAATCTACTGTAGGTCTGAAAGGTCAGGGTGTCAGTTTCGGTAGGGTGCTGCAAACGTGTGCACTCAAGCCACACGTACCCACTTGCCCCAGTCTCTCCATTAAGCTTCTACATTGTGCTCTGGACACCCTTACCGTGCAAGCTCCCCCCACAACAACCGCTGCCCCAGTACAAGAGGGTTTATATTCAAAAATGATGGTGAACCTATTAGTAGAGAACAGGGCTTAGGTCAGGGCCACACTCTGGATGGGACACAGGGACTGTGTAGAGACTCCAGCTAAGCATGACTTTGCATGACTGGAGGATTTGGTAGATATCTGTCATAAAAAAATGCTTAAAATCAGCACTTTTCCCACACAAACACAGGACCTCCATATCAGCTGTTATAAAATACGTCAGCTTCCCTACCTGTAATTAACTGTACTGGCTACTTTATGTGCTCTAGACGATTGTGGTTATAAACTTCTGTACCTTAAAGAAACATTTACAGTTCGTTGTAAAAATGTACAACTTTTGCAATGGACTGCCATCCTGTCCAGGGTGCGCCCTGCCTTGTGCCTGTTGCTTGCTGGGATAGGCTCCGGCTCCCTCGCCCCCTCTATTGAATAAAGCAGTTAGAAAATGGATATGAATGACTGCAATTACTGATTTCGAATGTTATTGATCTACATCAGCTGCATTTAGATCCTTATGTGTTGCAGCCCTGAATATTGAAAGAGGTTCCTTCAATATTAATTTTAAAATCCCATTATCTTGTCACTCCAATGAGTTTGGTACGAAAAAGCTGTGGGGAATTGTTCCTCGCATGGTTACATGTTTACAGCAAGGGTCGGGACTGAGGTGGAAAAGATGATTTTCATTCACGTACAGTATGTGACTCTGGAACTCCCAGCTCGTTAATATCGAAGGAATGCCTTTTACATTTAATCACAATTTCTTCCTTCCCTGGTTTTGTGTTCCCAAGGTAGTTCTCTTTCATTTTCATCTGTGTAGCTCATTTTCTGCCACCCTGACGAACTCACTTACCCCAGCTCCTCAAACCAGCAAAATAAAACCCAGCAGGCTAGGAAAAGACCTGAAAACTGAGAGCATGAATGTTGGGGTGGGGAAGGGATTAAGAGACGGACAGTGCTCTACAGCTCACTTACAGTACCTCTGTGGAATAATATCTGGTGCCTGAATGTTCCAGCCCGATGTTCTGTCTGGAGAGAAAAACATTCCCACATTCTGCTCATGGTAAATTAGTTAGGAAAGCTGCCAGACTGCCACAGGAAGAAGCAAAAATCTGCTCCAGCAATCAGGGCTACTCAACAGTGGCCCATCAGAGCCTCTCTGCTGCAGCACCTCAGTCTGTCCAGCCAATTCACAAGCGCTTCATCGAACTCGGTGCTGAAGAAGCCGGGAAGCAATGGGTGCAAGGCAGGGTACATACACCCTGGACGGGACGCCAACCCATCGCAGGGCACATCTACTGTAGGTACAGACACACTCTCGCACCAGGGGGTGTTTTCTCAGAAGACAATTAACCCTCCCCTCTGCGAACACACAGTGAGAACCTACAAACTCCACGCAATTAGAACCCAGGTCCAGAATTGAACCCAGGGCTCCAACAGGGCAAGACAGCAACCACTATGCAGTGGTTCCCAGTTCTGGTCTTCACACCTGAGCCAAGACCTGTCACATAACTGAACTACTGATGACGCTCATATGACCAATTTGAACCTCTTGATGGCTTCCGCCCTTGAAATACTGGCCGGTTCCTTCTAACTATTTCATTTTATCAATAACCCAAAACATCCAACTTTCCAGTAGGCGAAAATCCGTGAAAAGGTTCCCGTTATGCACCACAGGATTAAAGCCGTCCAAAACCTCGTTCAGACAGCTGGAAGGTGCTGACTCTCAGCTCTCTGGCTCTGAGCTTTGGTTAGATCCTGCCTAGCACAGTACAATGATCCCTTATGGACACATTAGCCTTCTTTAACCATCTTTACCAACAGCAGCTGGTGAACATTTTAGCCTGCTGCTCCTATACACATTTGATTGACCTCCCAGCTCTCAGGCAGTCAGAAGCCAAAACAACACGCTAACACTGAGGTTTGGGACGGGGCATCTCCAGTCATCAAGAGTCCTGTTGGCTATACAGGCACTGTACTTCTCAATTAGAAATTGATTAGGATCTAAAAAACAGATGAACTTCTGTCTTGTCTGGATAATTCAATTCCGATAACTCAGACATGGCACCTACCCCTTAGCTCCTACACGATAAAATTTGAACATGAAATGTTGTCATGTGAAGCATGTTAAGAAAGTCACAAGGGTATCATTTTTCACCTGCGTGACCTTCCTCTGCCTACAGTATTTGATATTGAAATATTGATGCATGTCTTTATTTCATTCAGATTATATTACTGTAAGGTCTTCCTGGGGTATCTCCCAGGGTACCTAATAGGTTTTAGTATCCTATTTCCTGAATTCTGCAGCCCAGGTGCTGACTAATAGAACGTCAGCACAGAACTGCTGTCCTCAGTAAATTGCGCTGCCTCCCAGTGAAATTTACAGTGCACTTCGAGGTTGCCCTGCTCTCCTATAAGGAACTGGATGGCCTAGTTCCAGGTAATTGAAATGATTTACTTTATTTAAGTCCAGTTTTTAATCTGAGATCTGCTGACTCAAGCCAGACCCCACAAGACAGGTGATAGAGCCCTCTCTTGTTCAGCACCATGTCTGTGGAACTCACTGCCCCTGATCCACATGAGGGGCAAACTATTCGCTCAAAGACATGTTTTGTCACGAAATCTCTTAGTGTGTAGTTTATGTCACGCTCCAACATCATGCCCACTGTCCCAGTTATCATTTTGACTGACTAGTTTTATTTTTCATTATTAACAGGAATTATTTCAGAACAGCTGCAAGTCACTTTCTCTCCTCTAGGTGTGCTACTACATGTGCTCATGCTGTACCCCTTTGGGTGGTTTGAAGCACAGAGCACTTGAATTGTATGGCACGTTTTTTTTCCTCATATACATATTCTTCCTAGTTGCCAATGGTTATACAGTAGATCCAGATTTATTTGTCTTTTACTGTATGTCATTTAGAAAACCGCTCTATACCACACGGTGTCGCGGGAAGCTGGAGCCTACCCAGCAAGTAACGAGCGCAAGGCAGGGTACACCCTGGACAGGACGCCAGTCCATCGCAGGGCAAGTGCAAGCCAATCACACGGGGGGACTATTTGGAGGCCACGGTAAAGCGCGAGGGGGGGAATTTGGCTAGGACACCGGGATAACTCCCTACTCTAATCGAGAAATGTCCGGGGATCTTTAATGACCACTAAGAGTCAGGACCTCAGTTTAACGTCTCATCCAAAAGACGGTAGTTGCCTTTTATATTTATTAGAAAGATCAGAAAACGGTCATGGCCCCAGAATGTAGAAGCACAGGACTACAACCATGATGGGACACCTGCACTCACAATCGAGCACACAGGCATAATTTAAAGAGAACAATTGACCTAGCTAGAGGAGCACACGAACGCCATCCTGAAGGAGTCCTAATCCAACACTGAAACCAGGACCCAAGAGCCATGAGGTTACAGTACTGATAAGAATCACTTTGCTTTTTTTATGGCATTCCAAATAACTAAAGCACTTGTATTGCACACAAAACAAATAAAACTATTAACAGTGACAGTAAGACCACTACCCATGTTTGTGTTTTCGTAGACAAATTAAATTGTGGTAATTTACAATTCATTTTGTGTTTGAAATGCAACACACCAGACAAAGCCTCCACTACCATTGAACAGCATTTAACTGCAGTCCTGGATAGTATGATTTTGAAGACAACCTTACTCACCAGAAACAGCTCTTCTTGCTCCACCTTGTGGTTTTTAGTGGGTGGTGCAGGACAAGGTGGACAATGAAGTTGCAGGTACAGTAGTTATTCAATTAAAGACCCACTGCAATGTGGCAGCTACATCTGCTGGCTCCTAGCTCCTGTGTCCTGGGTTCGATTTTGTACTGGGGTACCTTCTATGTGGTGGGTGCTGGTTCTCTCTGTGTCTCGTGGGTTTACTGCTCAGAGGGACTGGAGTCTTATTCATCCTGTTCTCCCACCATTGGCTCTCTGTTTCTGGGACAGGTGCAGGTTGCCGAGACCCTCCCCAGGAGGACACACACCTCATGTCCTGAACAGATCAACGTTGGTGTCAAACACTGATCCAAGCAGCTCTTCAAGGCCATAGAAATTACATGATGACCCTAATAAACAGCATCACATCAGTAGGGACTGCTCTCCCCCTCACTGAGAGCTGGTGTGTGGGGAGAGTACTGGTGCTCTTTGGCTGCCGTTGCACCATCCAGGTGGGGGCTACACACCGGTGGTGGTCGAGCAGAGTCCCCATTACCTGAAGAGCACTTTGAGTGGAGTGACAGAAAAGCGCTACATACAGTAAGTGTAGGAAATTATTATATCTGCTCTCTATCACATCAGTATATTTTGTTACATTTTCCAAAAGGTTCTGTGCAATGGGAGTGTTATTTATCCCTTTAATTTTGCTAATAATTTAATATATGTACTAAACAGTCACTGTTTTCCCCAGCAATCAGTTGTGAGTTAAGGACTGATCACCTTCTATGTGCACACAAAAGCCGTAAGGAAAGCCATTCCCTTCCTCAGCACAGCAGTACTGACCATTCGGGCCTCCATCATTTTAAAAATGAATCAGAGGAAGCCTGGAGCTCATCCCTGTGACGAGACCTTCCTGACACCCCACTGTAGCTACTGGCACTCTGTCAGGCGCCAGTGACAGGGACACAGGCTGCACCAGCTGTCAACAGCAGCTCCCCAGGTCTCCAAGGCAACCAGCCTGAGGGCTGAGGGCCGGGCCTGTTTCCATCAGTCAGCCAGACCACGTCACAAAGGGAAGGCAAGACTCCTGTAGCCCAGCCCAAGTCGGAGCTATTGACCAGGAGGGAGTGTCTACGGGCTCCTGTCAACATTCAACAGTGTGCTGTAGCAGTAAAAGAGTTTCTGCTGGGAGCAGGTGCTGCCGGCTGGCACGGGGAAAATTCAAGTTCCTTTTTTTTTTTTTTTTTTTTACACGGACAGCCAGGAACAGTTCTTTAAATGTGAATGAGCTTCGGGCTTTGCTTTCTGACTGTGGCTGCTACGTGAGCGTTTATTTTCCAAAGCAGGATCCCGAAGTCCCAATAGGAACAGGAATATAAAGACAGGCAGCTCCTTGATCGCAGCCGAGGCCCTGATCACATCCCTTGGGCAAACAGGTGGAACGGCAAACAGCAGGTAGGTGCCATGTCTGTTCTCCTGGCTTCTGAGCTGCAGTTTCCTAAAAGCTGCCCTGTCAGTCCTCAGCACTGACAGGCAGGGCTGTGACTGGATTAGTGAAGCTGCTAAAATGTTCCATTTTCATTTTCCATCAGTTTCCAAGGTTTCGGTTCAATCAAAATGAGGCTTCTGTTAAACAGGGGTATAGGAACGTAGACCACCTGCTATAGGATTTTAGGACTTTGCCCTGGGAACACTTCCCACTCACCCCTTACAAGGATATCTTTGTTCCTAACCCATGTTGGAAGGAAAATGGGGCTTTAATTAATCTGATTTTTTTCAATCTTTGATTGACCTGATTTAATTGGCAGGTGGTCTGGACAGAGGGCTCCCTGTTGGGCTGTGTGGGTCTGTGCTGTGTCATGCAGTGGTTCACACCCTGGACACGCCTGGATCATACTGTACATGAGCTTCAGTAATTCCTGCATGGCCGGACACATGATGTTCTCCTCAAAACTACTTCTAAGATGTTGGGAGTTGCTAGTCATGTTACTGGATGAGCCCCGGTTTTATGTGATGGAGGACTGAACAGAACTGTAGCACAGAACAGTATCATCCAAAAGATTTCAATTCTTGATTGCTGGTGCAGTCCAGGGTCCTTCTTCAGTCTTGTGCAATCAACACAGCATTCTTGATGCAGCTACCGAAATGTGTAAATCTGAATCACTAATAAAGAGAACAAAGCAATATGTGAATATATTGATATTTCTTAATATTAGGATGTAATTGGTTTAAATTAGCAAATAAAAGATTAAATTTTACATTGATACCTGAGATTACATTAATGAGACAATGCAGTAGTTAATGCACTCTTAAATAGGCTGTGCCTTTGTACTCTGTGGCTGGAACGAGAGAATAAACTTATTGGTTCTTTTGTCTCTGGCGTCTAAAACTCTCACTGCACCGTTTTAAAGGTTTAAGTCGCAAATACAGATTGGTCTTGGGGAAAGGTGATTAGAAGTGATCTAATTACTCTTTCAGTTCTGCCACAGAGCCAAGGGTCTGCTACAATTTTCCTTATCAGCTCTTCGGGTCTAGACTGCTACCACAACCAGTTCACTTTCCATAACCGGCTACTTTGCATGTGCCTGGACGAGGTTTCACATGACAAGTTTTCATGTAAAAGAGCATGTGCGTGTTCTTGATCGTTCCGGCAGTGGCTTCTTCAACTGATAACATCAATGGCTGCTGTGTGCCTTCGGGTATGAGCTACACTGTAAAATGAATGAATCATCTGTTCCAATCGCTCCCTCACCTGCTGCGTGTCTGATTAACTGAGATCTCTTTCTCTGTCCACCTCCTTGTGTTCCTTCTTCTCCTGCTGCCTCTTTTCCCATCGCTCTCCCCTCCACTGCTCATCCTGCCTTTCCCAGCCCTCGCGACCCGGCGCTCCCAGAGCATGGCGGACAGTCCGGTGGAGCAGTCCTGCCCCTCTCAGCTGCCCTGGCTGGTGGGGGGCTCCCAGGTGTTCGGCTTGGCGTGTGTGGTCCTCACGGGGGTGTGGATGGGTCACTACCAGGGGGGCTACGCCTGGGACGGCACCGCCAGGGAGTTCAACATCCACCCGCTGTGCATGGTCATCGGACTGGTGTTCCTGTACGGGGACGGTCAGTGCAAGACATTTCCCACTGCCTGGGTTCCATTTCCAAAGCTTTAAGTACAGAATCCCATTTGTTTCTGACAGCAACTATCAGAACTTTCAGTATCCAACAAGCGAAGTATGGAAATGACAGAAGAGACACCACTTACATAGCTTTGAATCACTGGCTGTAGTGGACAGCACAGTGACAGAGAGATTAATTTTGCTGCCCCAGGAATCCTGGTTTCAGTTCTAGCCTTATCGATCCTTCTGTATGGAGTCTGCATGTTCTCACGGGGGGGGGGGGTCATCCTGTTTATTACCAGGCACTCTCCTTCTTCTCACTTCCCAAAGACACACAGATCAGGTCTGATCAGGCCGACACCCGGGTCACCCTGCGCTGACCAAGCACGGTACGATACAGTCTCCCTGTCCTGCACGCCCCATGAAAGACGAAGACTGGATATTTCTGGAAGTCGAGTTAAAATATTGCCAGTTAATTACACTTACCCTTTGTTCCCCATAGCATTATCCTTCCTGTGAAATGATCAGCGTGATCTGAACGTACCGCACTCCGAACGAACTGAGACGAGTATTCAGTTTGAGCTTGGATCAGCACTGATATTTCTTTAGGGTCAGCATGAGGAGGCCATGGCAATGGGAATCAGGGTCCTCATGCCTTTAGGATGAGATTAAAGTAAACACACGAAGAACGAAAGAGCAGGTGTGGCTGTAGAGTGTAAATGATTCACTAGCACACTGCTGCCTCGGAGTCTTACTGCCTATGGGATGGCATGGGGGTTCGTTTCTCCCAGACAAGTTCCTCTCGCATCTTAAAAACATCCAGGACAGGTCTGACTGGTCAACCACAAGGAAGTGAGCAGGACACCTGCCCACTGACGAGAGAGGTGCCTCTGTGGCTGATGCCAGGAATCGACTAGGGGTTTCATGGGAAGGTAAATGATTTTCATTCCCAAATAGCACAAGGTTTTACAAAGGCAGGAGGCCGATTGTCTCCTGTGCTCTCAGACTTGTGACAAGAGCTGATCTACTGGCTAAATATCCAGATCCTCTCATCCAACTGAGAAACTGACTGATCTCGTGTTTAGAAATGGGTCTGAATTTTCCTGTGCGGACCATCTAATAACACCTCCAAACTGTCCATTTTTCTCTCCCTTCATGGCTCGACCCAGGTCTCCAGGAAGGCCTTCCGGAAAAGCAAACGAACCATAAAAACAGCAATTAGAATCCGCCGTAGCTGAAATGGAACAGGGTGACATTCTGCCCAAGTGCTGAGCCTTGGCTGTTCTCACATGGAGGAGAGAGTCTCCAGGCAGTGCTCATCACTGCCTTGCTCCTTGAAAATGTCATTTCTCTAAGGAGAAAATGAAAATAATTTAATAATACAGGACTCTGAAAAATTACAAATTCACCTGCTGCTTTATATGCCATCTTGAGCTTCTTGTGAATTAAAATCTATCAACGATGAACAAAACAAGATGATGACATTTTGCCGTTTTCACCGAGCTCTCTCTTCTCCCTTCAGCCTGTGGTTTTTAGATAAGCTAAATGCTTAATGTTATTTAAATCACATCTGTTTCTTCTAATTTTGCCTGTTTTTCTAACGTAAAGGACAAAGAAAAAACACAGCCGGGCCTTTTTACTAAGTAAATTGAATCAGCAGTTGGCCCCAGGCTCTCAAACCCTCACTGTGAATTCAGTTAGGAGGTTAACTTTTAAAGGCCACGGGATCATTAGTAAGTTAGCCGTTTCATTTTCTCACTCAGAACACTTCACAGCAATGGCCTCAGGGGGCCAGGAAAGATTACACGCACAGGGTGCAGTCTGGCCCAGTCGTTATCTCCTGAGGCCTCATCGCCTGCTGCTGTACCTCACTGGCCAGCCAGCAAGGCTGAAGCCTGACAGCTCCGGTCTCCAAGGGAGACAAACCACATTAAAGATGTTGACTCCAAGTCTATTTCAAGCCCAGAAAGGTGACTAAGAGGAGAGGGTATTGAGAACTGAAACCAGAGTTCTTTTTTCAAGCTGAAACTGTGTATCTTGCGTTTAAAAACAAGAGAAACCAGAAGATGTTACTCGGTGCAACTGGCATATTTGATTGCAGATTGAAGAGTCATCTAAGAACCTTGCTCAGCCATTCCCTGAAGCCTGAAGGATGCCAGGGTATTGGCTCCACCCGAATCGCTGGGCACCTTATTTCAAATTATTATCTTGTCTGCACTTGAGAGTGGAATTAACCTGGACTGGTTTTTTTCTGAGTGGCACAGTGGTTAACATTGCTGCCTCGAAGCGCTGGGGCCCTGGGTTCAGTTGTGGACCTGGGCTGCTGTCTGTGTGGAGTTTGTGTTGTTCTCCCTGTGGCCTCAGTGCTCCAGTTTCCTCCCACAGTCCCAAGACATGCTGCTAGTTTAATTTGCTGCTGGGAAAACTGTTCCTTGGCGAGTGTGTGCCTACAGCATATGTGCCCTGTGATAAACTGGCGTCCCATCCAAGGTGTATCCTGCCTTTCTCCCGTTGCTTGCTGGGATAGGCTGAAGTGGACCTGCGGCCCTGAATCGAAGACACGTTAAGAGAGTGGATGGGCAGTGTCACTCACTTAAAAAGAAGCATGGCCTCCCTTCCTCTCCTCTTCTAACACTACTGTATCTCTCTCTCTCTCTCTCACGGGCAGCGCTCCTGGTGTTCCGAGTGTTTCGGAATGAGACCAAACGCGTCACCAAGATCCTGCATGGCGTCATCCACCTCTTCTCCCTCATCATCACCATCGTCGGTGAGTGGGCAGCTGCTGTGTGGCACGCGGGCGTTACGCTTCCTTTTCAGGAACGATAAAGCAGCTCACGCTTAGTAGACAATGATGTCATGCGATTAGGTAGCTGTAATAATAATTAATAATTTCTTACACCAACCTATATAGCACTTTCCTGGACACTCGACTCAGTCATTTACAGTACAGGTAATGGGGACTCCCCTCCACCACCACCAGTGTGTACCTCCCACCAGAATGATGTGATGACAGCCATAGTACACCAGTACACACACCAGCTCTCAGTGGGGAGGAGAGCAGAGTGATGAAGCCAGTTCAGAGATGGGGATTATTAGGAGGCCATGCTTGGTAAACGCCTTTTGGCCAGGACACCAGGGTAACACCTCTACTCTTCTCGAGAAGGGTAGTCAGGACCTTGCTTTTACGTCTCATGCGAAGGACAGCACCTTTTTACAGTACAGTGCCCCATCACTGTACTGAGGCATAAGGACCCCCTCAGACTGCAGTGCCCCCTACTGGCCCCACTAACAACCTGTGCTTTCCCATATTCTCCTCTCCAAGTACTGGCCAGGCTCACACCTGAGCTCCACTGGGCTGCCAGCTGGGAGCTGCAGGGTGATATATCTGCTGGCTTATCAGACAGAGGCAGTCCCAGGAGTGACCCCGATAACCCATCTCAATGCTATCGCATGCAGTCCTTCTCATCTCTGAGCACCTGGGTGTGGGAGAGGCTCATCTGGAGTGCTGTATTACCTTTCTGATGGCTCTAATTCTAAATCCTGGGTGTTTGTTCAGGGCTTGTAGCGGTGTTTGACTACCACGCCAAGAACAGGTTCACCGACATGTACTCCCTCCACAGCTGGTGCGGCATGCTGAACTGCGTCCTCTTCTGTATTCAGGTGGGCCGCACACAAACACCCCTTCTCCGATTCACCTCCTTTCTGTATTCTACTCTACACATCTTCCTCCACAAAAAAGTTCGCAAGCATGGAACACTGCTGAGAGACACACAGAAAAACACACTAAACTGGATCCTTTCAAATTAGCATTGAGACGAGGCAGAGAACTGCCTCGACAGCCTGCTTAATTAATAAGGGGAATGATCCCTCTTTTACAGAGAATGGCTGCCTCATACCAATATGTTCAGGGCTTTTAGAAAAAGTAAAGAGTAGAGTATAAAATGTCTGTAGGGACTCTTAAAAACACTGTCACAAAAGAGTGATGAGAATATTTGCCGTCATATCTCGTTGTGTTCTTGTGTGGGAAAGGCATGGTTAACATAGTGCCCAGGGCACTGACGTACATTACCTGCAGTGACTGTGTGTGTGATTTCCATGCAGTGGGTAATGGGCCTGACTGTCTTCCTGTTCCCTGGAGGCACACCAATGCTGCGCAAGTGGTACTTGCCTCTGCACCTCTTCTTCGGCCTGACACTGTTCGCCTTCTCCATCGCCAACTGCCTGCTGGGCATCAAGGAGAAGCTCCTCTTCAGCATCATGTAGGTCCCCTGCTGACATGACCACCTGCCGGGGCTCTGCCAGCTGTGCTGTAGGGGTGCACAGCCTCAGCACTGTCATTCCATGACAGCAGGGGAGGTTTAGCCTTCTAATCAGTTCGTTACTAAATCGCACCTTGATTGGTTAATCAGCCCAGGTGCTAGAAGGTGCTTAGATGGAGCAGAGCTGCAATGGAATGGAAGCTCCAAGGCTGACTGTCCCTGCACTGCTGTGATGTTGTTGCTGCACTTTTAAAAAATAAGAGAAATATGATTCTGGGTTCTCTGGCTTCTCCCACAGTCCAAACACATGCCAGTAGGTTCATGGGCGCCAGGAAGCAGTGGCTTGTGTGTGTCTATGTGGGCTCTGCACTGGACTGGTGACCTGGCCAGGGTGTACCCTGCCTGTTGCTTGCCAGGATAGGCTCTGGCTCCCCTGTGACCCAGAAGAGGAAGAAGTAGTTAGAAAATGAATGCAAAATAAATAGTAATTAATACAGCAAACACCGGAATTATAGGAATTCCTACTTGTCATTCATCTATTGAAATGGTGTTTAACGCATTCTTCAGGAACTAACAATGAATTAAGTCATATATTGGAAAGGACAAGGCTGCCCCCTGCCCTAAACACACTGAACAGCAGCTTCCCTCCCATGGAGCAGAGGGTTAAACTTAGGTTCCCAGTCATTCTTTATTATTTCCAAGAAAACTGCCAACAAACCCATGAATGTTGCATTGAAGAATGAAGCAGTTCTGTGAACTTGCACGAGCTGATGTCTCCCAGCTCTGAGACAGGGCTGTTAATCTGTGATCCTCTACTCACGCAGGTCCACCTACTCAAAGTTCCCCCCTGAGGGGGTCCTGGCCAACGTGTTGGGCTTGTTGCTGGTGGTGTTCGGGGTGCTGGTGGGCTACATCGTGACGCGAAAGGAGTTCAGACGCCCCCGCCACCCAGAGGAGGAGGCCTTGTCCATGCACTTCAAGACCCTGACTGAGGGGGAGACCCCCAACACCCCTTAAAACAACCCCTGACCTGCCCTCCCCCCTTATAACTCCCCCCCCCCCCCCACCAAGTCCCTGCCAGAGCTTTACAGCAAAGAGACTGCAGAGCAGGGAGAAGCTCCACTCCTGCTCCATCGGCGCAAATCTGAAGACGTGCAGTTATATCTAACACACAGCAGTGACCAGCTTCATGCCTGGAGTATGCGGAGGATTTCACCTGCAGGCAAATGCCCAATTGTTCTTAAATCCCAGGTGAACTCTTCAAATCACGAAGGGACACAAATTACCCAACATCATACTCCGGATTAACTCATTAATAGCTGAAAACCTTACGAAACTGGCACCTGGCAGTACACAGCTATGATCGGGATGTCCCCCACTGCAGTGGACACAACTGGGTGAGTCCTGCCTGAGCTGAGCGGACTTGGGTCCATCAGGGATCTTCTGTCCGTCTCGGCACGACAGTGACTCCTGGGGCCCGATAGGCACCTGCCGGCTTGCAGTGGTGTTAGCGCAAGACTGCTGCTCCCCCAGTCAGAGCTGGCGTTCCTGTAAGGTGCTGTGGAGCCCGCAGGCTTGCCAGCTGGGGACTGGACAAGGTGATGTGTTGGAGGTCCTCATTCTCAGCACAACGTACAGCAGTCCCCAAGGAAGGGAAGCGATTCACAGAGCGTCAGCGACTGCAAACTAGGTGGGTTCAGAATCAAAAATATCTGTAGACTCCAGGTTTTTTGGTCAACGAAAAGTTGGTCCCAGGTGAAATGAAAGACTACGGACAGGGCAGACGTGGAGAACAGGAACTACGAACTCCTGGCATGAAAGGCTCAAAGCCAACAAGATAATCTGATCATAGCTGAAGGCAGGACCCCTATGCCAAAAACCCCAACAATTTAAAATTTTTAAATTTAAAATTTAAAATCAAACTAGCAATTATGACCGCAGGTCAGCACGTCCGTTATGATTCCTGTCAGTACACAGCCACTGTTTCAGAGTGTCAGTTTCACACTCCGTCATACTGAACCTGGAGTGAAGACGGTTTTACCAATGTCGTACTGCGAAAACATTTTAAAGAAAAAACCCAGCAGCGTTGGCACTTAAATTTCGAGCATGACAAACACTAGGAGAAGGTATACTAGATGACCGATAACAGCCTCTATGAAGGGGAGAGACCATCGTAAGAAGGCCGGAGCTTACAGCACTGCCACTCCCGTCCTCCTGACCTTCACATTGGGCTGCTCTTGACTAGGACAGAGAACGCCATCGTCAGACCACGCCCGTTATCTTTTAAATGTGCCAAACCATTTACATGAGTCAACCGGCGCAAGCTTCAAAGTGTGTATTTTTTTAAGATCATGAAAAAGAAGTATTTAAAATGATGTCCCTGCCTCGCCGACTGTGTGAGACCTGTTCCAAGCCCCTGGAGGGGACTTGTGGGGCATTAGGTGTGCTGTCATCTTGTGTATAGTGACTGCTCTGCTGTATTTCTCCCAATAAATATTTAATGCATTTTTTCTCGTTTGCTGCTTTAAGGGAAGATATACAAATATATACAAAAGAGAATATATACAAATATGCATTTCAAAGGAAATCCTTTTATGAGAAATGCCACAAGAATGCCATTCTGTAGCTGCAACACCAACGTCTGGGGAAACCAAAAACATTGGAAATGTTCTCTTAATGAACAGTGCAGTAGATAGGCTTGCCCTGAGAGGATCACTGAGAATCATTCAACAAATCATCCTCTTGTTTGAATGCATTTACCAGTGATATCAGCTGAGCTGAACATCACTGCTTCTGAGAAACATTCTGACACACCAGGGCATCTGCAATGCAATCTGCCTATTTTTTTTAAAAAGGGGAAAAGTAACGAGCCAACCACAGACCAGTTTTCTGTCTTTGTTTTTTTCTTTGAAGTGGTAACCATTTATAAATAAGTACATTATTCTTCATACATACAGTGGATTGTACAGATTACAATCTTTCCGTAAGATAAAAACGCATTCTTTTTGAGTTTTTTTTTTAAACTTTATCACAGCGATCTGACAGCTCACATGTACAGACAATAGAACTCTGCTCAGCAAGCAAATACATTAAAATAAAATCATAAAAAACAAACTCTTACTTCTGATCTCCTCTTGTGGAACAGGAGAGAAAAGAGAGGGTGGGTGACTGTTAGCGACACCAGCTCCCTCGCCTCTTCCCCACTTCAATACAATATTCATATCGATATCACAAACCGCATCAGGAAATATTTATATATATACGTGTGAATCAGAGAGGAAAAAAAAGAACAAAACATGCATCAGATTATGTACAGCAAAAATCCTTTACATCAGAGATCTAGAAAAAAAGTCTTATTGTTCATTTTTAAAATTTTATTTAATTACATTGCAGAATAGAGCAGTTTCCGAGAACCTCTCCGCCCCGGCAATTTTCATTCAAAAGATAAAATCGATGCATCACCTGCTCTAGCTGTGTCCTCTGCACTGGAATTTATCTGAAGTAGGAACAGGTGTCCAGGGCCTTCAGGGTACAAGCCAGAAGATAACCTCTGGAACTAGCGTCACCTAGATAATCATCTGACATCTCCTCAGCCTTCCTGCATAGCTTTTGTAGTAGGGCTTCTCTTTCCCTGACCTTTAAAAAACAAGCACAAACACAGCTAAGCACAATCTACATCCCCAGATCACAGGACACCAGAATCACTGTGATAGGCCAACAAGGGCTGCACTGTCCCCCAACATTCTTACTACTACAGGCACTGAGTCGCCCACAGAAAACAACCACTGGAATTGATTAGAGGCTCATGTGCAGGATAATGTAGGATAAAATGCTTTATCAATTCAAGGACGGATGAACCTATAGTCAAGCAGAAATGTACTTAGCCAGTACTGAATAAATACTAACACATTTAAGCCATTAGCATGAAAGCCCACAGCAATCATCCCTTTTGTTTTTCAAAGGCACTAATGTTAAGAGTGCCCTACCCAAATTCCCAGGGGGAATTCATAATCGGAGCATTTTATGGTCTGGGTTGTGGTTGAAAGCCACGTGTGTCCAAAGACAGGGCTGTTAAAATCCAAAGGGCACCAACAGAGAGTGTAAATACTGGTCTTGTCTGCTAGGACTCAAGCTGCACTTTGCAACAGAGGGGAGAAGTAAATTCAGAATAAGAATAGACAGAAAACATCAAGGAAAGCTCACAGGTCCCTTTCTAATTCCCCCACCAGGAATAATAGCTGCCTTTCTGATCACTTTCATAGCTATGCAACCCTTTCATCTGCTCCAGTGGTGAGGAGGAAAGAGGTCAGGACAGGGAGACATAATACTGCAAAGACTTCATGCCCTGGGTCACAAACCCGAACCCCAAATGGACCAAGGTTCTCCTGCTTTGCCTGCACAAGCAACCATGTTTGGCAAGAGGTGCAGACCACAGACACGCTTGCCTGCTTCAATCGTAGTCTCATGCACTGCGACACCTCCTGCAAACAACATGCTGGTTTCCAAATATCAGAATTCCAGCTCATCACCTCCTTCAGGGGGTAAAGATCTCTCCACTGGAATTTTAGTCACCGAGTAACATGGGGTTACATGGTGTTGTTTTAACTTTTTAAAATAATAATCAAGGACAAGTGAATTTCTTCAATGTTTATAGCTGCAGGCTGTTAAGAGCTCCCAAAGGACAGGAGCTGGCAAAGTGTTAAGAGACTTCAAGGCATCAAAGCTTTCTCCTACTCTGAAGGACCCAGTGCAAGTATTTCTTCACTGCCTTAACCCACGTGGGAGAAGAAAGACTGAGAGGAAAGTGTGGCCCCCCCATTTGATTTTTTACAAGCCGAAAACAAAGATGGATAAAAGCTGTGGACAGTCTAATGGTACTGGAACAAACCCCAGTCTGTCTAGTAAAATAAATCTTTTGTATTTAACTGCTGTCAAAACCTTTTCTTAAGGACAGCCTATAATATCTGTTAGATCTCCTTTTCATCTTAGAAAGGAGAAAATTAACTGGACAGAAAGGTAAAATTAATACAACATAACCAAAAGTCCTGCTTCATGTTTAAGCTTTATAATTTCTTATAATTAAACAGCAGACTGATCACTCTTCAGCTTTACTTTCACACCCTGAAGCAGCTGGACACCTGAACACTACCATAAACTGAAATAAACTAGCTCTGGGAGTTGTAGTTCCAAAAGACTATACAAAGAACTACAATTCCCGGTAGCCAGTGCTAAGTTCATCTTCCTGTGTGGGACTCACAAAAGGACTCTTACCTCTGTGGAGTGAAGATATTACTTTGCCCACGTTTTGGTGAAAACTGCCGGGACAAAGAGATTGACAGTAGGGGGTGAGAGGGCAGCGCTTATAGTTACAGGTGATTTGATAAAATGTCCCAATCTTTCGGCCATTATGTACAGCAGATACAATTTGTGCTATAAAGGCAATACATCTTATTTCTTAAAACTCTTTTTTGTTTTTAATTATTATGTATTTTATTTGCTTGGAAAAAATCCACCAAAGACAAGAACTGTTTGCTATTTTCTATTAATAAGAACAACTACTCACAATGAATTATCCAGTATTGTCATAAGTCAGAGAAGAATCCCCCTACACCCTCCAAAAAAAAAACAGAATGAAAAAAATAAACAGACGACAGAACGGTAAAGTGCACCCTTATATACGAACTTCACAGGCTGTTAGTGTGGAAACCTTGTGTCGGCAATAATCATTAGAAAAGCTGAAAGAAAAGTCAAGGCAAGTAAAAACTGTGTGTTTCTGGACCCCCACTGCAGCTGCTGAAGGAAAACCTATTCACGATTCCACAGTACTGTTTGTTATCTTTAAGTGCTGGAGAGGGACATGTCCAGACTACAGTATGTACTGAGAGTCAGACTGCAATTAAGAGTTACAGCGTACAAACACACCCCTTCCAAAAAATGCACCATGTATTGACGTTTGCATAAATAAAAAAAAAACAGGGTACAACTGCAGCTCAAGCTAGTTGAAGGTTAAAATGATCCAGTCAATGCCAGTAAGCAGAAAGTACTGGCACTGCGCTGAAACTCTCTGTGACAACCATACCTTAAGACCAGTGGGCACATACAGCTTGCAGGCAACATCATGAAAGCATACATCCACTGGTATTGCATACAGTATATGGCCTTATATTTCAATGTTTCCAGTTATATATGGTACAAAAAAATCACCATTCCCCTAGAACCCCTCCCACAATTATTTCAGTTTATTGGATTTCCCAGATGTTTCCTTTTGAGTTTCCATGAATGTTGTGATCCACAACTGCACCACGGTGAAAACTGTTACGTTTTTACAGACGCGATAAGAAATATGTTTCTCTTATAGATCTGTTTTCTATCTCTTCAGATTGCGTGCTGAGATCACTTCCATTTCCAACTCGCGAAAACAAAAATAAATAAGAATAATTACAATAAGTCAAAAGAACGCCAGCACACAAACTCTGTGACACGCGCACACAGTTAAAAATTCAAGTATTCAAAGGCTGCGAATGTCCCCTATTTGAAAGTGTTTTTTCCCCCCTAAAGTTTGAAGCAAGTTGCCCTTGACTTAACACAAAATGAAATACTACAAAAAATAAAAGCCAACCCCCCCCCCCAGCCCAAAACAAAAACCAACCAAACCAAAAGTATATATATATAACTTAAAATTATAAATATTTTTCTCTTCTAGGTACAGGTTTGTCGTGAGTAAAATGGAAACATTACATTTACAGTATAGAACATGGCGATCTCTTTAAGAGCACACTTTTTTTTTTAAGCAGAGGAAATCAACTTCGTTCCAGGGGTGCGGCAGGAGAGGAGCCCAGGCTTCACCCTGAGGGTATCGTTACCGGGCTGACACTGGGGGGGACAGGGAACGAGAAGGGGCTTCCGATCAGTCGGGACACGCTGGAGTGTGGACGCCTCCGAGTGATCCACAGGGCCATCGGTACGCAGCCCCTCGCGTTTCTGACGCGCTTCTGAAATCGTCGTGGCGGGAGCCACCCCCCTGGGTGTGACTAGGGCCAGGGTTTCAGATCTCATCATACAGAAAAGCAGCTTCGCCCGTTGCTACAGAAATAAAAGCTCAGAAACTAACAAGAAGGTACTGCAGTGATTTACTCTACAAGATAATCGCGAGTTGAGCATCCTGGATCATGTTTTTAAAATCACCATAAAGTGTTTTTTTTGTTGTTGTTGTTTTTAAATTTTAAAAAGCGATCTTCTAGAGGATTAATACTTCGAAACGTGGTGCATGCAAAACTTGCTTGCCTTTTTTTTTAAGCCGTTCTTTGGCTTAAAATCGAATTTCGAAAAAAACGAAACCACCTACAGATTTTCACCTGCGCTGGAGTACTACGTCGGCACGGGACTACTGGAGGCTGTGGAGATCCCTAGGAACTGTGCTCGCTGCGCACGCGAGGGCGCAGATGGGCAATTAGTGCAAGACCCACACAGCATCACCTTTGTTGTGTGGGAGTCCGTGGGTGCGACTTGATTTCGTCATGCGGTTTTCAAAGTCTGTGTGCTCTGGACAGGTCTACATTCCTCCTCTGAAGAGTCCCACGCTTTGGGGATCTGAAGCCTGTCTCTGCTATCCCTTCCCTCCCCCTCCACCGCTAGCCCCTCCCACACCTACACGTTCGACTCCACGAAAGGTCTCTTTGGTTTGATAGGCGAAGTTTGCCCCTGCCTGGAGTCCCTGGAGAGCTGCCTGTACATGCTGTCCTGGTAGGCCTGCGCTACGGGCAGAGTCCGCGCCACCTTGACGTCGGGGTACGTGGGCACCTGGCTCACCCTCTCCAAGATGTCCCCCCCGCCCACCCCGCCCCCCATCCGGGAGCCGTTGGCCAGCTTGGCCAGCGAGGGCGGCGGCGCGTAGTAGTCGTCGTCCAGGAGGTGGCCGTTCTGGGCGTTGTTGGTCTTGTTGTAGTAGGCGATATTGCCCAGGGAGGTGGGGGGGCTGTAAGAAGAGCCGCCCCCCCCGCCGCCCCCCTGCTGGACCAGGTTCCCGGGGGAGGTGGGGCTGGTGATGACGGTGTCCAGAGAAGACACTGCCCAAGGCCGTGACGGCTGGTGGAGGTACTGCTGAGTCCGGGCTGTCTTGTCGATGATGCCCATGAACGGGGTGGTCCGCGACCGCGTGGTCTCGGCCGCGTACACCCCCCCCGCCCGGCCGTCGCCCCCTCCCGCCCCCTGCGAAGGCGAGACGGGCGAGAGGTCGTCGCAGGCGCGCTCGTAGGAGGGCTTCAGCGGGATCTCCATCTGCTGGATGGAGGCGGAGGGCCGGAAGCCCGGGGCCAGGCTGCAGCCGGAGCCCGACGAGAGGCTGTTGCTGGAGGGGGAGAAGCGCAGGCCCACGCTCTGGGAGTGGATGAGAGGCCGGGGCGTCGGGGGGTGAGGCTTGATCTCGGAGGGGTTGGCGCTGACGGGCCGGCGCACCAGGTGGGGGATTTCCGGGGAGCCCAGCTGGCACTGGGGCATGCCGGCCGAGCGCTCCAGGTCGTGCTTGGATACGGGGTAGTAGGCCGCAGACTGGCTCCGGCTGATCTGCGGCGTTTGACCGTAGCGCACTCCGGCCGGCCCCCCTCCTCCGCCGCCGCCGCGGTAGGCAGAGGACGGCCGCTGGGGGAGCTCATCCTTCATGAGCCCCGAATCGACCCCTCCTCCCCGCCCCCCGTGCTGGCAGATGGCCCCGGCGCTCAGGCTGGCTTGCACCTGTGGCATGGGCCGGCCGTCCAGGGAAGGCTGGTACACCAGCCGGCTCTCCACGTCCACCGATCCCCCCTGGTAGCGGCTGCTGATGGGGTGCGCCATCTGGCCGTAGGCCCCGCCGCCCATCACCGCGCTGGAGTGCACCGCGGAGCTGGGCTGGTTGGTGCGCACGATCTGGGCCTTGGCTGGCTGCAGCCTCAGGCCCGGCTGCTGCTGGGAGGACTGGGAGGACTGGGAAGTCAACTGGTAGGACCTCTGGCTGCTCATCTTGGACAGCGGAGACTTGGGCCTCCCCGGGAGCTGCTCTTGCTGGTAGCGCACTGGGGATCCCGAAGGCGGCCGGTACAGGCACATGCTCTCCGCCGGCGGGCTCGCTCTGTACTGGGGCCCCCGGCGCAGGGGAGAGGGAGGGGGGCTCTGGTAGTCCTTGCCTTGACCCCCTCCTCCGCCTCCTCCACTGCCCAAGGGGGGCGGGGGACTGAAGCGGTAGGAGGGCACCTGGTGGGCCGGGGAGGTGTGGGGAGGGCTGGGACGGTAGTGGGAGTTCTGGTGCGTGGGAGACAGGGACGGCGAGGTGGACTGGTAGCTCTGTCTGGTCGGGGAGGCCATGGAAGGGGGGCTGGGGCGGAAGTCAAAGGACTGACCCAGCGGCGAGCCCCCCGAGAGGTACGAAGAGTCGCGGTGGGCCGGGGACGGCGGGGGGCTCTGGATGATGGGCAGGCTGGCGGGGTTGGACCGGGGCTCGGGCGGCAGGCCGATGGACATGCCCTCCATGTCCCGGTCGAGGTAGTCCTCGTCCTCGAAGAGGTCCTGCACGGGCTCCATGTCCTCCAGCCGCGGCTCTGGGGGAGGGGGGGGCTCCTCGGCCGGGGGCGGAGGAGGGGGCGGGGAGGGGGGCTGCTCCACCTCCAGCTGCTGCTGCTGCTGCTGCTGCTGCTGCTGCTGGCTGACCTGCCGGCACTCCTCCTCCACGCGCAGCAGCAGCCGCTGGATCTCCCTGTTGTTGGGACACTGCTTCATGGCTTCATTCAGGTCCTCCAGGGCTGCGGGGAACTGCCTGCAGGGGGCAGCAGAGAGGGACACAGACAGAGAGAGAGAGAGAGACAGGTGGTGATGGACAGAGAGAAGGCCCAGGGGGAGGATTAAAACAGGTACAGAAATAAAAAGGGACATTGATGAAAACGGCAGAGAGAGAGAGATTGACAGAAGGAGCGGGAGAGTAGAGCAAGGGACGGCAAACAGAATCAAACGACGCAGAGTAGCAGGAGAGGACAGTGGCGTCAGAGAGAAAGCGGAGGAGACGCACGTGGCGCCGGACAGGTGTGAAAGAGGGTGAGGGGGGGGAAAGAGACAGGTGTGGGAGAGGGAGGGAGAGAGAAAGAATTGATATGTGAAAAAGAGACTAGTCAGGAAGAGGGACTATTAAACCTTAAAGGCTCCCGGTGAGGGGTTAGCGCCTCTAGATGAGCAGGGTTAAGAGTGAAGGGCTTCAGAGACCAGGTGGAGACGTGGTCTGATGTGAGCTGCTTGTACAGAATTTTGAAAAGCCAACAACCACTGGTCCCACTACACCTGACTGGGGCTCACATCTCAAAGCCTTGGGCTGCAGGGCAAAAAGTGTTCCCCAGAATTTTGCAATAGCGTCTATAAAAAGTTTAAGGAGCACATCCAGCAAGACACAAGAGAGGCTTGGGAAAGAGATAAGAAAAATAATATGAGCTCTGGAAAATTAGTTGATATTTTTCTGCAATTTTGGTCTGTTAAAAACAGCTTTGACAGGTGTGCTGCTATTTTTTAAGTGGTTCTTGAAGAAGTGTCTTTAATGTTAATCGGATATTCAAGATTCACGGGGACCCATATTTCAGTCTTGAAAATGCTCAGTATAGCAGGTTAACAATGAACATGAGAACTGTCAATGGGGGTTACTGGGATACCCTGGTATCTGTTGGGGTCCTGCAAACTAAATCTGCTTGCCAAGCTTTCATAATCCAATGTAATTGAAATGATCCTGTATTGAAATTAATTTTGTATTAGATCAGGGTTAAGTAAGATCAGCCCTTAGCTCATTTTAATTTACTGCATGTAAAGAGAAAAATAACACTGAGAATCAAAACAAAAAAATGAGGAACAGAAAGAAACAGGGAGGTTCTTGTGCCTTCATTCTGTTTTCTAGAGCAGTTAACCACTGAACATGAGAAAAAAAAAACTAATGAAAATGTCAAAGAAATGTACAATGTACGAATCAACAGTTAATGAAAAGAACATGAAGGAAAATATGCCAGATGAGTGCATCTTTCATCTTAATAGAAATGTCACTGCATTTAATTTTAGAATGCTTAAGATTTATGTCGTAAAAAATGTTTAAAGAAGAGAGACTGTGGCAAACTTATGGTATGCTGCAAATGTATCTTGCTCATAAGTTGCTTTCAAAAGCATAATGCCTCCAATGCAAATGAATGCAAATTGATTTTGCGCTAACAGTAGCAATGTGGAATAAAAACTGAGACCAGCGACTCTGCTGCCAATGGGAGAAACTCCAGGAGGCTGGATTCTCGAAGCGCTGAGAGACACCGTTTTTCCTCCCGGCACTCTCGGGAACCGCAGTGCGGCTCCGTGGTCCCACCTGCTCTAGAAAACAGGATCCCGCTGCCTGTCTTTCTGTCCCTGTCTCCGTTACCTGCTGCTGCGCTTGGCACGGGCTCTGGCGTAATAGGCCTCGTATGATTTTGGTTTCAACTCTAGCGCCTTGGTGGCAAACTCCTCAGCCATTCCAAAGTCCTGAAAGCAACAACAGGTCCAACCGTCATGCACTGTATCAGCACTGGAAGCGCCAGGCCGGGCGGGCATCTCGCCCACGGCAGCCCCAGAGCAGTGATGAGCTGTGTGTGTGTGAGCCCCACACTGCGCGCGCGCGCGCACACACACACACACCTACAGTACACGCACACACACAGACGCACGTTTCCCCTTGTTCGCTAAAGCAAGGTTGGTCAGCAGGCGGCTCCTCTCGCGCACTCCATTGCCTGAACTTAACGCAAGCAGCTCTTTAATCGATATATTGATCCTGCTGATCAACAGCAACACAACTAAGGAGCTGGCTGCAGCCCAGTTCTGCAATGGAGAGAGCCGTCAGGTGTGTGCGACCCACAGCAAAGGCTAATCTGGGCCTGGCTGTGCACACGTGGTGGATACTGCAAATGAAAAGAACTGGCATAGCAGGGAAAAGCAAAGCATTTCGGTACAAGTAGGCCTAGTCAGCTCAATTCCAGGGCTTTCAAACTCAAGATAATTTTCGATACATTCATCTATGTCTCTGAAATGTGAAGTATTTCCAATTCAGCTGATTAACTGAGTCACATGTTCCCTTGTGTTGCTGGCTCTGGCTGGAGGTCATCTACTTAAGAAACCCTATTGAATAACGACCCCAATATTAAACAAACCAAACATGTTTTCCAATGATTATTAATTATTGTTATTTTCAATGACTGAACATGAACAGCAGAACTGCAGGTAAACTGATTCACTGTATGGAAAGACAAAGCCCCTGTGTGGGAGTGTGGAATTCAGACTTCACTTGGGGGGTTAAAGAGTTGGTTTTCTGGGGACCCCTGCTGTCCTGGGAAGGCTGGGAAGGATGTGTGAACCGAGTGATCACTTTAGATTACAACAAAAACACCACTGTCCTCAACCCCCCAGTCTCAGATCACTGTGGGTGCCGCTAAGTGGTAAAATGCACTCCGGTTTCAGGACTTGTGTTTGTGTATTATATTGGGATAAGAGAAATTTATAGATATAAATAAGAAAAGATAAAATATAAAATATATAAAATCTTATAAAATGATATTGAAATAAAAAAAACAAAAATACATGGTATGATGCAAAACACAAAACAGTATTAGACTTAATTTATATAGATAAAAGTGGAGGCAGTCATTTGAACTCCATACAACCTCGCCAGCTGTTTACAAAACACCACTGTCCATGAACCAGAAGCACTGATATATTTGGGATATGCTGGAACAACAGGCTCATTTTTCAACATGAACTAGATGATTGTTTTTTGCATATTGGAAACCTCCTATGCGACATTTGCCAACTGTCTTATGAGGGTCAATGAGAAGTGTTCAGTGTAAAAGTTTAAAAGCTCAGCACAGAAAATGCCAATATCGCTTTCCCAGATCCCTCTGGTCCGTTCAGAGCAAACAGTAACTCCATGAGGTGGACAGGTGGTCTGTGGAGGAACACCAGGTCCCCTTGGCCAGCAGTGTCTTGGGGAAACAGAGATACTAGGTACTGCAGTGCAGTAAAGGGCTTATTAACTCCTGCCGTGAGGCACGAGCTTCAGGGATTGAGAAACTGACACCTCAGCATCACTATGAAGCTGGACATCAAGCTCTTTAACTGCTTTTGTTTTAAGTATTTCTTTCACTTTAACCAAAAAGGCTGCCATCCTCATTCAGGACAGCCTCACGGTCAGCTGGTTTTCATTCCAGCTGAGCTCTGAATGACTTGACTCAATCAACTCTGTACTGAATAACTATACGTTAGTTGCCGAGTTTAAAGAAATGGTCCCTATAAAAAAAGGGCTGTTCAGACTACTGCCCTATAAGCATTTCTCCAGACACACAGAGCTGAAATCCATCCATCCATTTTTTAATTGCTTCATCCAATACAGGGTCTTGGGGGGACAGTCTGCCCCATTAACTGTACAATATACGACAATGTACAAGCAATGGGTGCAAGGTAGGATACACTAGTATCCTGGGACACCTGTCCATCAGAGAACACAATTGTGGGAAGAAACCCACGCAAACCGGGGGAGAACATACAGACTCCACGCAGACAGCACCCCAGGAATGGAACCCAGGGCCCCAGTACTGCGAGAGGTTAGTAATGCAAACCTCTGTACCACTGCACCGCTGAAATCTATCAGCACAAACCCACACAGAAGCATGGCACACGGGACTTGAACACACGTCACAACACACACGCCAAGTCAAAGACAGCACAAGACCCACCCTGACAGGCTCGCACAAACGCAACGCCACAAGCGGTTGCGTGACGGAGCTGGCAGAAAGAGCGATGCACGGAGACAAAGACTTGCCACAGAAGCACACGGCCATATCTGCTCTCAGCTGTCTCTGCCTGAGAGTTCAGCTCTGCTCTGAAGCTCTCGCCTGTCCAACTCCCTCCCAGGAAAAAAAACACTTCTTAAACCTGTGAGAGGGTATGCCACTTGTTCTTTTTCTTATCTGGTCCTGTTTCACAATATCTAAACTTCTACAGCATGAGCTGTACAAAAATTGCAGGTACATCAACGCAACACAAAGACACAACATGTATTACTGTATATACCCACAGCACTGCTACATATACATACAGTACACATGCACAGATACCGAACTTGAGTCAAGACACTCCCATACACATAGCACTGCACATTACACTTCCCTAAGCACCGTCACTATAACCCCTGCAATGCCAAGATTTCACTTTAGCTTAAATTACATTTTACGACATTACTAAACTGGGTAAAGTGAAAAAAGAAATGTGGCGGGCACTTTTTATACTTCTATTTACTGGCTATAAAGTACCAGCAATACAGAATTGAAGAGGAAGTGACAAGTAGTCCACAAGGCTTTGAAATATTTGCATCTCAGCCCCTAAGTCTTCATCTCTGTTTCTGTCTCATGTATCTGACTGGGTGATCTTGAACTGTTGTGTTGCTGAAGGCGATATTGTGAGGGACTGAACTGCATTCTCCACTGGTTCCACCCGTTTTCAACAGGACTGAGATCTAAAGGTACTTATGGTTGGACAAAGTGATTTATCTCAGTCTTCTCCAACCAAGGATGCATCCCCTGCCACTGAGGGAGTTCAATGGTTTTGCCCTGGAGTTCCTGAAGTTTCTTGGGGAGTTTAAACTGAATTTAAAACCAAGAACAGGAGACACGTCTTTACTCTAAGGGCTGTGGGAGTATGGAGCAACCTACAGAAACAGCTGCATGAAACCCCTGTGTCAGTTAGCTACTATCAAACAGACTAGACATGCCAAATGGCCTCCTCTCTTTTGAAATTTTTGTTATGTTCTTAAAGCCAGAGGGTACATCAAACTCCTTCCGTTTGCAATAATGAAAATAAGCTTGGGATGAATCGTTTTAAAATGTACAGCTGTCGGCACTCAAGACAAAAAGAAGCACTTAAAAGTAAAGAGGTTTCCAAATCCAAAACCATTCATCAAAATACAGTAGCCTTTCAGCTTGTAAGTAAAAGAAACAGCTCTTCACATATTTTAAATTTGATTTTTAATAGGAAACCAATCTTGATTCCCTGTTAATCAAGTGAGAAAAACTCCAATTAATGTAATTACAAGACATTGAATTTAAGTTGGAAAAGACCTACATTTGCACATATCAATTTTCACTGGGCGTTTCAAGGTTTCGGAGGACAATTATGTCTTGATTGCCTGTTCCACATATATTGTAAGTGATCAGTAAGGGAGAAGCAGGGTAAAAAAACGACAGCACAAACACCTGTGGTGCAAAAAAAAAATTGGAAGCTAATGCATCAAGTGCAAGAAGTCAGGAACTACTGAGCCAGGAAGGATCCCACAGCAGCATCTGAATCCGAAAAGGCGGAGGATCAGACACTGCCGGCCTGCTAAAACTCAAATTCAGGCTCCATCATTCCTGACCTTTCCTTTCAGCTACTGGAATCTGAGCAACAGGAGTACAGAACCCAGTAGGCACAGCCTGACAGGCTCCGCTGGATGAAGCAAGCTTCAGCGCTAGTCTCCAGAGCAATATATACCCACCCTGTTCAGGGTTGATAACTGTTTAATAGCTGGCTTCCCTGCTATGAATCCTGGGGGGAATGAGGGGGCAGCTGTGCTGAGCCAGTTGCCTTCTGACACACTGTGAGCTCCGCAGCACCTGACAGGAGAGCTAGTGCTGACTGCAGTAGAGATGAATCTGTTGCTGATGTCACTCAAAGCCTGCAGGCGCCCATGAAGGAGCAGGAGCTTCTATTTCTCCAAGGGCTCAATGAGCCTGGCCTACTAATGCACACCCTAGAGAGGCCCTGTTTCCTGCCCCTGACCTGCTTACAGGGTACTGCTTTGCACAGGGGCAATGTCCTGAAAATGTCCTGTAAATCTGAAGGAGTGACTAGGAACAATAAGAATCTTGAGTCTCCTTTACTTTTCCCTGTTTCATCAATATGTTGTCTTTCCTTGAGGAAAAACATGCAAACCTTACAGAGGTGCTGGCAGTGTATGAAATGTAAAAGTTTTGCATTTGCAAATAATATACATTTATTTAGGACCAGAAACTTGTATTTTTTTGATTGCACTCTAAACGTATGTGCAGTACTATCTCAGGAGTGCAGGAATACACACAGTATGCTCAAGGACACACAATATGAAAAGTTTGCTAAAATCAAAACACCAGCAAAGGAATATACACAGGCCAGTTTTACTCAGTAGTTAATAAGAGCATGAACATGCTGTAAATCATTTACAGTTTCTGTATTTGGCACTATTTATAAAGAAGCAATTAACATCTGTTAAACAGTTTTAGTGAAAATTGCACATGGAGGATATAAACTATTAATGTAGTCCTCATTAATTTAGTGGTTTATTCTAATATTTTGAGCAATGATCAAACTCTTCAGCCAGTCTGCTGCACTTTGGGCTGTTGTTTGCATGAGGCTGCTTACTGTGTGTTCCTGAGCTCAGGGTGAGAAGTTTCTCCGGACGGTTTCAGCATGTTAATCTAAAATCCACGGACGGCACGAAGAAGAGGAAATGATTCCAGACCCATTCCCGCCCTCTGCCCCTTCTGGTCCGAACCCGGACCATTTAAAAATTGTCATTATTCCAATCATTTCTGTGATGTTCACAGTGGGGTGAGTCTGAAACAGGCCTGGTCTGCCGCCATGTCCCGCCTCCCCCACCCCCACCCCCGGCGCAGGACCCAGAACCCAGAACCCAGGACCCAGAACCCAGAACCCACTCACGTTCATTTTCCGGCGGCAGCGGGACAGGTTGAGCAGCAGGGACACCTTGAGCTCCCGGAAGGTTTTGAGGTCCTCGCTGAAGCCCTCCCGGGGGAACTTCTTGAGGGCGTACTGGTACCTCTGCGCCGCCTCCTTCACCTTCCCCTTCTGCGGCACGCAGAGACACGCAGGTCAGCGGGCACGGGACGCGACAGGAGGGAGAAGTGACAGGGCAGGCATTGACACACTGGCACCACTGCTGCAAACCTGCACACTGAGCCCAGGGGCGGTCATTCTGGGGCTTTAAAAACCTTGTGTGCCATTTTCCTTCACATACACATTACAGACATCGGCCTCCTGGCCTGCATCGGGCCCTGACTGGGATGCACACGTCACCAATTGTGCCTATTTGCTTTGTGCTTGGAGTTTTGTCACAGTTGCATTGCCTTTACTTTCCAATTTGATTTTAACCAGCAATAATTGGATTCTATGTCGTCCATTATCTACCGATACCATCCTCTGTTTTCATTTAAGTCTGTTTTCAGACGAAAGACACAGTACGTGTAGAACTGATACTGGCCCTTTAAAAGCAGGCTAAAAGTGTGTGAGTTTATCACGCAAGTGGATATACACACTCACACACATTTAAACTTATGTACATTATTATTAAAACCCAGACATAATTAACATGTACAGACAGCTGTTCAGCATTCTTGTATATTGCTAGGCCTAAGCATGGTAAATCTTCCCACAACTGCTAGTACTAGCAGTACTAAATTTAGACCATCTGTTCTTCAAAGAGGAAACTATAAAAATAACTTATTTCAAGCACAGTGGGCAGCAGCTAAAACAGGATATTCTACAAAGCTCTTAAGTTATTTCCTATATTTAACAAACATAGGACGGCACTCATGCTAGTGATGAATTTTCACCAGCAGATGGGGATATTGCTATGTGCTCTAAGCAAAATACATGTAGCTTCAGTTCATTATGACTCTGTTTGTTAGACAGCCACTGGTCTAACAAACAAGAAATGTGCTGCAGTCCTACATAAATCCATCCATTTTCTAAACCATTTTTTCCAGTACAAGGTCATGGGTTAGGTGGAGCCTAACCCAGCAAGCAACGGGCACAAGGCAGGATACACCCTGGATGGGATGCCAGTCCATAGCAGGTCCTACATAAACAGTAAGACTATTTCTAAGTCTATAGCCTTCTTTTTTTTTAAAACATAAATCTAGCATTCATGGTTTTAGTTTTGCCCACATCGTCTCCTTAGATACTTCCCAGTATTAGTCAGGAAGACAGAAGAGAGATGTAAGCTCTCAAGAGTGTGTGTGCTGCTCCCCACACAAACTTAATACAGGCTGGACAATGGGTATGAACAGGGGACATATTTATGAGACCTCTGTTATCATCTTCACACCCCACAGAAAACCCAATCAAGAGCACTCACAGTACCTGGACGTTACATCAGAGCCTCACTGAGGCTTGATGTGTGAAATACATCTCACTCTAGTGTACCGAATTAGCTGGAGACACATTAATGTAAAGACATCAACAGATAAACACATGATTAAAGGGGGTGTATATAGAGTTCTGTGCTATACCGTAAAGACCATTAGGCACAAATCTAGCAACAATACATACAGAAAGTCAAGGGATGAAGAAATATGTGGAACAGTTCATCTGAAATCTGTTTTGAAGGCTGTCCTGTAATCACTGAAGGATATCCTGGCCTGCTGGCAGACCGCCAGTGGGGACAAGCCGAGAGGTGTCTCACCTTGTAGAAGCTGTCGCCCTCCTCGATGAGCTTGCTCAGCAGGATGATCATGATGTCGGGCTTAGACGTGGCCATCGCCCATGTCGCGGGACCTGCGGCGTACAGGATGCATGATGGGTAAAAAAAAAAAACAAGAGAATGCAGGGTGTCTTGGAATCACGGTGAAGAGAACTTTCACAGAAAGAAAAACAAAACGAGCAAAATTAAGAAGAAAACAAGGGAAGAAGAGAGGTGCAGGGTGGGCGATTGGGGGTGCCTGCTGCAGAGGAGAATTGTTCTGGACAAAGACACCAGGGGTCTGTCTAGGTCAGCAGTGTGACAGACTCGTCTTTTATCACAAATGCGCTCCCCCTCTTGATGTGCTGTTACAGGCATCACACTAGACGCGGTCTACTCATCAGTTCACCCCCAGTCCCAACAGCTCTCGCTCGGAGTCTAAATGTGGGCACTGGGCCCCCGCCACTTCCCTCCAAGATCCCAGTCAGCATTAGAGCTACGACGGAGGAGCCCAGTGGGACCGAGCACCGCATAGCTCTAATGCTGACGGGGATCTTGGAGGGAAGTGGCAGGGGCCCAGGCCAAGAGACTAGCCAGCCTATCAGCTGCTGGCCCACCACCTAAACAGCCGTGAGCAAGTGGCGACAGGTCAATGTGTTAAGTTCCAAAGGGAAAAGCTGGAGAGCACTGACGGCCATTTCCTGCTTTGCTAAATCTGCACCACTTTTTCCCTTCTTTTTGCATTGTGAAGACACCAGTTTTTTTCCGTACACGGTATCCCTTGATTTGCATCCCAAATGCTAATTATCTCTGCTTTTTAAGGAAAACGCTCATAACCACCAGTCAAACGTGGCAAGCCTTAGGTTTACGATTTTAGAAGGAAAATAAGGAAACATTTTAATCCTATGAGAATCTTTCTTTTTTAATGCAAGACTTGCTAGTGTGAAGCAAGCTGCTTAAGTGGAAGTGATTGCTTTTTATTGTCTGACACGCTGCACTGAGACATCTTTAATTCAGTATAAACTCAACACTATAAAAAAATTTCAACTGATCTGGTATAAATAAGAGCTGTGTACGCATTAATCCATTCGGACTCTCCTCCAGCCGCCAGGCACGAAGTAAATAAGGTTGCTTATATTCCATTTGTTACAAAAATTAAAACTCAAAAATAAAATTAGCCGAATCAATTGTAAATTGAATTGACTTTAGAATTGCAAAGGCTCATACACAATTGAATTCACAGAGAGAGCATTGCTGCTGTTCACAAACATGAGAGCTTAAAACTCCAGGGTTCAAGCTATTTTCTCACACATTGCTGTCTGAGTTTCATTGTTATTTTTTCATAATTGAGCAATTATATTTCTAGTGTTTGTTATCCCAGTCAATCCCAGACTGCTTTGCATATACAGTAGCATTAAAGTGCAGCAGCCAACTCTGTGATGCTTCTGAGTCATTCTGCACCAGCAGCCTCACTGCAAAGCAGATCAAGAAGAGAAGTGAGACGTTTTTTCATCAACTGAGTTAAGGGGAGCTTTAAGTAGGCCAGGTAGTGCAGTCCAGAGTGGAAGTTAGCTGGGCCGCTGTGGTTAACACACTCATAGGCAGTGCCCATGGATCTTTCATGACCACAAGCTGTTAGGACCTTGGTATAAAGTCTCCTGAAAAGCATGGGCACCTGTTACAGCAGGGTGTCCCTGCTCACCATGCTGAGGCGCTGGTTTGGAAGTTCTGGCCCAGTAGCACCTCCTACTGGCCAACCAGCACCCCTTACACAGCGGCCTGAATTCTGAGGGACCCTTCAAAATCGTCCCCCGGGAGGCGAGAGAAAATGGAAGTTTCTCGGAGTTGTAGGACACGTGGCAGTTGAAGTGGACACGCACACATCTGGAAGGCAAGGGTTTCTTGCTCCAGTACCCGCTGTGTCACTTGTTGATTCTGCTCCACATGTCATCTTCCCGGTCATTAGCAAGGACCTACAGTAATAGCCACTCATGTTTAGATAAGGGATTGTCTGAGTTGGTTTATCATACTTCGGTATTTCAGATGTGACCGCGGTCTTTCTTGATTCCACATATTGATGAACCTATGAATGCAGCTTATTGAACGGTCTTGTACAAAAATTCATTGTCTTGTTTTCCTCTAGGACTTCTGCAGCTGCTGCCGCAGCTGTAATACCGCTGACCAGGCCAAGAGGCTGGACTGTGCTGTGTGAGTTTGCACCTCTCCCGATGATGGACTCGGGATCACGCACATACGCTTTCCAAGCCACAGGAATTGCTTTTTCGCAGGGCAGCCTGCAGCCGCAAAGCAGACAAGCAGCAGGGGAGGGGGGGACGGGGGACGGGGGACGGGGGACGGGGGGGTGGGGTGGATGGGGATGAACATGTGTTGTGTTCCGGCATCCAAACACAGTTGCAGCCCTGGGCAGAAGGGGCCGCGATACCAGGGGAGCTACTATTGAGTGAGGGAATGTTTTGATAGGACCTGCCTGGAACATGACACACAGAAATAGAAAATGTCAGAGCGCCTGGCTGAGAGTGACGCTGGAGGCCTGGCTTACCTCGAGGCCGACTGGGCAGAGTCTGACAGCCTGAGCAGGAGGGTGGGCGGGACAACGGCGGAGTGGGCGGTCCGGGGGGTGGGGTCAGGAGGGGGAGGCGGGGTAGAGGGCGGGGTGAGGGCGGGGCCCGTGGCAGGAATAAAACAGTGGAACAATGCAAACCAAACACAATGAAAGAGAGAAAGAGAGAGAAATAGGAAGAGGAAGAAGGACAAAACAAAGAAAAGAAGCAGACGTGAGAAGCAGGTAGTCTTTTCTTGGGGGGAGGGTGGGGGGTGGGGGTGGTTAAAAAAAGGCAAGTGCAGCGTCAGCAAAAAGAAAAAAACCCCAACAACAACAGCAGCAGCAGCAGCAGCAACAAAGAGAACCTGCTCTGAAACAAACATGGCTGCCGGAGGGAAAAACACAGATACAGATCAACAGGGCTGCTCCTGCTCCCTCCTGATGTTGACAGTGCATTGCTGCTGTACACAGGACACCAGAATCAACCACCCTACAGGGGCTCATTTGCATAATTGTACTGTATGGATTAAGCAAGACAAACACTTAGTCATTTTCACTATGTTCCTGACCTTGTAAAACTAATTATACATCTGAGGTGTTTTTTGTATTTAGGCAAAATAAAAAGTAGGGGTGTTCAAACACCTCACCCTCCTTTTTTCTAAAGCTAAAAAGACTCCCACCGTGTACAGTATTAACTTAAATTGTTTGAGGGAGGTTTCATTTTAACAATCAATAAATGCATTCAATAACCTATTTATGAATCGACAATTACCACGAGAAAAGGAGAAACTCCTCAACCTCTGGACAAAAAACCAATTAATCAGGGCTCAAAGCCAGCTTAAACGACCCAATGAACCTGGAAAGGAGGGTGTTTTGTCGGGGAGTGCTGTGCTGTCAGAGAGGAGCAAGCCCACAGACAAAGCAGTGTGAGGGAGTGTGGCACGCAGCAGGCCGCGGAGTCAGAGCCGCGCGGAGTGGGGGGCGCTGCCAGGCACACAGCCGGAGCGGCTCGTGGGATCGGGGGACCCTACGGGCAGCTCGGCGCTCTCCGAGAGGACGCAAGGATGTACGGACCCAAAACCCTTCCCCGGCTTTCAGCCTCTGGGTTACGGGCTGGCCCCTGGGGTCTGGGGTCACAATTCTCCGGTGTTCCCTCGGGATTCCATGAAGTAACCTACTCTGCCTTCACAACAAAACCAGGGACAACCAGCTTGGATTAAAACACGCCCCAGGTGCTCTCCTGAAAATCCAACGTTCTTCCAATGTTTTGGAACATCATCCTTCTAGGAACACACTGCTCTACCTGACTGCTCTCCAGTTCAGGAGTACAGTTCTCCGGCAGGCTTTCCCGATCGTGTGACAAACCGTCATTCCCTTTCCAGTGTGTTGCTGCACTAGTCTGCAATGTTATTTACAGACTTTTAACTAAACAAAATCGGTGTATCACCAAGCAGCATGTATACATGGCCTGCAGGTGCACACTCTGCAAAGCAGCTAACGTCTTACAATCCTGGTGGAGATTTAAGAGAACGCAAGCACTCCATCTTCACAGGCACTTGTGGGTGGTACTTCTATTCATTCCACTTGCTGTGAAGTTGTCTTTGTGAAATTAGTTTTCACATCTTAAGAACACAGAGGACAATTCGACCTTAAACAATCCTTATTTTAATTAATGGAATACTTTAAACTGCTTTAGTTGCTATTGACAATCAGTCCCACGCGTGAGGCAGTATTATAGCAATCGTTAATTGCTTTTTTGTATGTATTTCCGTGGGAGCAGGACCTTCCCAGGACCTAGGAAAGACCCAGATTCAAGTGACAAGTGTGCACTGTGTTTCTGGAAAGTCCCACCAGTCAAACCAGGTGAATACTACTGTAGGTGCATGAGGTCCGTTCTTTGACCTGTCTTAAGTTCTGTCTTTTTTTTGGCCCACGGCAAGCCCACCCGCACGGTAAGTGAAAGCAAAAGAAATCCCGTAAAATTGTTCAGTTGTGCGAGATGCAGAGCACGAGGAATAGTCAGATGTCGTGAGCTGCACAAAGATCAAAACACGTTTTTTTATTTAATTTGGCGGAAGATCTGTCACGTAATATAAAGTGCTCCTCACTGAGGAAGGAACTCAAGCGCTGAGCTACTTCTACACAGCCTGGACTGTCAGTCGGTCCCCCTGCTGGCCCTGCAGTGTTTCACCCAACCCGCCAGCCTCCCCTAAGCCCTCCTCTTCCCTGCCCCTCGGTCCACCTGTCCATCCTACCTATCTTGGCTCCTTTCTTGAGCAAGGTGACCACCACGGAGGTGTTCCTGCAGCCCACGGCCCGGTCCAGGGGCCGCATGCCGCTGTAGTCCACGTGCTCGATCATCGCGCCGTGATCCACCAGGAACTGCACCTGCAGAGGGGGGGGGGGCACGGGCGACGCAGGGCCGGTTAACGGCAAAGTCAGCGGGCTGTCAGATACCGTAAGTACTGCTCCTATCTCTGCAGGGGCAGGGTTGTGATAAAATCACACCGCGCCGTTTGGTTCCTAGCCAGATCGCTTACGTATTTATACACGCAAAAGACATTCAACTCACCCTGCACCTCCACTGTGCAGAGCCTGAACATCAAGGTCTGATAACCATAAATTAAAAAAAAAACATAGAAATGGAGCAGGTCTTGTAGGAGATGGATTTCTTTAAATGACGTTTGCACAGTGCATACAGTACAGAACTGTATGTATAAAGTTCCTTTTGAAATAATCCCCAGGTTCTCTTGGTATTTGTTGCCTCAGTTTGGTGCCTATCAAGGCAAATTTTCACAAACAGCCTCAAGAATGTATTTCACGCTTCATCGTTTTCAAAACTTAACACATCTCATTTGTGACAGGACTGTGGCTGCAGCTCAGAAGGTGGTCTTTAAGGGCGAGGGAGAGCGTGCCGAGCACCGACGGCGGAGCAAGGGAGGCCCACTCACCACTTCTGCGTCTCCATAGAAGGCGGCCAGGTCGAGTGGGGTGCGCCCGTTCTTGTCGGCGTGGTCAGTGGCTGACCCCCTCTCCACTAGGGACCGCACCACGGCCAGATGACCCTTCAGACAGGCCCAGCTAAGAGCGGTCAAACCCTCCTTGTCCATCAGAGACAGGGAGGCGCCTGCAGGGAGGGGCAAGGGGTGAGAGACACGGGGTTCAATTTCAGGGGTGACGCTCTGCTGCATTCCTGGGGGCTCCTTTGTCTTTAAAGCATGAGAGCAGTGATTACTGGGATGTATTAAGATGATTATTGGTAATATATTAAGATGAGGGTTATAGAACAGCAAAGGTCTTTTGCAAACAAATTCTTAATAAATTGACTGTGAAACGCTATTTACAATTACTGCTGGTTTAACATACAGTGCATTTAGGGACGCTGATTTAGATAGAGCTACATTATAAAGCTAATATAAAGCTAAATTTAAAGGGATGAGTCTCTCAGGGAATAAACCAGCCCTGGTCTGAAAACAATGGTTCAGTAAATGTCTGCTACTTTGAGAATCAAACTGGAGACGCTCATGTCTGTGCCTGTGGGCCGCCCGGGCCAGCTCACCCTGTGCTAGCAGAAACTCCACGGTGCCCAGGTGCCCCTCGGAGGCGGCCATCATGAGGGGCGTGCGGCCCTGCTTGTCCGCCATGTTGACGTCGGCGCCGTGAGTCAGCAGCAGGTCTACAATCTGAAACCCAGCGAGAGAGCGAGGCGCCGTGTTACTCACCCCACCCTCCGGCCCGGTGGCCGCGGCGGGTAGCGACCGGCGCGCGGTCTGGGCCCCCCCCCACCTCCTCCCCGCCTCACCCACCTGCCAGTGCCCCTGCCGCACGGCGCTGAACAGGGGGACGATCCCGCGCCGGTTGGGCTGTGACACGGCCGCCCCCTGCTCCAGCAGGAGCCTGCTCACCTCCAGCTTCCCGCGCCCGGCTGCCGCTGTGAGCGCTGGGGAGAGGAGGACAGGGATTACAATAGTGTTGAAGCGGGAAACACCCTCAGGTGCAAAGGCATTCTTAGAGACAAGCTACAGGTTACTAATCAGAGGCCTCACACACATCCGGTTCAGTGACAGATCAGGAAGACTCTGAGGCCTGAGCTGATGAATGATCTCTACTGGAGGGCCGATTTCCTCCATTCACAGCACTTAACATGCCAGCACTTAAACTGTGTATAATTAAATTTTAAAGGAGGACCATTTGTCTCCTCACTCCCAGGAAGGGAAAAGGGAGAAGTGTGATCGTGAGAAATAGGCTCACGGCTTCACCCGTTCCATCATACTATCTGCCAAACGCAGAAATGGAAAAAAATTGCTACCCTTGTCTTCGTCTCTACAAGTGGCCCTGAAGAAGGTGCAGCAAATGCAAAAGGTTTGGGCTCAAAGCTCCTGTGAATCGAGAACTGAAAAATTCATTTTTTATATATTACTAAGAAAAACTCACAGGGAAACGTATCCTAGAAGACGTAGATCAAGGTATTCAACACTTGTCAAAAACTCAAGGGATCTGTGTGGAATTGGACCTGAATAATTGAAAGAGTAGGCATCTGTGGCTGAGGCCATCTGGAAACCTGAGAGTTAGTTCCCTTTGGGCCAGGTACCTAAAGACCAGGTTTTAATGATCTAGTGTTTGAGTCTAACCGACCAAGAGTAGGAGATACACTTATGTACAATGAAAAGGCAAGTTTGTTTCACATATGTAGATTACTGAGAACATATATGTAATGCTATTTACATTTAAAAGAGTGAGTTGATGATTTTAATAGTTTTATTCATGAGTTGAATAGCACTGTTAACGGGGATAAAATTCTGAAAAATCATTATTTCATTGGGTTAAAATACTGAGCCCTAGTCTTGTGATCAGGTGTCAGGTGTTTAGTAATTGACTTAAAATAGCCGAAGCGAGCTGAAATTAATGAAAGAATACAGAAAGATACAACCATGCCTTGCTTGAGTAACCACAAATGCCTGGTTGCTAATTGGATAATAGCTGCCAGGTTAAAATGAGATGGTCTTCTTCAACAATCAGCAGAGAAACGAGGAAGCTGGCTCATTAATAGACAGTCCATGTCCATGGAGGCAGAGAGTCAATATACAGTACCAGCCCAGGACTGTCACATCCATTGGATCAAACTGCATAATCATTTTCAGACTGCAGTGGTTGTAGCATAAGATACTCCAGGAAAAAATAACTGGTGCATCTGCCGCATGACTGTAATTTGCAGTCCTGCATGAAAATGATCTACTGTATGTGCTCAGAGGCTGTGCAGGAGCAATGTTGGCAACTAAGATACGAAATCACCATCTGCTGTAAAGTGGCAGAGAGAGTGGCGGACTGTTTTATTCACAAATTAATTCTGCTTTGTGCTCAATAAACCTGACAGGAGACTGTGGAGACATAGCGGTGGAGTGTTTCGATAAATTATGCCAGGATAAGCTTTGAGGGGGGGAAGTCTGATGATGTGGGGAGGCCATTGCCTTTAACACAAGAATGCCTTTGGCACAGCTGGAGGGCAATTTAATGCTCAGCGATACATTAACAAAGTCCTTGAGCCAATGGTTTTTCTACTCCTACAAGCTGGAAACTGGAATGGTCAATGTGATTTTCCAGCATGTCAATGCAAGATCACACAGTACTAGGATTACTACGGCATGACTAAGAAGGTCTTGCTGTGGCCAGCCTTCAGTCCTAACCCAACACCTGTGAGACTGACTCGTGAATGCAGCCAACAGGATGTTTGGCAGAATATTCTGCATCCATCTATTAAGAGGCAGAACAGGTCTATACTGTACATTTATCAATGCTGCAGGATTCTGTTGTAGGAAAGTCATGCCCAACACTATCTCTGTGATGTTTTCATTTTGACAATGTGTCCTAATTTGTACTGAAAGCATACTGTGATTCTCAGATAAATATTCCCAACTACTGTATTTGTGTTTGATCATCACTATGTGTTTAAAACACTTGATTAAATCCATTAGGTCTGAACGTTGCGTTTCTTGTGCCAGGGTTCAGAAACCTATTGGTAGATTGGTGGATCAGATAGGTTTTGCAATAGAATTTAAAGATAAGGCTGAGCAGGACATTATCAGCTCTGAAGACGTAAACCTTGAGTTTCTCCCGGTGCAGTAGAGATAGTGACTGAAGTCACAGAGTTATTTCAGGGTCTGTTACCTGTTTCTCCCCACAAGGTGTCGAAGCTGTTTATCTGAGCACGTTCCACCTCCTCCTCGTCCTTCTCAGGTAAGTCCAGTAGGTAGGAGACAATCTGACAGCACAGAAGAGGCAGGTGTTTTACAGGTGCTAGAGATCTGAAGGGTCTGATCGCAATCCCGGAATACGACACCCATTCATAAAAATGGAGAGTGGTAAAACCAAACCAATTACATACAGCCCACTAAGTCTTACCTCTATCACCTGTAAGGTTATGAAAATGATAATAAACCAAATGATCATCTGTATGGCAATAGGATTCAGGGGAAATAGGATCTGAGGGAAAGTCAACAAGCAAGTAGAAGGGGTAGGTCTCGTTTTAAAAGTTCCATTGAACAAACAACAGGACTAATGAATACAAATAGAGCTTTATGTATTTCATATATTTACATTTGCAGACCAAAAAAAAAAAAAAGAGTTGGTTAATGGCTAAAAAAACGGTAAAGCTAAGGGGTGAATGCTCAAAATGGACGGACAGAATTAGTGGAGTACCACAGTACCACACAAGTAGAAACTACATTTAAGACTGAGGACTTCTTTCCTCTCTGTCAATGAATCAGGAATCGGCTGACGAAAGGCTGAGATTCCGGGCACAGTTAACCAGTCAAGCAGGACAGGCCGAAGGTCAGATTGGGTGTTTCAGTGCTCCGGCTGCCCGGCTCTGGAGTGTGTTACTGCCGCTGTGCTGTGCCAAGCACCATGAGTGGCTCCAGCGGTGCACCTACCTCAGTGTAGCCCATGCTGGCAGCAGCAATAAGCGCCTGCTGGACGGCGTGGCTCTTGTTGAAGACGCCCTGCTGCTGGCCGGCCATGGTCCAGTCGCACTGGATCAGGAACTTCACCACCTCCAGGTGCCCGCGGAGTGCAGCGTGCACCAGAGCACACTGCCCGTTCTTATCCAGGTGGTCCACCTGTCCGAACACACAGCACAGGGGGCTTGGAAAACACACAGGCAACACGGGAGGACAGCGCCACCCAACTCACACACAACCCATCTCTCTCTCACTTCAGAGGTGCTTTTACTCCAAACTGGAGCTTCCAGCTGTTTTAAGACTGGGCTCTCCGACAGTAACCCCGGCACCCACTCAGGAGAGAAAGAGATGTGGAGAATCTCCTTCAATACACCCTGACCGCATTTAT
Organism: Lepisosteus platostomus; assembly: GCF_059453375.1. Taxonomy (NCBI): domain Eukaryota; kingdom Metazoa; phylum Chordata; class Actinopteri; order Semionotiformes; family Lepisosteidae; genus Lepisosteus; species Lepisosteus platostomus. Next base: position 4,334,485 of record NC_142638.1, read on the forward strand.
TTTTCAACATGTTGCCTGACAGGAGAGCTTTGAGTGGCATGCTTCTGACCGACATGACCGAAAGCCCGCTGTTGCCTGGCAAGTCTCAGGGCCTGATGAACTGCCAGGAGCCGAGTCAGAATCGCTGCTTGGGGAATCCTGGTTACAGTCGACTAGTGAGCCGACTCTGGTCCAAAACCAGAGAAGTCTAGATCATTACATGCCAAGCAGGTGGCATTAATGGACAAGCCAGATGGCATCTCCCAGTCCTTCTGTTTCATAAGCCTAATTATGACAGAGGTCTAATCTGTTGTTCCCGTGATCATCACTGTTCCCCAGCTCCTACGCCCTAGCCTGTTTTGTCCCGTCACACTATATACAGTACCATCATTTCCCTGCTGCCCTCTCCAGTTTGATCTCTGTCCGTCCTCTGGGACTGAGGATCATGGATGTGCCCCGATCGTGTTCGGCACTTCCCCGTGAGGCTGCCCACTTCTCACTGATTCTGAGCTCCGTGTGTGTGCTCACACCCACCTTGGCGCGCTTACGGCACAGAGCGGTGACGATGGACAGGTGCCCGGCGGCGGCCGCGTATCCCAGCGGGGTGAGGCCATTCTCGGAGGCGGTGTCCACACTGGCGCCGAACTCCAGCAGCAGCGCCACGGTGTCGGTGTAGCCCAGGTGGGCGTGCACACACAAGATGGGGGCGTTGTTCAGCACCTCCGTCCGGTAGTTCACATTGGCACCCCCCAGGATCAGCAGTCGGCTGACCTGCAAGGAAACTCGCAGTCAGCCTCCTCCTTGCCCACACACAAAATAAGGAGACGGGGAAAAAAATGTGATTTTTGGTCCCATAAAAGCCTGTAACTCGTACGGATCCCTGTTCTGTTACTTAGTTTCAGTTTGTTTGCTTGTATTTTTTTCCCAAATCATTTTCATGACAAACTCCCTAAACAGCAAAACTCGAATTGGAAAGCAAGGTGGAAACTACATGGAAGAGCACCGAAATCTGAGAAAATGGGGCACGTCTTCAGACAAAGGTTTGTACAGTAGCTGTCACCTGGCTTTCTTTGAGAAAGATCTAGACAAGATCCTGGGAATAAATAACGACTTAACAAGCAAAACAAGCTTGTAGGAAAGAACGACTGTCCCTGGTTTGCAACATTTCTAACGCTCAATGCACTTTTACACTGTTCTACACCACAAACATGTAAAGTGTTCTTATTACAGGGTTGACACAACTGTGTTCTGAATTTGACAGGAGCACCTGTGGCCCAACTGTACAGAAGACAGCAGCATACTGTACCTAGGGGAAGCAGATTCAGAATAGCTGATATTCTTGTTCACTAGTTTACTTTAGCAATAGTGGTGAGTATAGATTTGCTGGGAACAGAAAAGGGAATCATTGATGGACAGCTGAACGTCTTTGTTTTGCATCTTTGTTTGAATCTTTCCTCATAACAACCCAAAAACAAGCAGAGGGTAATTCCATGCTGCTCCCTGACACGTTTTCAAGGCTACTGCTCTGAAGACGTGTGACGCAGTGTCCCCGTACCTTGATATTTGGAGTGTAGAGGTTGCGCAGGGAGGCCAGCGCAGTCGAGAGGCCCTCTGTGCTGTACGACACCCACAGCCCCTGCAGGATCGAGGAGGAAACACCAACCTTCTTGCTCAGGCCCTGCAGTGATGGAATAATAACGAGAAGCAATGGTATTAACTGGTGATGCAATAGAAACGAGAACAAAGTAGAAGGAAAAGGAAATCAATCAGGAACATGGGAGACACTCAAAACATCAAATCTCACTGTATGCAGTGGGATGCAAAAGCACAGCTCTTTGCTAGGCTGTGGGCATGAACACATGGAACGGAGGCAGAACTGCAGTATGGGACAGATCACAGGACAGGCGCTTTAGAAAACAGGAGTAGCCAATGTTTCATAGCAATCAATGCTGAATGTATGAAAGCACAAGATCCTGCCCGCAGGCTTCTACACTCTGTGTGGTATCTGGTATTCCTCTATGCTTTCTACTGCACTCTGTGTGGTATCTACACCCTCAATTTATGTAACTATTGCAGTGTTTCTAAACGACCCCTACAGTGTCCAGCGGCACACCGGGATCCTGTTGGTTGGCTTAGCAACCATACGCTGCTGAACTGCCAGCAAAAACATTTTCAGTTCGAGCCGGTACTCCGTCTGTGTGCACAAAGGAGACAAGGCGTCAAGTTGGATTATTCTGGGCCTCTCATTATGTCTGTGGAAGTGTGTGTTTGGGCTAGTAGCTGTATTTCTGTGCGCGCTGCTGGGACGCCACTGGCCTTGAAGATGTGTGCTTTCAGTATGTGGTGGCCCAGTTCGATGGTCTGCTGCCGGTTCAGCTTTCCCTCTTGCCGAGAGAACCAAAAGGCCAGCAAGGTGTGTCCACTCCTGTTGGGGATGAGGAGGAGACACAAGAGAGAGAACTGGGGTAAGACAGGCAGAAGAAAATCTACGAGCTCCAGCTGCACACAGGGCAGAACAAGGTGAGATCCAGACCACTGCACCTCAAATTCCTCAAAGCAGCCTGGAGTACAACAGGTTTTCTGCCAATCAGAACCAATTATCTTTAATATATAGTGCTTTTCTGGACACTCCACACAATGCACTTTACAGGACTCTGCTCCACCACCACCAGTATGTACCACCCAACTGGATGATGGGACAGCAGCCAAAGAGCACAAGTACTCTCCCCACACACCAGCTCTCAGTGGGGAGGAGAACAGAGTGATGAAGCCAGTTCAGAGATGGGGATTGTTAAGATGCCATTAATGGTAAATGTCAGGGAGAACATTTGGGGTTAACATCCCTACTCTTTTTGATAAATGACCTCAGAGGGTCAGGAACGTGGTTTTAAGTCTCATTTGAAGGATAGCACCTTTTTACAAAATAGTGTCCCCATCACTATACTGGGGCATTAGGACCCACACAGACCACAGTGCTCCCCTACTGGCCCCACTAACACCACTAACACCTCTTCCAGCAGCAGCCCCAGCTTTCCCAGGAGGTCCAGGCTCCCTCCTGCTGAGCTTCAGTGGGCTGCCAGCTGGGAGCTGCAGGGTGATAAAACTGCTGGCACTATCACCTTCGCTTGTCCTTCTTCTACCCTACTGGCACAGGAAGACTCTGTCTCTGCCCCTCTCCCAATGGATCCTTCGCACCCCGTCTCCAGCTCACCTGGGGTCACAGAGGAACTTGGTCTTCTCGCCTTCCTCCCGCCAGATCAGCCACTCGCGGAAGGAGGGGTGCACAAACATGCGGGTGCCATCGCGCCGCTTGATGAGGAACATGGAGAGGTTCTCCACGCGCTGCTGAAAGTCCTCCCACTCCAGGGTGCCCTGGATGGAGCCGGCATTGATGGCCTGGTGGATCTGCTCGTCGGTCAGCGGGTGCAGCGAGGCCACAGCCACGTTGAGCAGGGGCAGCACACGCTCGAAGGAAGACTGCGTGGGGAACTTCATGTTGCACTGCAGCAGGTAGACTTCAGCCAGGGACACGGGCACCACCTTGTAGCTGGAGCTCTTCAGCACCAGGTAGCCCTTCTCGATGAGGTCGAAGGTCAGCTTCAGGTAGAGGTAGGACCCCTGGCTCAGGGCCTTGAGGTGGGTGCTCAGCTTGCCGAAGGTGGTGTTGTCCATCTTGCCGTTGAGCGAGATGTTGTTCTGGATCTCCGGGCTGCTGTGGATGCGGTGCAGGATGTAGCCCTGCAGGTCCTGGTCGATAGTCTCGTTGTCCTCCAGCCGGTCCAGGGAGATGCGGTGGAAGGGAAGCAGCTTGGTGATCTCCTGTGGAGATAGGGAAGAGGGAGAACATGGCAGGAGGGGTGGGTGAATAGGAGGTAATAACTCTAAAGGGGCCTTTTCTTTTAGATCCTCTTTTTTTAATTAGAATGAGCATTTCCTCCACCAGCTTTAAGGGGGATGCTGTTATATTGGTCTGCATGGGTTTGCTGGATTAACCAAATGCAGCAAAGAGCCCCCTTGGGTTGTGTATAGAGCTGGGCCAGGCCGATCCATACCTGCAGCGTTGTCCTCACTGTCACGACCAGCTTCAGCCAGGGAGGAAACTTGGAGATGGTTTTGCTCAGGAATGAGACGATAGTGTCCCCATAATCTGGTTTGTGGAACTCTGCCTCGTTCAGCCCGTCAATAAGGATAATGAGGTCTTCGTCTGCGATCTTCCTCTCTGAAATGAGGAAAATGGCAAAAGAGAGCATTAATCAGACTGGCATCAACTCCGGCTCGTGCAGCCTGGTGCACTGCTCATGGCCATCTGCAGCTCATTCCATAAACAGGCTGCCTGCCTCTCTAAATAGCACTGTTATATGCAGAGCAAACTTAAGTGTTATAACCAAGAAAAGCAAGGTATGAATTCTATGCATCTCTAAAGAGAGGTAATTATCCTGGCTAAACAGAGCTCTGCAACATTCAAAGGAGCAAAAAACAAGGGGGGGGGTTTACATTTTTTTGTAGGGGAATGTAGATGCCACAAATTAAATGTCGGGTTTCTGTACGATTGCCTGGATCTGTCCCTGCTGTACAGCAGACGCGTGTGGCCCAGCTGTATCTAATCCAGGCTAGAGGTGCTCGTTTAATTATGGCAGGACGACGTTCGCCACCTCTGCGACTGTGGGCAGCACGGCAGTGGGGACCGGGCCGCTGACCTTTGTAGAGCGCGTCCAGGGGCTCCAGAACCCCTCTCCTGAACGAGGCCAGGGGGTCCTGCACGCAGGAGCGCAGGCTGAGCAGGCTCTGCAGGTGCGGCTCCCGCAGGAGCTGCTCGCGGTAGGCGAGGAGCTGCGGGGAGCGGCAGAGCAGGGCCGCCACGTTGTGCACGAACTCCGGGACCAGGCAGGTGTAGGCGTTGTCCGCCTGGCAGTAATGGTACGCCACCACCTTGGGGGAGACAAAGAGCGCAATGAGAGAGGAGAGGGTCACGGCCGGGAAGAGGCAAGGAGGCAGGCAGGCAGGCACAGGGACCGGGGATGTGGCGATGAGTAAAGGAGAAAGCAGGAGAGGACTGGATGAGACAGGAAAGGAGACATGCAAGAACAGAGAATTTCACACCAGGCCATGCCACACCCCCAGGGCACACTTAAATATACAGGATAACCGGCGACACAATGACGCAAGTAAGCACTGCTGTTGGACAGCCCTGGGGTGCTACCTGTGTGGAGTTTGTATGTTTCCTATGGGTGCTCCAGTTTCCTCCCAAAGACATACTGGTAGGTTATTTAGTTTCAGGGAAAACGGCTCCATATGGTCTAGAGCTCCCCCTTGACCCTGAACTGGCTGATGTGGTTAGAAAACTGATGGATTGATGGTCTAGGCTGAGGTTTGTATGCAGAACAGTACATAGAAACCAAATTCTTACCGCAACTTGTAATCTGTGCAGCCTTATTTACACGTATATTGATTATATTACTTATCATCAAGAATTTTCAACAACTCTAATTAGAGAATATTTATTCTCAAAGGCAGGAATGAAGTACTCAGGCTGAGAGAGGAGGAAGGCTAATTTCAACAGTTACAAAAACACAGCCGATGCAAACTCTCCCTCAGAGTGGATTTCAATACAAAGAGTGACAAAACTTTAATGTCATGCTCTGGGGAGAAACAAGAAAGATTTTAAAAAAACCTGAATCATAATAAAATGCTAATTTTAACTGCCAAGGGATAAAGAGCTTAAACAAAGGAAGCAGAAAAAAAGAGAAAAGACTCAATTATTTATGCAATGTGTTAACAAGATCTAATGGCTTGGCTGGAAATTGCTTTCTGCAGGTATAAATATTTTATTAGGTCTCTGTGCAAAGGATTTTTTTTTATCTGCATATAGCAGAAATAAGGGCGCGCATTAGATTTGCAGACAGGAGTCAATGGAGTGTGTCCTTCCTGGAACAGTGTCTGTGCCAGATGGCTGGCTCTCCTTGGTTCAGGGCACACAGTGCATATACAGACGACTCTTCTGGACCGGAAAGATCCCCCGCTAAAACTTAGAACTGAGAAGAACTTTATTTTCCCCACAGGAACGTCACTTGTCTGGGTACATTAAAACACAGCCTGCAAACATATAGACTTAAAAAACACAATCCCTCATACATCCACTGTAGCAAAAGCAAATCACATCCAGTAAGATTAAAGAGTTCAAGGTCAATGGTCCTGTGTGTTATATATATTTACATTACCCCATAGTATTATAAAACAGGGTAATACATTCTTAGAGAGTTGGTGAAAAGGGGAAGGAGGTAGGAAGACATGTCCATGAATCTAAGCATCTCCTTTTTTAATGGTGGAGAAAGGAACAGGGCAGCACTCAGAATTCAGCAGCACGCAGCTGGAACGGCCCAGCTTTGTCTCCATAGGCAGGGACTGTATCCTGCATCCAGATGGTAAAAAGCACACTGATTACAGAGGGGGTGAGCAGGACTCAGGGATTTATTGCCCTTTTTATATGTTCTCGCGTAATAAATGCTTTGAGACTACACTGTCAAGTGCCCACTTTCTTGCTACTTAGAGACTCCACTCTGTTCCACCGATCCAGGCTGTAGATGGTAAGAGAACCAAGCCAGGCTGTGATGCTGAATGTCTAGACCGATCCTATAAAACATCTTTAAAAGATCTGCAGGACAGATAAATCAGTATTCAATATTCTCAATTTATGTAAAAATACAATGTAGACTTGATCTAGACATTTTGAGAGAATGGCAGTTTACAGTTTTCTCCAAAACGAAGTTTATCAACAAAAATGCCAAGGTATTGCTAAGTGTCCACTCTCTCCATTGTACTGCTGCTCATGATTCTGGTTTCCGGGCTGCGAGCTGTCCTTTCACTGCTGGGGATCATTTCTTCTATTTTATGAACATCGAAGTCAAGGAAATGATCCCTGTGCCACAGACCCAAGCTGTGGCTGTGGGCTGAACCTGGGCCTCTGGCATAAGCTGATAAGCTGATAAGCTGGTAGAGTTCAAGATCTGCCTTTACTGCTACTGCTTTACTGGAGTCCTGACAGACTGCTAAACCAGAGGACACCCACCTGCGCCCAGCCCTCCTGGGCACACTGTGGGAGGAACAGTAAATCAGGCAGTCCAGACCACACAGGCAAAAGAGGAGAAACAAAGGAGCGCATGGAAAAAAAACAAAGCAAGGCAAAAAACAAAGAAGCCAGTACCTGTGACGCCAGCCTCCTCATGGCCTCCTCCTGCCGCCTGCGCATCTCCGGAGTCCCTGGGCAGCTGCCCCCACCCAGGGTGGGGTGCGTGGGCTGGGGCTGGCTCAGGGGTAAGTCCCTGCTTCCGTCTCCATCTAGGGGAAAAGGTCAAGGCTTCAGCTGAGACAGGGCAATCTACAGGGCACTGGCAACTTCGTCAGCCTCAGAAATCACCACAAAGCAAGGGCTCCTTTGCCTCACATCTCAATATTTGTACCCTTTTGCGTTCCTAAGAAATAACATGAATTGGGGCACTTCTCAAGTCTCCCTGCCTTCCTACAATGGACTTTAAGATGAGTCTCCTTCCTGCTGGGTTTCATCAGGGAGTTATTGTTCTCTGCCCCGAGACCCCGAGACCCCCCTGCCTCTCCCCCAGCCCGTGCCCCTCATCCCCCATTGCGTACGTTTCGGGGAGGCGTGGGGGCTGTCGGAGGCGATCTGCCTCATGCGCGTGCCGTGGCAGCTCATGGCCACGAGCCGGGAGATGATGGCCGTCTTGCCGTAGCCGATGTTGCCCACGATGACCACGCCGCGGTTGGTGCTGGAGTTGGCGCCCTGCAGCTGCCCCTCGATCTCCTGGAAGAGCCAGTCGCGCCCGATGAAGACCGAGTCGACGGTGATGCTGGGCACCTCGAACAGCAGCGGCTTGAGGGAGATGTCTGGAGGCCGGTAGGGGGCGAAGCGCACTGGGGTGAAGGGAGGAGAGCGTTAGAGACCCGCGCACTCCCAGCTCCAGCCCCGGAGCCCAGCCCTAAGCCTGGGAGCCCAGGAGCCCAGGAGCCATGGAGCCCAGTGGCCCCGGCAGGATTCACACAGATTGAGGTGAGATTATCCACCGCCCTGACACCAGCCCTTCAAAACTCCCCCCGTTCAGCAGCGCGGATCAAGGCAGCAGCTGAGAGCCAGAGTCGGTGAGAAAACGCTAGATCCTGCAACTAGTGGAAAACACTTTTCAGCTCGCAGTTGAGGAGAAATTTCTTGTTAATCCAAGAAGCAACACACATCCGAACACTTTTACCATCCTCTTGTGAAATCTAGAGCTTATTTTTAGAGCTTTTTTCAACATTTGGAACTAGTCGGTTCCGATTTTACCAACATATTATGTTTATTGTTAAAATTACTATTGCATTATTATTAGTGTTATGATAGCAATCAAATCCAAAGACAAAATCCAAACAGTATAAATGTTCTGGGTTGCTTTGACAAGGTTATTTATTTGTCTGAGAACGTACAGTACACTGTAGAATGGTTTTAGTCTAAGACTGTAAATCACTAGAGAAAAAAACTTACATTGCCATTTGACAGGCAGACATTTTCTGAGGAAGATTTTTTATAATGTATATGTACGTCATATTCCTTTGGTAGCAGTATATCTAATTTCATCTCCTTCACTTCAAGGCTTCAGTAAAACTAAGAAATGATACTGAAATGTGGAATATGGAATAACCTGCCAACACTTCTTGCTCAGATCGCGGACTACCTGATGTCCAGCAGTCTGCTGTGCTCCTGCTCGGACAGCAGGGGGCTCTGCAGGGTAAAGAAAGTCTATCAAACACACCTTAGCTCTGTGAATGAGTTAAGGGTAAAATGTTGCTCCGAACTCTGCAGTGTCCCACACCACAACGCCCAATCTTTCTTTTCATGTCTTTAGACGTCAAAGAATTACCTGTGCAGATGCTTAATTAGTCGACCGGCACTCATAAAGATCTTTTAAGTTTTGTAGGACCAACAACCCTGACCTAGAAATGCTGAAGTTTGCATACCCAGCGCCAGGCAATGACCTCCTGCTAGAACCCCCCTGTCAGAGCAGGACCATATGAACTGTGGCTTTCCAGCAAGACAATTAGATTCACTGGCGCTGAGATCTGATCTTTATTTGTGATACTGGAGGAGACAGCACTCTGGGCAGATACACTGGGCATCAGGCCACAGCAACTGCCTGCTGACAGATTTCATACCTACCGCTGGCCAAAATCTACTGAGCTTCCGTCTCACTTAGGAAAGGGAAGATGCATGTTAACCTCTCTTTCTCCATGACTATTTTGGGAAGGGGAGTATAAGATACCAGGCAGATAATTTAGATGAGCAATCAATACATGACTGATGGTGATACTGCAGTCAAGAGGTACAAGATTCATGCTGTCAGCAACACACGAGTGCAGATTTAGATTCTGCACTGGGTCCATTTCACACGACTGTCAAGTGTTGAATGTTATTCTTCTCACTGAGACATCTGGAGATTTCGAGATCAAGATGGGGGGGGTAAGGGGTGGAGAGGGGATGACAAAACTGCGAACTCACACAGCCAAAGCTCAGATCTCAGGGGAGCGCGGGGTTAAGACCGGAAGAAAACGGGGGACTTACGTGAGTGCGATTGCCAGGCATGGATGTTAGTGCAAGCTGAGACAAAACACACGAGCAAGAGAAGAACAAAAATCAAGATGAGAAAGGGAGGCGACAGCGAGGCGCGAGGAGGTTTCTCGGCAGCTACCACGGGAGAAGAGACGGAGACAGCAGGAGGAAGCAGATGGTTTGCAGCAGAGACACCACTTCCCAACCCTACACGCGAGGCTGGATGTGGGCACTGGGCACTGCGGCTTTGCCTTGTGTAGCAGCCAACCTCAGCATTGCCCCTGCATTGTACCAGCTAGCACTTCAGCATGGCCTCATCAGTCAAGCCTCAGTTCAATAATTACGCCTCAATAAAAATCTGGGTTTGCTGGGGGGTGTACAGAAAATCTCCGGATACTGGGGGGCCCCAAAAACTGTGAAATTCATCACCCCAAGTTTAACAGCTTGTTAAATCAAACTCTTACCCAGGGGAACAGCTTTGTCAATGGGAAAGCCTCAATGGCAAAGGCTCTCCTTTACTGTATTCTCAATATTTCAGAACCAATTTTATCATTATTTAGAAAACCGATAAAATGTTAATTTGAAGTTTCTTACACTGTATTTTTACTTTAAAAGGGGTCCTCCTGTGCAGAGAGTGTTGGAAACTAAGAGAGGAGTAGTAATAACAGCACAACTGGAAGGAAGTGCAGGGATCATGGGGGATTTGCAGCCTGTATCAGCCTGCTAAACTGGGCTTGTTCCAGCCTTCTATATTTAACTGTCTCCACTGATTGTGTCAGTCCGCATCTCGATATAGATGTAGCAAGTGTTGGCACTGGAACTGATTACAACATTCGAGTGCAATGGGAGACTCTCCTGAGCTTTAACTTCTGTAGGAAAAGAAGAAGGAAACAGGCAGGACAGTGCAGAGAAGAATGACAGATCAGCAAGGACAGGTGAGGCAGAGCATTAGGGCTCTAAGCGTACCCTGGCTAAGCTGCACAAGGCTCACTTCTGCATAATAAAACCCTGTCACAGGACTACTTCAGCGCTGCACTGGTGTTGCACTGTCAGCTCTTCTAAGCAGAACTAACTTTCTGCTAACACTGCACAGGGCCTTGTGAGCTAATCAGGCTTGTCCTGAAAAGTATCAAACCCTGTCATCAAATCAGCAAGCAGCCCCCACATTCCCACCCCACTTCCAAGCAACAACAAACTGTGGAACAATCACAGCATTTTGCACCTGCGGTGTAAATACCATCTGTCTGCATGAGTGTGTGGGTCACGCTCTTCATGACCCAAAACAAGCTATCGGGGTTCTGCTGTGTTTGTGAAAGCTCTGTCTTGTGCATATTACTGTGACTTACAATTATTACTGTATGCCAAGCCAGTGTATTTGAGTGGGTCATTCAGAATATGGCAGGACTCAATAATCTGCATTGGCAATATGGAGTTCCTGTAAACAAATACATATACTCTATAGGAGTTTTTAATTTAAAAAAGTGCTGTTGCAAGCATGTTTATCAGTTGGGCTGGACAGAGCAAATGAAGTGTGTGAGCACCACTGATCTTACCAGCTGTGTGATACAGAGAGCACTGTTTCATTTTCACTATTCGAATTCTGAATCATGTTTTGCCAAAACCAAGTTTGAAGTGATGTCACATGCTCAAAAATAATCACTGAAAAACACAGAACACTAAGAATGCACTTTGCGATCCAAGAAAAGGCACTGTATAGAGTTAAAACTGATTAACGACCTGATGTGTTAACTTCTTGACTGACGTGTTTAGAAAACCATGTTCTATCTACTGTATGATCCTGGAAAAGAGTCAAGAGCACAACTCATGTCTGAAAACTGCCTTGTTATCGTATGTACTGTTACCTAATTATGCATACAGAGACATGCTTATCCGCAACTTCAAACACTCATCAAAGCCAGTGGTGCACAAGAACATTTGGCTCATCAAGATATTTTTGCAGTATCTGTCGTCTATAACGTTGCTGTTACAGTAGAGAGAATATGAGACTCTGTGATGCCTGTTGCTGCAACCAGCTTCTTTAGCATTCTGGAACTGTAGAACTGCAGCTGAAGAACGCAAGGGGAGGCAGAGCACAGGGTGAATGACTGCCTCCCAGTGCAGTAACTCAGACAAACAGAAAGAAAATCCAGATTATATACTGTACCTCTAACGAAAGCAGTAAAATACGCCTTTATTTTCCTCTAAATAATATCACTTAGTCTAAACTGTTTTGTTTTTACAATCCCTGAATCCATAGCATTATCAGCTGTTGCTTAGGGCAAGCATCCAGTCCCACAAAACCGCACAACTGCACATTTGTCAAGGTGGGAAAGAAAAAAGGGCCAGCAGTAACCATTTAGCACTTTCACAGAAAACTCGGTTGAAAACTGCTAAACAGCAGAAACGCCTCATCTGTCAGCGGTTTCAAGACCCGATATTTTTCCACCTCTCCAGTTCATTAGAGACTGGCAGGGCTATTGTAATGTTTGATCAGGCGAGTCCCTCCTGTCAGCACAGTCCTGGGCTCTTTAATTATTTAAGGTAAGCATGACTCACCCACACCAGAGCAACAGTGAGAACAGACTCCCCCTGCACACAGAAAACAGCCAGCTGATGGCATTTCGGAAAATCATTGATATTTTACCGGCAATGTGCTGCCTCATGAATTATTCTGCCAATTTGTTCTCAAATCCACATGGTCTGCATCAGCCACGGCACTCTGAGGTAAACTAATACATTTTATGATCAGGTCCGGGGAAGAAAGGGGAATGAAAAACAAATTGAAGCTGAGGGTCTGTATTGTTGATTTTTTTACATAGGCTGCCATTTTCCTGTACTCTGACATGGAGGATAACATTGTACGTCCCCAAGGAGAGTGCATGTCATCTCAAACTACACCGACCCCTTCAATGTCTGCAATCAATCTGAAGACCATACTGACACAGTGTACAAAGGGACTCGGAGAATAAAGGAGACAGTCTGGGAAGGGTTTTTCCAACATTCATAAAACATTCCCTCTTAAAATGTCATTACTGCATTTCTTTCAGTCTCTTTGTCTTAAGTTCTGTATATGTAAGACAGTCCCCCAGATTCCAAGTCTTGCAAAGTTAGTTCATTGAATTTAGTGATTAATCTTACTGACAGTCTCTAAAACAGACCTGAACCCTTTCATCTTAAATAAGAGTTGCAGACGTGCTCTTGTAAATTCAGCATTTGGGTTTGAACGCATTTCCCATGACCAAAAACTGGATACGGAGATTTAACCTAAAAAATCCTGGATCTGAAAGAATAGATAATGGTTTCTAGGCCAGGAGTTATACCACAGAGTGATGCAGTCTTGGGTGATTTCCTTAAGCACCTTCAGATTTTGGGGTGCTCTGACACGTGTGATACATGAATCACTGTGGTTTTGTGCAGCTGTCCACATGTGCAGGCTAAGTAGAGATTTTTGCTGATGTGCCAGTGAAACCTCACATAACACTGTCTCGCATATACAGCAGAGACAGCCTAGCTGACGAGAACTAGCTATGTCCTAGCATAACTGGCAGATTCTGTGTGGCAATGCAGCTGAACACAAAGAGACTAATACTCTTTTTTGGGGGAAAATATCCTTATTTAATGCAATTGCCCACATAAGTTTCACAATAAAGTAGTGGGGTAACCTGCATATCTGTACTCCTAGACATTCCTGGGCTCCAGGGAATAGTCACGCTGCTACAATAGGGACTTCACACCTTAATTTTGGTTTCTGCAGAGTGCACCCTACCCAGCTGTGTCTAATGCATTTTGATGCAGGATTTATATCTGCCGGCCTGACAACACAGAAGACAGATATCCTGGCCCAGTACGAGCCTGGATCTGAAAGCTGGTTGTCAGAAGGTAAACCGTTTATCAATCACTGTACACAAGCCTCTGATCAGGGCTCTTGTAGCATTACACTGAACACTTGCACGCTGATGGATTCAGTTTTTTTTTTAAATACCTCGCAGAACATCTCTTTCTGACAGGCAGCACAGACGCTGGGGAGAGTGATGCTGTTTACATGATTGATTTAACACAAGGCTGAGCAAGTGGGGGTGAGGAACTGTACATCCACAAACCAAGACGCTGCATTTGGAGTGCTTGACTTTAGCAAACTGAGAAAAACGTTACCATTCACTGTTTCTTCGGTTATCAGTCCTCCAGAACAGCTTCCCTGTTCCTGCCCTGGGGAACCCCACACCTCCTGGGATTTGCCCCAGCCAGCTTCATCAGTTAATTGTATCCTTAACCGAATTGTAACCTTAATTGTATCCTTAGCTGTTAGTTCAGTTCCTTACTAATAGCATGCTTGACTGGAACCTGCGAAAGCTTTACTTTTGCTCAACAACTGGTTGATCTTCAGTGACTTATGAAACATAATGAAATGTTAAAACAGCATTTCACTGAATCCTATAATTTCCCATCCTATCAAAAGGGCAGTTTAGGGTTTAATTATGTAGCAAACATCCGAGTTGGAACAAAAGAAAAGCAAGGGTGGGGATCCCCAAGGCCAGGGCAGGGAACCCCAACTCTGAGACATGCTGCTAGAAATATGGAACATTCGCCTTAAGGCCTACGTGAAGCCAGCAACCAGGCAGATCAGGAAATCAGTGTTTTTTAAGGCAGACTAAGAACATCAGCTGATGAACGTCTAACACTTTAATGAACTGTAAACAAAGAAGGAGCAGGATCCAGACTGCCTCAGGGCTGTCAAGCACAGACACTGACTACTCCCACCAAAGGCCAACAGGTTCCAACAGGGACAGTGCTAGAGGAGCCCTGATTATTTTAGTTCTCCATCTCTCCCTTTAATAGCTCTTTTACTGTAAAGTGTCTCAATGCAGCCCACATTTTTACGTTTCTAATCAGAATTTCACGTAAGTTACACCCACGCAGAGAATATACTGCAGGTGCACAATGATGCTAACGTGAGCTCTCTGTGGAGGATGTGGGATAGCGAGGCACAGCCTGTGCTCTCCTGCAACTGGGTCCTCAACGGCAGTTATACAGAACGCTGACCATGTCTCAAGACCCCATTCTGCTGCTGAAGCTGGAGCCCAGCAACGTGGTCCCTCCCTACACCTTGCCATCTCTGTGCCAGGAATGACAAATGATGGTTGGTTATTATTGATCAAAGCAAGAATCTACACATCATCTATGTATCAAAGCCATCAGGTCTGGTCTTGCCTTTGTTTTCACTGAGCTTTTACACTGATCCAGGTTACACGAGAGAAGGAAAGCCTGGAAGTCCAACAGGTGATGCTCGGGCTTTGTGCAGCCCAGCTGGGGAAAGCAAGTCTCAGCCTCAGTAGAATAAGGATAACGCACTGTCCTCACCTCGCAGGTCCTGCCCGGAGCGCCCAGCGCCCATACTCTGCCTGGGCATCCGCAGGGAGGTGCGCAGAGGGGTGTGTCTCTGCTCATCCAGGTACGCCAGGTCCTCCAAGTGAGCTGAACTGGTGGCTGTGAGGTGACAGAAGGTGGGGGGGATAGGGGGTGAGCAGAGAGAGGAAAAGACAGAGAAAGAAAAGGTAGAAAAAATAAGAGTGAAGGGGGCAGAAGAGAAGAGAAGGGCAAATTACTCCTTGTTGTATAATAAGCACAAGTATAATAGTGTTTGTGTGGATTGACATAATTTAAAACAGGTGCACAATACCCAGCCTTTAAATGTGCATTAGAGCCCTGTAACCTAAGCCTGAAGATGGACCTGTAAAGGGTTAATTCCAACTCTTCTGCCCCGAAAGTGAGAGGCTGGCACAGCTGTAAGACAACCCCCCCCCCACTGTGCCCTCCATGCACTCCCATCACATCCCTATCTGCGGATTAGACACTGATGTTCCCCCAGCGCCTCCCATGTCACTGCAGTGTGGGCGGGAAGCACACCTCTGCCCGCCCTCCCAGCTCAGTGGGTCTCCCGGCACGAGCGCCCACAAACATCTCAGAACATCGCCACATTCTCTCTCTGATTCATTTACTCCTTTATTACTTCTCCCCAGTCAGTTTACTGCATCAGCCAGACGCAGCAGCAGAAACTTTGAGGTTCAGTGGTGACCTCTAAGACAGCTATTACAGTACCACAAATTACTACATTAAAATCAGGGAGGTAACTGGAGACAAGACAAGGTAAAGGGAGAGTTACTGTACTGTAGCTGCTTCCTTTACTCTGCTTTGAAAAAAAAAAGCTATGCATCTTTCCCCCCATGCTGATTAATATCTGTTAATATGATCTAAATAACAGTCACAATTGCATGAAGAAAGACATTTCATAAATAGAGTCTCTCTGCTGGAGACCTAGACTATGAGAAATCAGTGTGCAACCCCCTACAGGGTGTAGAGTTTTAGAAAAAGAACATATATCTTCTGCACATTCCTGATTGACATACTGACAGATGTGTACAGTACATTATGAGATCAAGAGAATGCAAACGGATATTATAGCTCTACTGTCCACTGAAGGAGTCGAACAGCTGTGCTTCTTACGTTACCAAGTGTTCATTGTTCATTTCATTCACGCAGCACGTTGGTGGTGCATTAGCATAGCTACAGCACAGCACAGCACATCACTCCAGTTCAATCTTCATTAAAAACACAGGCTCCTCTTTACACTTATACCAGCGTGACAACAACACCAGGCTCAGCCTGTGGAATTCCCCGACTGAAACCTGCTACAGAACCCCTTCAGTATCAGAATACTGAGAAATGCATCAGCATGTAGGGGTACAGTTTCCTCTGATTAAACAGTTGACTTTCTTCCTACAGTATGTCTTTATCTCCTGTCTATTTGAGTGTGCTGTGACTAAAGAGGATTAAAAAGTACATCAAGCTACTCATGCAAACAATTCAACGCTCTTTCTTCTCAGAGCTCAAAGCATCACTTCAATACCATGCTCTACGCAAGACCCCCTCCCTGGCGTGGATCCAAAGATGCGCATTTTGGTCCCAGAGAACTGGCACTCTCAAAAACGGAGATCAGAGAGGCAGCGGGAACCTGCAGGCACGCTTCACTCTTTCTAAAAATTCCAACGAAACGAGCAGGCCAGAACCGTGACGGGGCTTTTTTCAAAGCAGCTTTTCGTCGAGGTCAGGAATTCCACGAGCAGAGGAGCAGCTGTTTTGCGGAGGACGATTCCGGGACAGGCGAGGAAGAAGCATTGCTCAAAGAGGTGAGGGCAGGGGAGGCACTGCCCTACTCCTAGGATCCTGTGTCCTCGCCCTGTCTGCCAGGGCAGTGCAATCCTTGTAAAACGGCGGGAAAAAAAACGACATCTGGACCTCTCGGAAAGAAGAGGGAAGCTGAAAAGCCGTGCTGGGAAGGGTTCCGAAAGGACGACCTCATTCCTCTCCTCTCTCCTTCCTTCCTTCCTCTGCTCAAGGTCTTGCGCGACCGCGCCGGGGTCCTGTGTCGGCGTTTGGAGAGCTGACAGATGTGCAGGCCCGGGCTTGGGGGGGTGTCAGGGGGCCCGAGCTGCAGGCGCTTGAGGAGGATGTGGACCAACAATGA
The DNA here is from genome assembly GCF_059453375.1 of Lepisosteus platostomus. Lineage (NCBI taxonomy): Eukaryota > Metazoa > Chordata > Actinopteri > Semionotiformes > Lepisosteidae > Lepisosteus > Lepisosteus platostomus. Next base: position 4,351,578 of record NC_142638.1, read on the forward strand.
GGAGTGAGTTAGGCACCAAAAATAGAGGGAAGACAGCAGCTGGGAATGCCAGTGGCGGCTGGGATTTGGAGAGGAAGGAGAGGCAGAGCAGCACTGGGTGTTGGGGCAGTGCAATTGTCGGGGCGGGGGCACAAACACACAGACCCGTCTTGATTAATCCTTCCGTGCTGATGCGGCGTTCGTGCCAGGCCTTCAGAGGAGGAAGGACTTTTCCGAACCCTTTCTTTTAGTATTGAAACTTAAAACCTGCTGAAGGGGAGCTGCTGCCGCCTCTGGAATCACGACTGGGAACAAAAATAAAAACTGAGGCCGAAACTAACCACAAAAAACCTGCCCAAAGCGTGGAACCCATTTCCCTGCTCCGTAGATCTTCCATGGTGTTTTAAAAGAAGAACAGTGTGGTTGTCTTTCTCAATGTCTTTGCTCAGAGATCTTTTAATACATAAAAATATTAATGGAGATCTGCAATGCAGCTTCCCACTTTCATTGGCTAGGGTTTTCAGTAAGCCCATGCCTTCTATCATCACTAGGGCATTGAGAAATGACAGTCAGGAAACTAGGCATGTGAAGAGATTGGGATCAGAAGGCTTTTTTGCTTTTTAATGAGAGCACATAAGCCTTGCTGCCTTTGAGCACAGCTATAACTTGTTTCCAGCAAGATCTCTACTTTATATTACTGAGACTGGGAAAGGAGCCAGCACCCACAGTATACATTTAGATATACATATCTAATGGTAGAAAGACTTTTAGCAGAGTTTGCACTAATATGTTTTGAACAGGGAGACCACAGCTAGTTTTTGCAACTGAAATGGAAAATTTAGGTGCTTATTTCTTCATTTGCCAGGGACACAAGGGCAGTATCTGGGAATTAGTCAATGTTATAGATTTATTCGTATTCTATGAGGGGGGAATCGTCAGTAAGGCCTGTTCTCAAAATCAATGAGGTTTTGAGATTTTCAATCAATTGATGAGGGAACCTCAACACTTCTTTTGATTTCAATTCACTAACTGCCTTAACAGAAATCTAATAAAGCTTCAGTATTCCTGAATCCTTTGTTTGCTCTAGAGTCTTCTGTCTCATTATTGTGTATGATTAGCTGATTAGTTATTACTTTACGCCCTAATTGATGTTAATTTGTTTATGTAATTTGGAAAATTGGAAAATTGCTTTCTTTCAAATAAGGAATCTCTAATTAGTTTTACATGTGATTCTTTTGTAAATTGGAAAATCTGACTGGTGAAACACAAGGCTCACTGAACAGTCTCTCAGACTCGTGTCATTTAAACTGTTCGAGCCACAGCGAGTTACAGAATCAGCTCCAGATGCAATGTGGTTCTTTCTGACAGAAAGATAAGTCCCAGGAGCCAGTGTTGCCAGATAAGGCAGAGGCTGTCATCACTGATATCAGCAGGGCCAGCCTCTGCTCCAGGTAAGAGCTTTTACTGACCGAGTCATTCAGGAGCAGATTTGTGGGTTTTTAAAGCTATACAAATATATTGTTACTTGTACATTTGCTGTATTAAATCCAGGATGAAAATTTCACATAGCACATCATCAAAGCTATTACTAAAGCATTTTTGCACTGCTTAACTATAAATGGCTAAAACACAAGAACACTTAAAAAAATAAATCTGTTCCCGTTTCCCTTAAGTTAATAAGCTAAACAAAGCAGTGGCCAAACACACCACTACTTGAACTTGGGACAGGAGCTGAGAAACGTATCACACAGGGAAGCAGGACAGTGATCCTTAGAGAAAGAAAGAGAAAGAATGACCATGAGACTATCAACTCCAAATACGAACACGGATAAGTTTTCTCATCTGGTGCTCTATTAAAGTCCTGAGGGCTCCCCACACGGTCCTCACCTGAACGCCCTGATTAGGACAGTTAACCCAAACCCCCCCGCCCCCCACTCGCACTGTCAGCAGACGCTGGTAACTTCCTCTTGGCGAGGGCTCACACCATCACAGAGTTGTGTCAGGAGACCATTTACTGCCATTGGGGATCAGGAGATTCGATATTCTCCACTGCGGCTCTGCAGGTCCATAACCTTCCCTCCTGCAGACGTTCCTCAGAGCTCGGAGAAAACCTCCAACCCTGCAACCCATCCTCAAGTGCTGTAGGGGATCGACACAGCCCTTAACAAAGCAGCAGTTTCCTTTTCATCTTCATCCCCTGTCCGGGTCTCCCAAAGGTCATGAACAGTATTTCTTAGGCTCTTTGCGAGCCATTTCCTTTTCTGAGATTTCTTCACCACAAGCCTTACTGTTTTTAAAACGGGAAAGTAAAAACAGCCAAAAAAGGAGGCTCGTTTCACACTTTGCAGCTGTACCCAGAAAAAAAGAGGAAGGCAATCAATCAAGTGGATTTGGACGGACCAAAAAACTGTTTTGCTCCTCGCAGGAAGTGATGATCAATGAGCTGTTCATGCCAGCAGATTCTCTTTTGTCTTTGCTTGGGAGTTACAACGATGAATGAGAAACACATGTGGACCACATAAACAACGAGGGGACAAAACAATAACAGAGGAAAAATGGCTACCTACCATTCTCCAGAAATCTGATTGATTTTTTCACAGCTGAATACCCTGTGGTGCTTACAGTATAAAGTCAGCCAGCCTTTGCAATTAATTGTATCACGGGGAACAATGAAACTTCACATAGAACATGAACTGGGCAGTTGAGTGCAGATAGTGCACACCACACCACAGTTCTTCATCATCATCATCATCAACATGGCCAGATGCTTGCAAGAGCAATGGAAACAGCTGCACAGAGCTGTCCTGGAGCTACCGTCCACAAACGCCCAGTGTTCTACAGTGCAGTTTCCCTCAGTACATGTGTTTTAATAAGTCAGCTGACAGACAGTAAGCACCTGTACTAATTACATCCTGTATTGAAATGACATGGAATAAGAATGTGAAGAACTCAATTTTATATAAACTGAATCAAGTCACTTGGTGGGAATCATAGAACCAAAACTCTAGAAGTCTGAAGATGTTTCAGTTAACTTCTGCCTCAGGACAGCAGTCTGTATTCATCTGCAATACAGTGAGCATATTTAACATATTCTAAAGGGCACTTGAAGATGCCCTTTGTAATTAAGGGTAAGAGAAAACTGTGAATGACTTAACCTTGGTAAAAATATTGACACCACAAGAAACACTATTAATACGAATACTATATCTGCTTGACAGAATGGGCCCAAGGTTGCAATGGTTTTTGTGGAAGGTTAGTCCTGATCATGTTTTTGTACTTGCAACAAAAGGAAGAGTTTAATAGACTGTTGCATTGTAGCTCAAAAGCTTTTGAGAAAGCTGCTTTTCAGGAGGACTTCGTGTTCACACGTTTTCAGCGGGCTGAGAGCCAATCCCTTTATCAGCTCATGAAAGACCAGACAGGCTCTAGAAGCACCCAAGTCTGGCACACGTCTAACACAGGAGGGATTAGATGACTCCCACTTTTCAGACCGATTCGGACATTTACAGTGACAGAGGATGCTTTAAAATGAGTTCAGAAGAGGCTTTATCTTTAAAATGCTGTGAAGGTACATACTGTATGGCTTTTTAATTGTGTGTTTTACAGTAAAACACAACAACGTTTTTTTAATCTAAACACCTCTGAGCTGCAACAGTCTAACCTGTTTCAGATCCCATGCCTTCAGCAAAAAGCAAAATTAAAAATGAAATGACCCTAGTACGATGGAGAAATTCTTTGCAAAGGGCAGTTCTCAACAGTCCACAGGTATTGTGCTGCCAAGCTGGCTTCGGTCCTGGAGACAGACCACAAACGGCAGCACCGGGCCGTCTGACACAAGGCAGGTCAGACGTGAGCACAGACAGTCCCCTTAGTCATGACGCCCACCTGCTGGCCAGCAGGACTCTGAGCAGGGGACAGCAGGACGGCAGAGAGGACCCGAGAGACAGGCTGCGCGGAGACAGCAGTGATCCTTCTCCTGTCCAAAACACAGACTGCCACGCTTCAATTCCCTGCTTCTCTAAAGCACATCAAAAACAGAGGCCCCTTCCAATCACTTTAGGAGTATGAGGATTTGGATCTCTTCTTTGATTTAATGCTGTGTGACATCGAGAGTTTCGGCCTTTTGGAAGCAATGCACTTTGTGACCAGGATGCCGAACGGCGCTGCAGTCTCCAGACTCCCAGCTCCTCCCAAAAGTGGAATAGTTCTTCTTAAGTAACAGTACTGCCTCTAGTCCACAAGACACCAGGCTTCCACTGCCCGCTGTCTTTTTTTACTCACGTAAATGTTCCCACGGGAGTCTGTCCACTAATGGATGTGTTCAAGTCCCCCTTACTGCCGCAGTGCCTGTAGTGGCTCCCATCGCCGCCACAAGAAAATCCCATCTGATAACGGCCTCCTGCGAAGCGCCTTCGTACTCCACTGACTCCGCCAGAGCAAGAAATCAAAACAATGGCAGGAAGTACTGCCTTTTGTTACCAGGCCCCTGGTGGGGGGTTTTGCAAACAAACCAAAAATGCATTGTTTCTGCGCTTTCGAAAGCTCTCTTGCGAGCTGGCCCGCGCCTCGCATCTGAACGGTGCAATTAAAGGGGACCGTAATGAAAGGCTCTCCTGACACTCCTCAAAACTGCTGAAGGATTGTTCAGCAAACATGTGATGATACCGATGAACTAGGCAAAATAAATTAAACCTTAAAACCTACATGCAGGGAAGCCCACAGTACGATGCTGTTTTCAGCCACAAGGCAAAAAAAAAAAAATTAAGAGGATGAAGGCATTTTGGGGTTTTGGTTATCAAACTTTGTTCAATCGGGAAACCACAGGGTCTGATTGTTTTTTGCACAGGAAATGTTCGTCATTGCTGTCTCAACATCTGAACAGCTAAAAATGTCTGTTCCTTTGCAATGCCAACCTTTTCTTGCTCCCCTGCTGTCCCTGTACGCGAGGGACAGCTGAAAGGCCGATGGGCCACACCGCGTGCCCGTCTGTATTACAGAAAGCATGCACCTGAAGAGGGGGCAGCACGCTGGCACAGCGGTTGGCATTGCTGGGGCCCTCGGTTCGATTCCGGACCTGGGGTGCTATCCGTGTTTGGATGCTCGAGTTCTCTCCCCCCAGTCCAAAGACATGCTGGTGAGTTAATTGGCTGGCCCCGGTGTGCGTGGGTGTGAATGTCTGTGATGGTGTCTGTGCGTGCCCTGTGACAGCCTGGCGTCTATCTGCATCCGCCTGCGCCCTGCCTCGCTGGGAGAGGCCCCGGCTCCCTGGACGTACCTGGAGCAAACCCGGCCCGGACCCGGGGCTGGGTGGACACAGCAAGAGCAAGAGCACTCACCTGCCACGGAGTTTGGCCGGGGCATGAGGTAGAGGGGGATGGACTGGACGGAGTGCGAGGAGATGGTCTCCAGGCTGCGCTCGGGGATCTTGTTGAGGCTGTAGGTGGAGGCGGTCATGTTCTCGTCCACGCGGTACAGGCAGGAGTCCATGCCCGACTTCTGGGACTGCCAGGGCTTCAGGTTGCCGCGGGAGCCCTCGGCGTACTTCCCTCCGCGCTCCACGTTCTCCGAGTAGCTCGTCAGCGTGGCTGGGGGCAGGGAAGGACACCAAGCGCTCACTACAGCAGGGCGCTCCAGGCTAGCACCCTCTGCACAGGGGGGCACCAAAGACCCCCGCGCACTTGCCGAAATCCACCGCGCTGTTAACCCTGGTGGCACGGCAGTATCCTGAGCAAAACACAAGACCTATCCTGTCTGAAATCTCCCCTAACTGACTTTGTCAAAAACCCCAGTTCGCTAGGTTTTCCTAATTCCTGGCCAAACTGGGAACCACCAGCTGGACTTACTGCTACAGTCCCTGGACCATCCCGGGAGGGGGAGAGGACCACGTCCGCATTCTTCAGAAACGCGCGGCCGCAGACTGGAGGCGTGATCATCACACCTGGCTGGCCACGGGAGCTGCGCCCGTGTGGCAATCAGAGAGCAGACACTGTCCAGAACTCACCCAGCAGCCCAGGCGGTGATCAGAGAGCTGGGTGCCACATCTGAGAGCTTGATTACAGTCAGCTAATAATGTAGTTCATGCAGAATCTGCAAAGTCTTTCAGTGGGTTCTCAACGGACTCTCTTCCTATAGTCCAGACATTGCTATGCTATTTGATTCCTGCTCTAGCCTCTGTGTGACTGACGCTTAAGTTGCATCTTAGCTCCGAGGATCTTTCGGAACACTGGATGTGATAAAAGACACTGCAGAAGAGCAAGTCATTGGAGCTGAAACCTGGATGAGACTTTGCACAGAGCAAACCCAGACTGTGGAGGACGGAAAAGGCTCACCGATGATGCCGCTGTCCCGGCTCTCCAGCGTGGAGGTGGGGCTGGTGACGGTGCCGTAGGCGCAGTCCTTGCTGCTGGGGTTTCCGGGCGGCGCGGGCGGCAGGGTGGAGCAGGGGCTGCTAGCCGGGGGCGAGGCAGTGCTGCTGGTCAGGGTGGAGCAGGGGCTGATGCGCTGGGTCACTGCCGAGCTCTGCAACCAATGGCACAACACCGTGACGCACAGCGCAAAACCACAGCGGCGACTCTTCCAGAACATGATCCATCCACCCGCTCCCTCACGGCTTGTCCAGTTCAGGGGGGCGGGGGAGCCGGAGCCTATCCCGGCCACCAGGGGGCGCAAGGCAGGGTACACCCTGGACAGGACAGTGGTCTGTGACAGGGCACACACTGACACAAACACACACACTCACACCAATTTCCCTAAAAGCCAATTTACCCACCAGTACGTTTCTGAACTGTGGGAGGAGACGGTGCACCTGGTGGAAACCCATGTAAACACGGGGAGAACATACCAACTAAAAGATTCAAGAAAATGTTAAAACCTGCATTCTCTTTTGGGGAAAATTTTTTTTTTTCATCTGCTTCTTCTCAGCCTTTCCTTTCAAAACCCAAACAGCTGTTCTCAAGGTTCCTGGCTTTTTCCGGTGTCTGGTGCTTGAGCACCTGTGTAATTCAGTGTAAAGATGTGGCCCTGAGCTGATGTGAGCACCGCTGACCTGGCACTGATTAATACCAATACCAGTCACACAGCCTGAGGAAGATCCATCTTCATTCATTGCCCCTCTCCCCTCCCCTGACACGACGCTGTCAATTACCCAAACAGGCCGGCATCTCGGCAATTTTCATTATCGCCCCATCCGGCTCCTGACATTTCCCAAATGAGACATGTTAGCCCTGTACACGGTGTGTTAGATTTGCAGATTGTGGATCATTTAAATGAAAAATGTTCCAGTCACAGCCGGTGCCTGCCCATTCCCACTGCCCGGAAAGATAGAATACAATATCTCGTTCCTATTCCCACCCAGCCACGTGCTCCGAATCCCAAACACAGATGGGCCTTTTCAGGTAAAACTAAAGAAGCTTCCATACTTTCTCAAAAGAACAAACTGTATAATGCAAATTACCTGATAAAGAACATCTTTATACACATAAATTCTATCTGTTAAATACTATATTAGACTGTAAACAGGTTGCTTGAGCAACAGGTTAAGACAATCAGCAAATTTCAGAAAAAAGCAGACCAAGATCAATGTCTTCACATGCAGACCTACTCCATACTAAAGCAAGACCCCTGTTTATCAACCAGAGAGACAGCCTGCCTGCATCCAGATATCAAGGTAATTGAGTTAGCTGTTTTGTGCTTGATATTGTGTTGTCACACTAATAATCTCTCTCCATCAAAGCTGAGTTTAATAAACAAAGCCTCTGCATTTGCCTTCGTCACAGTACAGTGCTGATGTGGTGTCCTGCGGGTTATGAACTGCTCTATGTGATGCTATGCTGTGCTTCCTGGGAATCTATAGACATTTGATTGCGATCACATTGCCCTGGGACCCAGTGTCTAAGGATTGCAAACCTTGTTTTTCAGAAACAAAGAAGTCTGCAGAGACTTCATTCCATACACTAATGTTCTATGAATGAAACTGATACTGTACTTCTGTTTTGTTAATCAAAAATGTTAACAGCTTTACAAGGATGAGTATATTTGTAATGCAATTAGATATGCAGTAACACTTCAGATGTTCACATGGAATGCACATGGAGTAAAAATGTATTCACAAGCTATTTGTATTACTTCCCTTAGTCTTAGCGAATTAATCAGGAACAGACACATATTGTGAAGTTTTAACCCAAACAATCTTTTGGCTGAGATGGACCTAATGATAACATCAAACCCGAGGCTAACAGATGGAATATCCATTGAGAGTGAAGCAGAGAACTAGACAAAGTTTTCCAGGAAAACAAAGACAGGAAAACAGCTTTCCGGCCATATTCATCCAACCAGTTCAATAAAAAGTATGTAAAAAAATGTCACTAAACTGTCCACATGAGATGCAAACTAGAGTGGAAATGGTTACAGACGTGATTTAAGTAACGTGACAGTGGTTGGAGCGGACGTGTTCACAGCGATTACAATCAGTTCGTGTGAGTTTCGAGTCTAAGGTTGGCTATTGTCAAAGCTGTATCCCCCCATGCTGCTGCCCTGATTCTATCTCAGCCTAAGGTGTTTACTGAAGCTGCAGGTCAAACACAGTGACAGCAGACAGTTGTGTGAAGGCTGGCAGTGACAAGCTTTGCATGAGAAACAGGCACAACCAGTTACTGCTGCCCTCTATTTCTATCAAGCAAGACCCAGCTCGTTGGGAGACAAACAGGCCTGTTTACAACTGCTTCTGCTCATCAGAAAGATAAACAAAACGGAAAAGACTATCTGGTCTGTTATCCTGACAACCGCTGCCATAAAAAAAACCCTCCCGCAGGCCGGTTTGTCTGAAGTGTTCATGGTGAAGGCAATCTCGTGATCCTTTCCTGGCTGGTGGACACGCGGCACTGCTGCTGGAGCGGTACAGCTCTTCGCCTTTCAGGCAAAGGGGTGCAAACCCTCCACACTCCCCAGTGAGCTCAGGGTCTTATCTGATGGTCGGTTCACTTTGAAAGGCAGGAGATTCGATAGAACACTTGACTGTGGCAAACCAGCAACGCACGGTTTCTCTTTTACCTGCAAGCACGTCTCAAAGAGATTTCCAAGAGTTCCAATGGCGAAAGGAAGCTAAAGGTCTAGACTGTTAGTGACAATTTACAACTGAAACAAACCATCTTGTTGCTGTTATTTTTGTTTTTACTTTCTCAGCCTTGAACAAGGCAGCAAAGTCCGTATGGGCCTTAATAAGAAGAAACAATAAGGGAAAACCAGTGGGTTACAAAATGTCTGGACATTGCCATGAAATACGGGCAAATAAACATAAAAAATTAGCTTTTTGTGAAAGCTGCCAATCTGTAGCGGAGGGTTTCAAATAAACCAATGACAGATCCAAGACTGATTCCCATGATCCAGGCACCAGGGGCATGTGCCTTGGTCCTGCCACTATCCAGCAGTGACCAGGACTCCCCAGACTGGGGTCAGTCAGCCAGTGCTCTCCCAGCTCCTGGAGAAACAGAGACTCCTGCAGCTTCCTGTGCCCCTGTGTGCTAGCAGTGATGTCAGTGAGGGACTCGCCACTCCTCCAATCAGCGCCGTCCCCACCGGTGGGCTGCTGTGGAACATGGGAGGGGGAGGGGCAAAAGATGCAAGGCCTGATGGGAGCCTCTCTGCCCGATTCCTCGCTGCACAGGTACCGAACCGGCTGCTGCAGGCTGAGACAGACTGCTGCAGGCTGAGGCAAAAAAAAAAAAACTGGCAAGATAACAATCCCTTCCCGATAAAAAATATTTCCAGGAAAACGAAATACAAGTGCAAAGATGGCGGCGGACGCTGCCGAGACAACGGAGATATTCTGCTGGAGCCAGCACCCAGGGCACATGGCCAGGGATCTGCAGCTCCGGCCTCGCCAGCCCCCCTAGGCGGGACGAGCGGAGGTGAGGGGCTTAAGGCAGGGAGCTTGACGCCGGGCCAGGCCCGCGCTGCTCAGCAGACGAGCCGGGCGGAACCTCAGCAGGGCCCAAGAGCAGGTTTCTGTTTCTCCAGGTTTCCAGGGGAGGCGGACTGTGCCGAGTCCACCTTTGCAGAGGGCAATCGCAGTAATCTGAACTCTGCTGGTTTGAGTTTGCCGTGCGCTGTTGGCGGTCACATGTTCTGTATTTCAAAGTACTGTTGCTCGTTTATAAATCACTTTAAAAGCTCAGTGACATCTTGATTTAGTTTCACTTAGAACCCCACACATAAAAAAATCTCTTGCTCACGGCCTGACACTCTTTGACAGCCCTTTCAGCAAGGTTATGAGAAATGTACATATTCAAAGGCTTCTAATTGGAAACTGAATGTTTTCTTAACAGAGACCACATGCAAGTAGAACTTGGCAGAGTCACATGGCTTAACCTCAGTTAGCCCGGAACCTTTCCTTCTGCGTGACTGCAACACGTTTGACTCTGGACTGATTTTCAATCTCCATCTTAAATCTTGCCTGCTGTGCAGTGGATCAGATCTGTAAAGGGTTGTTTTGCGTAACAGCGATTCAAGAGGCTCCCTATAATATCATTAAAGGATGAATTAAAGTAGGTCTTAGCCTTTTGGGGTGGCAGAGTGTAGTACTGGTAGGAGTCTGGATTGCTGGTTGCAAAGTAATGGGTTGAAATCCTAGGTAAGGACACTGCGTCTGTACCCCTGAGCAAGGTCATTTATTCAGATTGTTCCAACCCCAGTACCAAACTATGAATGTAAAAAATAGGTTAACCGTGTGCAACACGTTGGAGGACTGGGGCTTCTGTGTGGACTTTGCATGCCCTTTGCATGCCCATGTGGATTTCCTGTGGGCTCCGTAGTTTCCTCCCACCTTCTTAAAATGTGCAAACTTGCAGTGGGGTCAGAGAGAGACGTTTTACTGCACAGAGCCGCGCTGCAAGCTCTGCAGGAGGGCTAGCACATGTCAAAAGGCCCCGAGAGGTGGGCGAGCCACAGGAGAGGGTCCACAGCTCCTGACCCTCCCTGTGCAGTACGGGAGATACAGCCATAAAGGCAAGTTTCTAAGTAGCATTTCTGAATTAAAATAAGAAATTCCAAACAAGAGGAAACTGAGAACAGCAGCATCAACAATTTCTCAGCAGGTGGACATGGCAGCACAGAGCTGGTGGTGAGGGCCAGGCCTCTGCTGCACAGAGAGGGACTGGGCGTGGGAGAGAGGGGGCTGTACCTGGTTCTCATCCTGCTCCTCCATGGTGTACTGGGCTCCGGGAGGCACCTCACTCACTTTCTCTCCCAGCAGGAAGCCCAGGCGCGTCATCAGGGTGTTGGCAGCCTCATCCACCGAGGGAGGGGGGCCCAGCTCCTGGTTCGACTCCCCTGGGAAAAGAGGGGGAGACGGGACACAGTCAGCCAGGATAAATCTGCGTGAAGTGTCTGGATTACAATCAGGAGACACTGCCAACACAAACACCAGGGGGCGCCAGTGAAATGGCCTCTGGACTTTCTTGATAAATGCTACAGAAGCTCAAGTGAGCTCAATAATAACAACAAAAACAATAATAATAATAAAAAACTCATCACCATCATCATCATCTGAGATTTTAAAAACAAAAGCTTGCGTTGGTTGAATTCTGATCAGTATATAACCTTTCATTCAATCTATTTAGGCCTTGGGATTTTTGTGTTTACCAGCAACATACTTACCTTGAAATAGTAACTTTCAATTTTGAAGATCAAGTGATTCTGGTTTTAGACTAATAAGACGACACTTAACATACCACCTTTATTATCGGCTGTAAAACATTTGTCAGGACATCTCTTGCTCAAAAACATAAAAGCGCTCCAATGAAAAAATAAATTACATTAGGATTCTGCAGAAATAAAATGCTGGTGAAAGAGCAGAAGTCAGCAATTTCACTGCTGGAAACACAAATAAGGTGAAACAGTTTATTAGACATCTAAGGTTACTGGAGCTGACCCTTGTTCCATCATCAGCATGGCTGTTTTGTTATGAAACTGGATACAGTGGCACACTTAAAAGTACATCATGCAATCAAAAATAAAAACTGAAAACTTCAAACCTAATTTATACTTCTAATAAAACCATATAATCATAGTGTTTATGATATTTTCCTGCTACACGCTGACAGAAAAATAATCATTTGTTGACTTAGGGGAAGTTGTTCTTATAACTTATTTTTCCCCTGTTTATGTTCCACACATGAAGTGCTAGTGATAGTTACTCTGTGATCCTTGCCCAAGTCAGGATGCACACCTCATTGGTTATTAATCTCCAAACTCAGAAGTTTCTTAAGACCAATCACACCATCGCTGACCACACAGAACAAGCAATCAGTCACTCAACTTGCCCACTCTGCTCCACCAGCTCCTAAAACCAAAACGTAACCTGCCCCTCCAGACAATCTTTGAAAAGATCTTTCCGGCATCAAGATCCACCATTTTTTTGTTCTTTGGGGAGGCTAGGAAGGGCTGCAGATTTCTAGGCTTTAAATACCTCCCTCAGCACACAGGTGCTGGAGAGTCCATTAAGATGACGTAGGTCCAAAGGCAGACTTGTAATGCCCAGGCTGTAGTAGAAATCTCTTTCAGCACATGCAATAGGTCATGAAAACCCTCGATTGCCCATTAGGTTAGGTAAGGCTCAGTTGCTGTCACGCTTAAAGTGATTGAAGTGAAAAGTGAAGTGATCACCATGCAGATCACCATGCTGATGTTCACAAGCGTAGTTCCAGTCGTAATCATATTGGATATTAAGCCACACTGGCACTGAAAGACTGTAACTGAGCCTCTCCTAAGCCTGACCATGGCACACTGTCTTGTTATTTAAATCCAGATTAGCTGTGGGTACACCTTGAAGACAGTGTGCCTCTCAAGAAGACCTTAAAATTTACCCGAATGACACACACATCAACCAGAAAGCAAAAACAACAACAACAGAGGCTCTGCTGGCAGAGACGACAGACCAAGTCTTGAGAAGAACTGTAAAACTGTGTGGGGAAAAGTTTCTCCTGGCCATCAGAGTGCAAAAACAGCCACTTTTTAACCACTGTCGATTAAGGGCGCAGAGCGGCGAGGCTGCCTGGTATGTTGGTTTTCCCTCTGTGCGCTCTGTCGCAATACGTCAACTTCAGGAACAACGCAGAATCAGCACATTCCTTGGCAAAATCGTCTCCCGTCAGCTTGGAGTGAGAAGCTGCACCAGGAGGAATCCCGCAGCCTGACCGCACAGAGGACCTGAGTTCCCACAGAGCCAGGTGCCCCAAGAGGAATTTCAGCAACCTGCCGCTGCCAGATCCTACTCCTCCGGCAGCCAGGAGGCTGGATCTCAGCGAGCGCCCACACGCGCGCCGATACTGGTGTGACTGGAGTGATGGAGAAGAGCGCAGCTCGACCGAACCGGCCCTCTCGAGTACAGACAGTGTTGAGCGAGCGAGGGGGTGTGCGTGGGGGTGCGAGCTCTAACAGAGTAGGGAGAGGGAAGGAAGCCATCTCACCCACCTCCCTGTCTCCAGCTGTTTGCAAGGCGTGTGCGGAGGAAACACACCCGCAGGAGTGGAGAACAGGGGTGGGATTTCCAATTCTTACAACACAGCTCAGCTTACAAGCAGGAAGGCGTGAGCGTGACTACGAGGAAACTGTAAACCCAAATCAAAGAGCCCTGTGCTGCAACTTCAGAACGTTTCGATCTGAACAGCCCACAAGCGTGCAGTACAAACATTTCCATTCCTTCGTCACTCCTAGTATTTATCTTAAAAGACAGTTCTTAGAAATGTGGTTTTATATATTTCCATGTGCTGCTAGGAATAGTGTATATAAAGAACCCGTATTTGTTCTTCACATTTCCACCATATTAGCAACTGTGTGATTTAGCAGGCTTAAAAAAACATTTAAAAAGGTTTTGTGTGCTGGCTAAACAAATGCCAAATCTGGACTTCAGGGAGTCCTGGACAGTGATAAGGAACAGAACATTTTTTGGAAAACATTATCATTTTCCTTTTAAAGACTTATAAGCACCTTTAAAGGGAAAATGCACAAACTCACATGGAATTCTAGTTTAAGCCTCAAGGCTTCAGGCTTATTTAGAAAAATAAATGTGGGAGATATCTCAGGATGCACGATGAACAATTCCCCCTTCTGAATCTTATTGAACTCTTGCTGCCATTTCTAGGACCTTTCCACCTATTTCATCCTTAAGTTACCACACAATCGGACCAGGTCTCCTAATTAAAGAGGGCATCCAATTTATATAAGATTTAAAACACACCATCCCGAAACACAAAGCGCACATCTGGGAAAAGCACCTTCGAATATAGGAAATCCAAAGACGTACCAAGTTAATCAACCCGAGTCACAAAACTGGTACTCAACACTAGTCACAAAAGCTGCCAAAGTCTGCTTCATTTGTTCTTATTTCATGTTTTGATTAAAGTTTCTTTCTGTAATTCTACGTATTAACAAAATTATTGGATAAAACTTACATTAGGCTTTCAAGGGCTAAGAAGAGTGGCCCTTACATAAAACGGGGACGAACACACTGAACATGAAAGATTTAATATACTTGTAACTTAAAGGTGCTAAAGGCTTGTTGCTCTGAATCTGTCAGTCAAAGTCATGTCAGGAAACAAACACTCCTGCCTTGGAGATGTCAGATCTAACACCCCGAGTTCACCAAGGGCTTTACTTTAAAAGAAGGATTAATCTTAAGAAGAAACCTGTCTTTTATGAAAGAACGCAAATATCTTCAGACAGCTTGCAGACGCGTGTGATGCTGAGAGGAGAAGGAGTAGCTGTCCTCCTGACTAATTATTCGCAAAGCTGGGTGCAAAATCTTCAGGAGACCAACCAGAAGAAACTTGTGGGAGGATTAAGGAGCCTCTTTATCAGAGAGAAGATGAAATGGGTCAAATGGAAAAAGAGATACACCAAAATATATTGCTGAAAAAAGCTGAACCAAATGACAACCGAGCACAATAAGCCATTTTCAGGGTTTAGGTTTCCACCAGCATAACACCACACAGCAGAAACACCGAACAACTGATGCACTTCAGTTTCTTTTAACAAAGCTAAGAATTCAATAAAGGAACAGTCTACCAAACTACTGTAACTTCCCACAGCCAATTCACTGTACAGTACTTTTCAAGACTACAAAAAAATTCTAAAAAAAGTAACCTGTCAGCTACTGGAGCAGCAAAAGGGGGTTAACTTTCCCTTTACTGATAACCAGCTTTTCAGCTTTCTGAGCTCGTTTTTTTCTTTTGAAGGGTATGTGGAAAACAAGCTGCTGAATGGCGCACCGCTGACCGCTGGGCAGGGCAGGGCAGGCCTGACCGGATTAACAGGTAACACGTCCAGGGGTCGGGCAAGCAACCCACCTGACCGGTCGAATTCAACACGCCCTCAGCCCAGCAGATGGCCGAGGCAATCCCTCAGGCCTCAAACTGCAGCATCTCCTGCACTGGCGCGCTTACTAACAATCAATTTCCTTAAAATTAGTACCTGAAGCAATGGCCGCGATACTTTCTGAATTGCAGTGGAAATTTGTTTTCTATCCATTTCAACCATGTTTTTCTCCTCTTGGCATCTTTGCCGGGATCTTGTTCCTTTCCTCCCACACTATTCCACCTCCTGCTCCTGTGCTTCCCTGACACGGGCTCTGCAGTGCTGGATGTGCCGCCTGGAGCCGCCCTGAGTAAAGAGTGGTGCAGCTAATGGATAGAGGCAGCCACGCTCACTCCAGCCTGCAGCCGATGCTAGCAGGGAGACAGTGGAGCACGTAGCAGCCGGTCCTGCCTGAGAACAGGAACAGCAGCCCTCGGGCACAAACTGGAAGCCCTGAGGCAGTTGACTAATCAGACCATTCTAAATACAAGACAGGAGAATGTTCACATGCTACAGCCAGGCTCTGTGCTCCGAAGGTCGGTAGTGTCTTGGCCTACAGATATCAGACCGAGCCTTGCAATCACTGCAATCACTTTGTACTATGACCGTGTGCAGTATTTATTAATGAGACATACGTGTACAGCAAAAGTAAGAGACTAGATATTAAATCCATCTTGCTCTTTTGATAGTGAGTAGCTTCTTTTTCTGAGGATCAAATCCAGACAAACCAGGAACGATCCCAAGGAAGCTGCAACATAAACATGGCAGGGCGGCTTGTTCCCGACACCCACTAACCTCTGTGTAGAGTGCACACTATCAGTGGTCCTAAATGTGCATTCTCCTTTTTCTCACTTTTTGTTGTCAGGTCTTTGTTTCAAAGTTGAAGCAGAAATTAGTCTTGGCTTTTAAATTGGATTTTAAATATGTGCATCTAGTTTCCTTGTGTTCTTGATTAAAGCACGGAGGATACTTCTGAGCCTCCTTCCTTTGTTTCTGCAAGCAAACTGCCCACGGGGAAGAGTGATCAAAGACCAATGCACTGTGGTCTGGAAGTTCAGAGAGAGAGCACAGGGGTGGCTGGACATCCATGCTCCTGGCGTCTCTAGAATGCAGGACACACGCAGCAAAGACGCGTTTAAACACCGATGTGCATTAACTGCAGGTCTGTATGGCTGTCAGAAACGTTCTCACTCACTGCCCGAGTGCCACCTGCGATCTCCACTTGAGGTAAGGCTGGCAATAGCCCAGAATGCTGAATTTTACCCCTCTCCTATTTTTGTATTTTTGCAGTATATAAAACAAAAGACCAACAGCAACAAACAGTAACAATAGAAGAAACAAAAAACGAGAGCCTAGCAAGTCACTGTGTCAATAACCCACAGGGCTGTATTTACACCAGATCTTACATGGGAACCTGCTAGTCTTTTTTCAGGTTATGAGATGTTCTGTTAAGATCTGCTGAAAATGGCAATTATAGTAACAGGATTATATCTCATTGATTACAATTTCCCCTGGGACACTGAAAATGTACAGATACAGCAGACAACAACAACAAAAAAAAAAGTTTAGCGATACTTAAATTTATTTATTTTTCTCTTCCTTTGAGAAAACCTCGAATTTTCACAACAAAATAACAAATAACAACAAAGGCTTTTTATCACAGGAGAAGGGAATAATATTCTGCCTAGAAATGAAAAAAAAACGACATTATGTTGCGAGCAGCAGCCTGAGATTCCTCTGCTCTTAAATGGGAAGACGGATGGTTGTCATGGAAACTATCTGCGCGCTGTGGAATGCTTTCCTGCTCTCCGAATCCGCCTCTCCCTGGCTGTCCACGAGCCTGCCTGCGAGTCTCTCAGGAGAGCCAACTGCTTGTCAGGGACTGGGGGAGAATGCAGATAATTAATCCGTTAACATTACTGTAATCCCACTATCCCACTCTCAGGTAAAACCGGCCCAGATAATTAAAAGGCCATCTGCCCCCCCCGGTGTCTGGGGGCTACGCTAGCTTTCTGTAGTCGTCGACGGCGACAACGTCCGCGAGTGTCAGGACACGCCAGACACCATCTGCCATCTGCTTTCTCTTGAGTGTCTTAGTGGCGGCTTGGAAAAGCCCACGGCCATCAAAAAACACTTCTCCCAGGATTTTTCCCCCAACGGGCAAATCAGAAAGAAACACAAGCAGGGGATATTTACCGCTAGCAAGATCTGACTGTGAAGGTACACAATGTGCTGAACAGCACCTGGATGTACTGGTTACTGAACATTCCATTCTGACACGGTTTCCCGTGTTGCGATTATTCTGTATTGTTCTACATTTTTGAACCTGTCAAAACTAAGAATTTCTGGTGCTTTTTTGGATTTCTCAGAGATCACCTGCGGAAAGGAGACATGAAATTCACATCCAACAAAGTTTATGCATTCCACAAGTAGTCCCTCGGGTCCTCCGGGGTAGTTTTTCCCTTCCAGCTTTTCTCCATTTCTGGCCAATTCTGAGCTGTGTCCTCAATTCTGGACTTTTGAGGATGTGATCGGAATAGTTTTCGCCACCCAGCAACCAAAAACAAGTGGAACCCCCAGCCACCTCTGGGCCTGTTCTGAAGAACTGCGGCTGCTCATCACCACCCCCACGGCCTCTCCATCAGAGGCACCCAAAACCTACAGCATGTTGGCCACCTACCCCCTCACGCCTCACTAGATGAACTAGAGCCACACCTGATGGCAGAAACGCCTCACTGCGGCTGCTCAGGTCAAGACTCCGGCTACTGTTTCACTAGCTGTGGTGCGAATAAACAACGTGGCGAATTTGTGCCATCAAACGCACCCGACAGCACTTTCTGTGCCAAACCACCTTAAGTACAGTATATGAAAATGGTTGCAGGCGTAAGGTGTGAAAAAGCTTTAAAAAGGTTTGGTGCAGGAATCACAGTGACAGCGCATTTTAATTCTATACAGCGAATGCTGTCTGGTACTGCCTGGAGCAATTTCTTGCCATTATTCTGTTGCACTAACCACAGCTTCTCAGACCCTGGACCCCAAAATTGCAGCGTCTGTGGCTTTCATCACAGTCTGGAGAAGACTAGTCTCCTGATTTAGCGCATTTAGTCCTAAATGGCACTAGACAGTAAATCAGTCACATCAAGCAGTAGCATCAAATTTAGCTAACTGTCAGAAGCTCTGCAAGCTGGGCCCAGGAAGTCAGAACACAGACTTTTTTATTATTCCTCTATGCCACACAATGCACCTTGATTCTCCACTATCACGAGGGGTTTAATAGTTGTGTCAAATCTCATATATGAAACCGACAGTAAAGAGGCAAGAGATCCTTGGGGAACTAGTGAAATTCTGGTACAGGTACATTACACCTGGACAGATTTCTCCCCCGTGCCTGACACTAGCTGAGCTCATTTCCTGCCTCCTTCACCTCTAAGGCTGTACCCTCACTGTGTGGTGTGCCCTTGTGCGCTGCAACACAGAGACACCTGCTTGTGACAAGCAGAACTGCAATCATGTGTACTGAGGAAGATCACACTGCCTGCACTTCCTAGTTCTGTAAAGTAAAAGTAAACAAGCTCTAAGCACCAGGGAGGTGAGTGACACACAATATTGGAACAAACCAATAAGATATGTCTGACAGTCAGTGCCAGATGCTTACACTACACAGATCAGGAGTAATTCCTTTTCAAGCAGAAGAAAAGGGAAAAAAAAACAAATCAAACGAAAACTGTATACGTAAGAAGAGAACATGCCATACAAGCACCCTGAGGAGCATTCATCATTATAAATGACTGTCATTCAAGACTTGCCAACTTTCTGATCTTACCAGGGAGTTCAAGCAACAGCTTCCTCAATGCTTCCTCATGCAGTGCCTGCCTCTCAGTGAGTCAGCCCCTGAATCTCAGCGCAGAGCAGTGGTTTCTCCTCGGCAGAGTTACTGGCTCAGAGTCCACCGTAGTGCAGAAGACCAGAGAGCTCCGTCCGAGTCATCTCTTAATTACGTTGACATCTTCCATTATCTTTTTTTTTTTTAATAACGTGGAATCTCCATTTATTGTCCTTTTGATGCTCCTTCTCAGTTTGGAGACATCTGCTCTTAATCAGCTTGAACCAGAAGGTTTAGACTGCAGGTTTACTCAGAAAGCCTGCCTTTCACAGACAACATTTTCTTCCATCTGTAATCATGTGCATTTTCGATCAGTGATCCACTCTTTTTCACATGCCATTCTGAGAAAGAGTTCCAGCTTTCACTTAAATGGTAAATTATGCCAGAGTGGCTGCTGTACCATGCTACTTACAAAGCCTACCTGTTAGTGGCACTCTGTAGTTAAGCTAATCATTTCTCAATACAGGACTGAGAAATAATTTCATGACATTTAGTGCAAGTTCAATCCAGGCTATGTTTCTTCTTCCTTCGTGAAAGTGCCAATAGAGTAGAAATATTCAGCATGTGATAAAAAAGTAAACTATAAAATTTGTATTAACAGTGTTGTTTTCTATCATGAACAAAAGCCAAGAGAAGCTTTAAGAAGCACAGAAATTAGTCCTGTAAAATACTATACACTAAGAACCACTGGAGAATAATGAATCCATCGGAGTCATGTCCGTTTCACATGAAAAAAAGGAAAAAAGCAATTATCACAAAACTCGCAAAAGCAGGCACTGCTCAGTATCGAAGTCTACTTGCTGTAAAATCCCAGGAAAGGGTCAATCATGTTTTAAATGGTGGCGGTTTACATTCTTAGAAAAAAAAACCTGAGAAAATATGCTGACTCAAGAACGCAATTCTAAGCCCTGCAGTGCACTGAACGTCTCATTTAGATTCCTTCTTCTGCTCTGCCACTGTCATGACAGAACTGCAGCAGCCTCTGGATCGCTGCCTGTCCCGTTTGCGCTATCAGCACATATGGGAAAAGGCAAACCAAAACTCGTATCTCACCGACATGGCATGGATACTTCAGCTGCTATGCAGATTTGAAGAAGAATTAGATTAATACGGGGGATTATTGGCTTTAAGACTTAAAGAGAGGAGAGACTGTTGGAAAATGAAGAAAGGAGAGTGCTGGGAGAAAAATAATCCTGGGTTTGGATCCTGTTGGGGTGTCCCCCTGTGTGGAGTTTGCATGTTCTCATGTTCACGTGCATTTCCTCCGGGTATCCCCCCACCTCCTGAAGACACACTGGCATACGTGCCACTGTGTGTGTGCCCGGCGACAGCCTGGTGTCCCATCCGGGGGTGTAGTCCTGCCATTCAATTCCAGAGGAATCTCACTGTGCGCGCTCAACGAGACTTAGCCATGACCCAAGTAGAATCTCCACCCCTCCACCGGCCACTGCCACTCCTTGTCCAAGAGCACCGGTTTCTACAGGAATCCTTGGAAATTCAATGGAAGTTTTGGATGCTGGGCAGCTTTTGTCTTCTTGCTTACTAGTCCTACTAGACCTCCTCAAGGAAAATGGGCTTTCGAAAGCCATGTGAGATGCCACCCTGAGACTGAGCACCGGGCAAGTACAATAGCTCTACAGCACGGCCAGCCCGAGTGGGAGGCACCCCAACACTGTTTCGGACACTGCACTGACAAGAGCCCAACCTGACCCATGCTCACACGAGACTGGAAAGACAAAGCACAGTGGAGGAAAAATGAACAGAACACAATTCAATCTCTGTACTGAACCACAATAAACAAACGTTTTGAAAACATCCACAACCGCTACGGTTTTGAGTTATTCATTTGCATGTCTGTGCACAGGTTGTAGAAAACCTCTCTACAGAGAAACGCTCCTGTTTGCAGAAAGCTCTGGCCAAGACCTTCCTTGTAAGCCTATCCATTATACAGGACACGTTTAATACCATCAACTGATCCAGACTGAAGGAGCTCTGCCTGTAACACTAATTCCCACCTCTGAAGAACAAGAGAAAAACACAATTCCTTTAAAAATACATCACACGATTTCCAATATAACATTCTTCTGACCTCGGTGAATTCCAGCTGTTAAATAATATATTTTATGTATACATTTTTCTTTATTCAGAGGATTGAAAAGGGATGCTAATACCACAGGATTCCTTAACTGTTACTGGCTTGGATTCTGCAGTAACCAAAAGAAGATGTTAAGATGTTTGCGCGGATATAAGCGTATTTCAGCACAGCACACTGTGGAAGAGAAACTGCCTCTTATTCACTCAATACTGCAACTCAGCATTCTTCAGGACTGCTCAAAGGATGGCTTAAAAAGCAGGAAACACACCCGCACACACAAATAAATGACACAAAAAACAAACAAGACAAGCTTTAAAACCTGACACAACAAGATGGCAGCCTTACCAGGACAGTACGACTCCAGGTCAGGGTTCTGAGCAGGGGAGGTGGTGTGTGTAGGGGAGCCAAGTTCTGATTCAGGAATGCGAGGGCTCTCCACAAACTTTGCTTTCCGCAGGGGGGCTGGGAGAAGAGAGACGCACACCGACAGGGAGACAGGGAGAGAGAGAGAGACACAGAGACAGAGAAGGAGAGAGCGAGAGGGAGAGGGAGAGGGAGAGAGAGAGAGGGGACATGAGCGAGGAGAGAAACAGGGAACAGATGGAAACACTTAACCACAGTGTGTCAGGGAGGCTGGGGTCAGGTTACTGTGCTTGTTGGGCCACAGCCCCCTGGACAGGCGGGATAAAAGGAGCAGAATCTTCACCCCACCCCGCTGCCCTGTGCTGTCTGCGGGACGGGTGGGGGGAACAGGGTGGGCAGTGGGTGAGGGTTTTCCTTCATTAAATGAAGTTACAGAGCTCTCCTCCAAGATGTGGTCTTTGACACTTTCCGCATCTTCACTTTTCTTCTAATTGTTTTTATTGTGATGAATCTTTCCAACCCTGGCATGCCTTGTGTACCTAACTGGGCTGTTTATCACTGTCTGAAATCTTTATATGTAGTATAAATTAATGTCAAGGATTAATAATGAATGCTCTTATAGTACTAATTGACCCTTCACTTCCACTTCAACTACGTCTATTTCCATGAACACTACTCCAACTGCTACTATGACTATCACACTAACAGCTCTTAGTAATCCTACAGCTAATACTGCTTGTATTCCAAACCATGACCACTGCTACTAAAACCCAACTGCTACTGAAAGAACTACTCTTTTTACTCTTGCTTCAACCTTTACAAACGTTATCTCTTTCGTTTCTTCTCATCTATTACTACTTAAACCACTGACAATAATACAGTACTGGTCCAAGTAGTACTACGAGCAACGGTTCTCTTACAGAAGTGAATTTCACACTCAGTACAGGCTCTCTTTCTTCTATCCTGAATTCAACTACTCCTGCAGTTAGCTCCCTTCCTTCTTCTCCTCTTGCCAACCCTAACAGTAGAGACTGGTGGCAGAGCAATAAATAACACCAGCGGCCTATCTTCTGAAAGGGGATCGAGGAACATATCAAAGAAGGGTCTGGGATTTCTGTTCACACCGCACCAGCCCATGCCGCAGGAATTTGCCGGACATGGTTTTCCTTATCTGCACACGAGCACCAGGCACCGTTAGCCGAGGGCAACAGAGCGGCAGGAAGTGCAGCTGCCACTGTGTGCAATGACACCATGACAATGCACATAGGACAAACCATGACAGGGCACATTCCGGTGGTCAAAAAAAGAAAACATACAGATTGTGCTCAGTGCACATCACTAGACATCGGTGCAGTCTGTTTTTTTTTACCCCTTGGCCAGAAAAGTCTTTTAAAAAATGGGTTGCAAGGGAGAAAGCAGATAGTTGACATGAGACATGAAGATCATCTCTCGTTGATGTTCAAGTGCTACAGTAATCATGGCAGTTCGCCTGCCTGCTGATGACAGCTGAAATGCACTCAGCTCCCATTCAGAGATGTCATTAAAGAGCTCTGATTGGGCAACATGCAAATAAGCAGCATTTACCTGGTCATCAGAAATGTGACAGTCTGGCCTAACACCTGCCTGTCATGTGTCCCCTGGTATTACCATCAATCACACTGCAACTAAACAAACTCCTCCCTCTTCTAATACGACCTAAAAGCAAGCATGACATCACTGTTCAGTATAGCTCTCAATGCTGGCGGGGACCACTGTGCTCCAAGGCACCTTAGCTTCTCAGTAACTGGGAAGTGACTTTATGACTTAATTCCTGTATGTTTCCTCCAGCCCTTGAGCTCTTGCTGCAGGCACTGAGGTTTAAATGCATCTCCAAGAGCTCCAATACAAGATAATCTGAGCTGACACCCATAGAGACGGGAACCACGACTCCTTCCATGCATAGGGAATGCAGACTAGCACCAGAGCAAAACACTTTATGTTCATAGTGAAGAAGAAGGTTTCACCTCCTAAATTATATATTATGTCTGCACTTTGCAAAAACAATAACAGAGGTCCCTCGTGAGCCTTCTCTGTATTATTACTCTCACAGAAGATCTGATGAGACAGTGACATATGTTATAGCTGAACTGCAGCACTTTACCCTGTTGTCTCCTTGTAGGACTCAGCAAACCTGTGAGCACAGGGTGAACAATGAGGTCACTGGTAACACTGGGAAATGACAAGGTCAAATGCTAATCTAGGGACACACAAACTGTTTCAGCTGTTACAATTGGCACTTCTTTAATCATTGTCAGACCATCCCGGATTACAAATAGCTGTGGGAATGATCCACTGTCTACTACCAGTAGATGAGAAAAATACAAACTTAGGAAAAACATGAGCTGGTACTGCATCTGGGAATCTACAGTACATATTAGAAGATTCTTTCCTTTCAACATGCAGGCAGTTGAGAAAATATTCCCTTGAAAAATCTGCTGATTTCAAAAAAAGTTCAGTCGACAGATGTTTCGCTGTTAACTGGCTGCAATTCTCTGCTTTGTGTGCATGCTTGTTAGTGAGTAACCTGTCTACCACGCATCAAGTGATTCTACTGAGTCTGTAGATCTGGCTTTTTAAAGTGGACTAGACATCAAACAGACTATTAATCTACAAGCATGGCAGGGAAGCCACCTTCTTTTCTACTCAGATCCCGTTTGGGGATCTTTCTGCTCCGATCCTATGAATCATGAAGATCTTCTGGGATCTTTTCCATGTTAGAAATGTATTGCCATTCGAAGTCCTGGACTTCAATGGGGGACATACGGTAAAGTACATTTCTGCCACTTTGGTCCACAGTGGAACAGGAGGGATCCTCAACAGGCAACACAACCAGCTGCAAGATGCATTGGACAGTCCTGCTCCACCAGGTGCAGCCGCAGTGTTTCCAGTGAAGGATCTGCGCTGGCACCCCTACTGAACCATCTGTGAATAATGACGCGCCACTCTGTGTCCTGCGCGAGGCAGCAGGTGATCATTCATAGCAGTGGTGAACGTCACTGGCTCTCCAGCATGTGGACCAGAGTGGACTCCCTACTCCAGTTGGAAGCAGAGGCATCACCATACAAAACTACAAAAAACAAACAGACAAATAATACACAACACAAATAAAAATACTCAATACAATAGTCCTAGACATTTACATTTACACACATTTCGCTCTGCCCATTTTGCATTTTACAGTATAACGCCAGTCAAAATGGACAAAATAAAACAATACCATGCAGCATGCCACTTTCGTACTATACTTACTACACACTTAGAATCGAACAAAAAATAAAAAACTAAAGAAAACTGAACAATTTAACTCGAAAGCAAACAAACAGCTCATTTTCCAGAAAATCTTAAATCCAAAGGAAATCTGAAGGGAGTCAATGCTGTTATTATGCACGGATATGTTAATTCACTAATGTTGTCTTGGGCATCGAAGCCTTGATAACTACAGCTCTAGATCTATTTGAATCTAAGAAGCTGTTTTTCACTCTGTGTGGTTCCCTACAGATGATAAGGACTATGGATGGAATCCGACTACAGAGGCTAAGGAAAGATTTTTAATTGAGCAAGCTACTGTATAAGAAAAAGAAGTGGAGTAAAGAAACATTAAAAAAACTCACAGAGATGTGAAGCAGTAATATACACACTATGATAATAGATCACTTCAGAGCTGCAGGACACAAAGAAAAGTCTGAACCAGTTTTCAGACAGAGACAAATGAGGTCTCCATGAAGAACGGCCCAGCCCCCTCCAGCTGTCTGCTCTGTGGAAAGAGCACTCGGCCACTTCTCTGCTTTACACATAATTAAAACTGAAAAAGAAAACACTGCCAACATTATAAAACAGCAACACTAAGCAAACGTGTAGAGGAGTCCCAAGAATACGGAATCTCTGAGGACAAGGATAAGTAATGCAGCCCAATTTGACTCGAAACACAAAACACTCGCACAAGCAACAACTAGTGCAGTGTAC
This sequence comes from Lepisosteus platostomus, assembly GCF_059453375.1. Lineage (NCBI taxonomy): Eukaryota > Metazoa > Chordata > Actinopteri > Semionotiformes > Lepisosteidae > Lepisosteus > Lepisosteus platostomus. The sequence goes on from NC_142638.1 coordinate 4,377,248, forward strand.
AGTCCGCATCTGCATATAACTCATAGTTCAATTTTTAAGTTTCATCCTTCTGCTGCACAAAATACCAAATAAATGAGCCAACTATTAAAAGAAATGCAGATGTTTCTTGCAGCTTTTTTTAGAAACATAAGGAAAGTCTTTCGCTACTCAGGGACTGAAACAGTTAACGGATACTATTTAAATCACAAACATCACAAGAGAACTATGCACTGCGGTTAAAAAAAGAAGAAATAAGAGCTCTAAAATAATTAAATAATTAAAACCAAATCCCCCGAGTGCAACAAATGACATTTTAAAAAAACATCACTTTACAGGCAGGGTTTAACATATCTGCTTTAGCAGGACTGACACAATGATGGACTGCATCGGAGCCTTACTGCAAATCCATTCTACTAATGAGCTTATGTATATATAAACACACATACAAAAAAAACTGGAAAACTGGAATAAAATTTAGAACGTCCAGAGAGACTGGGAGAGAAAAATGCTTAATTAAACACTTAAAGCTTGAAAGTGTTCAAGTGTTAAAAGCTTTTTTTTCCATCTTAGTTTTCACAGACCCTATCTACATGACCTTTGATTATATATATGCAGTACTCTATATATACACTGAACCTTCCTGTTAAATATTGATGGACATTTTACACAGCAATCCTGAGCTGTACCTGTAATTGGGCATCTTACGGCAATACAAACACCTCTAGCCCCCAAAATTAAGAAACCTTTGTGTCGTTAAATGAAAAAGTTATTAACAACTGTCTGCTTTAACATGAGCTTCCTCCTCCAGGTTGGCTGAACTCCTAGCGAATCCTATTTTACTGTATCGTGCCTTTTGAGTTCCAGTGATTGAGAGAGACTGCCGAAGCAAAACTTAGGAACTGAAAAAGACAAAGCCATTCCTGGTGCTGGGACACTGTTTCCTTGTACTGGCACGTGGGCAGGGGTTAATAACCTTCATACAGTATCTCTGTGAGCAGCGGGCCACGAGGAAGAAGACCACAACATACAGTACTGCCACATACTGCACGCACAGATAGGGATGGATAAGGAAAGGGCTTTATCATTAGGCACTGGATAACAACACCTTGAACATCAAAGCCATTCTTAGTAAGAAAAAGCACCATGTGCAAGAATGTAAAACATGTGGTCTTCATTAGAACATTCTTTAAAAAAAACAACAAACATGTTGTGCTGTATCTGCTGCTGGAGCTGCTGTGCTAATGTGGGCTGTTGCTCTGTACGATGTTCATTCTAGTTCATACAAAACACATCAATCACTGGTCATCGGTCAGTTAGCTGCGAGTCCTAGCAAAGATGAACAAGCTGCCTGCAGCTGGTTCCTGTTGACCTGTGCTACAGGATGTACAGAAAGAGACAGTTCTGTTGCCTGTGACGCTATGATCAGATGAAAAGCTCACCCTGTACTTTGCAAATAGTGTTAATTAAATGCCATTCAAAAGTGATGGCACTGTTTTCAGCTTTTAACAAAGAAACAGCAATATACCAAAATGGCAAGTCTGAGAGAGGGAGAAGTAAAGGAATTCAGCACACCCCCATGTACTGTACACACAAGCACACCCACACACTGCAGTGTATCTCAAGGATCGAAAGAAAGCTCTTTTGTAAAACCTCAACACAAGGGGATGTGACTGGTATGGAAGGATTAGGAGTGGAGAAGATATGCTCTGTTGTACAAGTACTGTATATGCTTTCCAATGCTTACCAATACCTTACAAACAACCATTTGTCGAAAAAACTAAGAATTATGATCTCCTGCATTTGGTGTATACTGTATACTACTGTATACTGTATACAGTATATATGCAAATTGAGATGAATGCTTAACTGCAGGTGAGGCAAGACATGATTCAAGGATTATCTGTACTCTATCCTTTAAGACCTGAATGATCTTCTGCACTGCGCCGTGTGGATCTGTGCTCTGCAGATGGCTCTGTGCAGAAGCAGTATCCTTAACGCTGTGGATCCCACGCAGGCATGTGCTGTATTACGCATCAAGAGACAATGCACTGATTGGTCTGAAGCCAGTCTTTTTAAAGACAGCATCTTCCCACACTTACACACTGCCTTGCAGTCGCCTTTTGTCATTTTTTCCCCCTTTTCGGTTTGTTTTCTTCCAGCACAGCAAAACTGGGCCAGAGAGAGAGATGGTAGTCTTCATGAAATCAAGAGTAAGCTTAATGAAGCGGTCAAACGAAGGCTTTTTTTCTCCCATCACACCTTTAATTATGACGCAGTCACCTTCGAAAAGCTAAATTAAATTTCCCTTAATTCTACGTATAGGAAAATTTTCGTTAAAAAATGCACCATTTCATAAAACCTAATTTTATTTGATCTGGGTGCTTTTAAACGTGTTAGATATTTAACAATACATTCTTAAGCGATTGGTAAAAAGTCTTATTGATTGAAGGCAGGAAGTCTACCTGAGCACCTGTGACCTACAGTACCAGCTGAGCTAATGGATCAATTCTTTTCCAGCGGAAAAGCGGTAGGCTGTCGCAGCTGGCCCTTCTCCTTCTCCTCAGTCTCCAGCATCCACCCAGCCCAAGAACCTCAAGAGGCTCCCGCTTCACCCAGCCCAAGAACCTCTGGACGCTCCACAGCTGCATCCCCAAAACACAGGGACGGGGGAGTCAAGAATTACGGAAATAAATCATGCTGAAACTACTAAATAAATTAATGAAAATATCTAAACATATCTCAGGTAGTGAAAATGTCACCTAAGGGTAAAAAAAAAACAGATAACAATTAACACCAAGTGAAGCACTGGTTGCTCATCTTTTTTATTTTTCAGATAAGTGACTTCCATTAAGAGTCCTGTTTTTCAGTAATTTATAGTATATATATTTAAAGAGCAACAAACTCTGTTTTTTACAATACTCTTTTTTTTAATGGTTTTGACCTTTATGGTTTTTAACCATTTAAAACCATTGTTTTTTACCATACTTTTTTTTAAATGGTTTTGACCATAAAGGAAGGTGTCATAAAAATGACTTTCTAGTATCACAGCTGAATTAAAAAACAATATTGCCATTTCAAAATGTATATTAAGGTCTTGGATGCACCGCTGTCCTGGATGACTTACATGAGTAAAGTACATTTGATTGGTTTGTCCATAAAAAGACACTGTTATTAATGCTTAATTGTGGTCTGAAAAGATTAACGTAAAATAAAGAGGAATTATAAAAACAACAAATGTTAATGGTTCCAATACTCATTTGTTATGTTTTAGTGCTGATTAAAAATAAAATGATAAAGAATAAAAATATTTTAAAATATTAAGTATAGGAAAGGCACACAATGTACTTTTGAAGCACATGACTGAAGAAGGAACATCAAGAGCTATTACCAACTGCTGAGCTGCATATAGCAGATGCACAACATCACACTGAACTCCATTAATAAGATGGGGATGATGCTTTATAAGACTTCAAATTGCATTAACAATGCAATGGTAAAAGGAAATGGTGATTTCTAGATGAAGGTGTACAGTACAAGGTATTGTCTCTAGGGCTAGAGACAATTTGCCTACCTAATTGGAGTTGCTGCCAATTCAGGAAATAAATAGCAACACCAAGCATGACTTGTGGAAGCGTGACCTACGCATTGAGGGGGGTAACAGTTGTTGCAGGAGACAGGAAGACAGCCTACGGTCTCCATGGTAACATGAGACCAGAAGCAGTGTATCTCTGGTCTTTTTGCACAGCCAGAACGCGGCTCACAAACGCACTGCTCATAATTCCCTCACACCTCACGCCATGTCGTTAATCCTCCACTAACACATCGTCACGGCACCGCGTGTGGCAAGAAAGCCCGCACCACAGACAAGCACCGAATTTCCTCCCGATCTCCCCCCCGGGTACCTCTGCAAGCCTGTCGAGAGCAGATCAGTGTAGCCAGGCAAACCCTTCCCGTGCCATTCAACAGCAAGAGTGCTGCTGCTTCACACTCGCGCTGCTGAGCTAAGACTTTGCTGAGAATGATGGTACATCGATAGTCAAGAAGGCCTGCAATTTAAGCTTCGAGAGGTGACAATATATTCCCAATACAACTTAAAACACAGAGTTAGCAAAAGGTTGAGTCTGTGTTTTCTGACGATGCTAGTTCATGCAGGAGGGTAACATAATCCCGAGACCTTGGCTGGCTCTGGCTTTGCACATTAAAACCGCACGATGCTGAAGTCTTATTTATTTTCGCATTTTCCCTGTCACATTTGCCCTGGTGGGCAAATATATAGCCGCGATGGCTAGACTGTGTTATCTCAAGAGCTCCGCAGGAGCAGGAAGGGGGTCTGGAACGCCCCGCGTGCGCAGAATAAACACACGGCACGCCGCAGCGACCTCTGCTCCACGGTGGGGTGGGCTCCCACAGCGGGGGGTGGCTCCGTGACCTCAGGTCGCCAACTGCACGGTCCTGCACTCCCGGAGATCCGGTGCCTCACGGGAGGGATAAACAGAGGCATTTCACTGTCCTAGCTGAGGTACAAATACAGAGGCCTGCCACGATGCGCTGCATGTTCCCAAAATAGCGGATTCTCCCACAGTACTGCCGTTTCAGTGTCAGCCTTCTGCGTAACCGTGTGCATCAGGCCCTATGCGATGGACATGCTCCTCCACAAGTTAAGGTTGATTCTTTATGTGCCTGGTGTTTTCCAACAGTAGCACTATCTCTATGGTAAATCCTCAGTCTCAGCAGGGCTCTCCCCTTAAACCCAGCTCAACGGTCAAGGCATCAGCATTTCAACGTACTGTACAGGTTAACGAAGGTGTAATATTCCCAAGGCTCACTGTACGTGTGGGACAGCAAATCATGGGATTTTATTTGAAGGTGTCTGCTGTGCTGTGCGTGTGATCATCTGAACTCCTTCAATCAATCTCTCTCTCTCTTTCCTGGATGGAAAAAAGGGTGAAATAATGGAAAAAAAAACCCAGAGAAAGGTCAGTCCAATCAATATTTCCCTCTCAGTTTTTCAGCGATTTCCAGAAGACGAGAGATGAAACTCTAATTCGCCAGGTCACGTTGCCAGTGTGTCTGGAGTGCACACCTGAGAGGGGCACACACACACTGCCACGGCCAATCATCCGACCTGCTCGAACCCGCCCAGGAAAAGCACACTGTCCGCTCACTGCACTTCTGACCTCTGACCTTTAGGTTCACGCACTGGACACGGGCTGTCTAGCAGTAACTCTTCCCGGTATTCCCCAATCATTCCTCGCATGCCTGCATTGCACAGTGATACCAGCACATTCCATACAGTACAACTTTCTGTCGCCGTCCGAGACGACGCTGTCACACCTACATTCTCATACCTACAGTACAAAGCCTTGCAAATCCTTAATTTTGGCAACAATCTGGTATTATATTTCTTTAAAGGATGTTGACTGAGATCTATTTTTGGAGAGACTTTTCCCAGCAAGGCTTTCCCCTTTGGTCCAGGTAAATGTTAACGGATATCGCACACCACTCCTTTAATTTCACAAATCACATTTTTCGAACAAAAACCGTAAATGAGATTTTTTTTGGGTTTTTTAATACATTTTTTGTTGAGAAATAAAATCAATGTAAGAAAAGAATGTCTTACATTTCATAATCTCCTTGAGGGTACTGTATTTAACTTTCACCAAGTTCTCTTCCAGATCAACTGAATAACAATGCAGCACATAAATGCATTAGACTGACTAAATGCACATTATCAGCAATTATCAGTTAAATGCACATATACAAATAGCACTGTAATAACATATGAAGCAACAGGACAGAGAATATAGGATTACTGCACTCTGCACTGGACTGTACTGCTTTAATACTGATGATTAAATCAGTATTGAATCATATGATTATTAAAATGATAAACACAATGGTGTGAACACATCTAGCTCACATTTACATTGTATTGTATTGACATTTACAATGTTTGCAGTTCAGCCACTACTATTTGCAACCAGAAGAAATGCTATACTGAATTAAATATATATAATTATATTTATCACTACTATTATAACATATAACTACCAATCAAACACAGGGGCGTCTCTGTCTGCTGTGTGACATGAGAAAATGTAAAGCAAGGTTTTGCAGACAGGTGAAACAGCAAAAGAAAATCCTCTTAATACATCGCACTGCCTTTTGTTTTTTCACTTGGAGCAGTCAAACGCTTTCTGAAAGTGCAATTCAGACACAAGCGCAGCAACACTTCTCATCCGCACTGAATTCTGGGAGCTTTGTGTGCACTGCATCTGAAATGGAAGAGCAGCAACGTCTGACTTGGTTTAAGTTTAAAGGAGTAAATCTCCAGGACTTTTGTAGGCGCAGCTAATTGTGTGCGCATTATTCAGACTGGTCTTTTTTTTTTTCTGTGTTCTAATAAGATCTGAAAAACTCGTTAATCTCCCTGCTGGGCTTTGTAAGCAAATAATTAATATTTGTACAAATAACCTACCGCAGGCTTCAAGCGCTGAGATAGCACTGTCCTCATTCCGACACCGCGATCTCAGATGCCCCCTGCGCACACACATTTGCCATGGGGACTGTAGGATGCTCGTCTGTCAGGGCACACGGAGCTTTGCCCCCTAAAGCTGAACAAACCTCCTCTGTACAGACCTGCAGCACAGTGCCCCCGGCGTGGGAGGGGCTGTATCTGTAGTGTGCAGACACTGTCATACACTGCACACAGGGAAACGACTGGAAATGAGAAGGAAGCGCAGCTACTGTAAGAATGAGAAAAGAATGGACACACAAGCCTTTGTAGAGCCTCCACACAAAAGGTGTTCTGGGACAGGGTTCCCGACCATGCGGTTTAGGCAAATAACCTGACATTGTTCAAGAAACAGGTATAAAAGACCCTCGGAATTGACCCATTGGCAAATGAGCAAGAGAAATTGCACAGCCACATCTCAGTCACATCATTGCATCAGATATATTGTGATCCAATAAAAAAATCAATTTTTGGTTATGGTTTTTTTTTTTATCAGAAGGATCCCAAAATGGTATACAAAATAACTTAAAAGTTCTGCAAATCAGAGCCCGTCCTGCCTATCTTGCTTTTGGGTTGTTTAGGAGCTGGGTGAATCTAAAAGTTCACCCAGCTGTTTCTTAAACGTGCCCAGAATTTGGGCCTCAAACACCGACAGTAGCTGGAAAATCTGTTCCAGGCATCCACTACTCTTTGAGTAAGTGCTCCATATTATTTGTAACTGCATGTGTCCCTGATTTCACTACTGAGTGTGAAACAGTCCGCTGGGTTGAATCTATCTGGACCCCTGTACACCTGGATCAAACCTTCACTGCTCTGGGATGAAGAGATTGCGCTCCCTAAATTTTGATGGTCTATCACAGTCCCCCGAGACCAAGAATCATCTTGTTGCTCTTCTTTGTGCTCCTTCTAATGCACACAGGGGCTTAGTTCAAAGATAGAGGGGTCTAACATTTCAACATGTCTCAGTAGACTGTCTTCTACAAGCAAAAAAGAATGCATTAGTCACCTTTCTTCATGACAAAATACAGTTCTCAGACTACCAGTCACGGCCAGGCTCCTGCACATTTTCACTCTGAGCGTTAACTCCTCTGGGCTGCAGAGTGCCGAGTCCTTGTGGGCAGCCTGTGGGAGCACATGATTAATGGCCCAAAGACTGGGCATAGCGTAGGGAGCTTGCCACATCACCACTGCGACACGGCACGCCCTGCTGCAGACCCAGGGCCTGGGGTCTGAGGAACCAACACCCAGAGCGCGGAGGCGCACTGCTGACCCTCGCTATATCACTCTTCAAACCACGAGGTCGATCAGCGACTGACGCCTGTGATTCCTACAGTAGCTCTTTTCCAGCCTTTCTTTCTTATTTTTACAATGTGTACCTGAATCAAGGCTTCTGACAATGCTGGGATGTTGTTACTTGCCCCCACTGTGAGAATGATGCAGATACCTGTTCAAGACATTCATATATCTCGATTATAACGGGCAAGCACAAAGCCTTTCTGTCCCGGCAGGCAAGATTCTGGCCAGGCCAACATGAAAACCCGAATCTGTTCTGGATTGACGCACTTTCTGAAATCCTGATGCACCGATTGAAACCAGCTGTTAAGATGCATCGACTTTTGTTCATGCACACTGCTGACAACACTCAACACTTTACATAAAACCCAGAGCATTCAGCAATGATTGCACTCTTGCAGACATGACAAACAACTGGAACAAAGCTCGGTCCATTACAGTTCCCCATGCTGCCCAAACACTAACTACAATTTACAGCAACAAGTTCTACCTCCCTTGGTTAGCATTGCTTTGAAAATCACTTTTCAATGTGGTCAACTGTTGTTCAGCCCATCTCCAACAGTCACTTTATACCACTGTCATAGAAGCTCGGGGCTATATTTGCCTTACACCGCCGTGACATTCTGCATGCAATTTCTTACAGAAAAGATATCATAATCTAGAGTCCCCAGTGACTGACTGCATATAACAATACGTGTTGCAAACAGGGGTTATATACTGTAAACCAGAAATAGACAATTGAAATAAGTAATCATAACTCCCAAATTGTAAAGATTTTGCCAAGAATATACTAGAGCTGTTGGTAAAATCAGATGTGCTTGAGTTCTTTGTTCCATGGCACAATTTTGGTGGAAAGAGTAATATATCATACAGTCTGGGTTAAACAAGTAGTCATTAATAATGACACCACACAAACTAAACAACACACAACATACACAAACAACATGCAAGTTACATTTACAAACAAGGCATCCTGAAGGCCTTTGTCTTGACCTGCCAAAAAAAACCCAGACTGCGACCAAGTATTCGAACACCTAACAGGCCCAAAAATAGAGATAAATCTGCCTTCTGCACCAAACAGAATACAACCTAGAGTTAAACCTCTCTATATATAAACCTGGATGCTACTGAATGGGAAACCTATCTCCTATTCAAAAAATGCATCCACTTACCAGGAAAGGACAGGAATTAAAGTTTCCTAAAAATAGAGAATGGTCAGCCCTCTTAACAAGGGTTAAATACTCAACTCAAATATGATCTGAAAGGCTGACCAGAATGTCTTCACTGTCTCTTTTCCTCTCTCCTGTCCTTGCTTCTTTCTGCTGCTTCTCTCACTCTGTTCATCTGCCTGTTTTTATCCTCTGCTACTCAGCTGTCATTTACCCAGAACTTAATCAAGGTAAACCTTATTTCTTTGATCGTTGTCATAGACAACACTTAATACATTTCTTGCTTTGAAGCTCCTGAGAACTACAAATGTTGATACTGACCTAGATGTCTGACTATTGTCCTACGGTTCTTGAGACAGATAATAGCCACAGGCTGTCACTGAGACATACAGTACAGTACCACACAATGCTGATTGGGATGCAATTCTGCTGCTTGCATCCACAGCTACTACACTGGTTAGCAGTGAGTCACCCCAACTCTCTCACCAGGGAGAAATGAAGGGTTGCAATGAGACTTGTAAAAATGGAGCAGCATAACGATACCATGAGTGGCTCAGACTCAATAATTTTTTTTTAAAGGGGCACAAAATTAATTTCTCATTTCTTACACCGATCCTGAAAGCCCAGGCCTAAAAGTTAAGTAGGGACCTCATACAGTAGTATTTAAGTGTGCGGGTTGACTCATAGTTGATATAAAATTGATGCTTGGAAGCAATAAGGAAGTCAACATACTGTATGCCAACCACATCCAGGACACATGGTGAAAGGTTCAGTATTCAAATCAAGGGGTGTTAAGCTAAAATTACACAGTGATGAAATCAATTAGAACACCATGTACAGTTCTGCTCACCTCATTATAACAAGGGCATTGCTGCCCTGAAAACAACTCAAAGAAAAGCAACCAGATTAACGCTTGAGCAAAAAAGCAAATTGTGCGTAGATGAAAGAGCACAATCTCTTCAGTCTTGTACGAATGAGATAATGTGGGCGGCATGACAAGTTATTTACAGTCCCTAAAGGTATTCACAAGTTTAACACGATGGACTCTGGACTCTTCAGATTCGAGAACAAAACTGACCCAAGCTGACAAACAGAAACGAAGAAGAGTTTTAACACTTCTTTACACAAATGGTGGTGGCTGTCTGGACCACGTTTTTGAAGCTAGTTTCTTGAGATCTCTCAAGAAATAACACATCAGCTGATTGGATCAATTAACTTCATCTAGTAACTCACTAAGATTTTGGCTATCTTGGTTGTAATGTGATCCTCTCATTTACAGAACCTTTACAGTGGTAAGTTTCTTATTTCTAGAATATGCCAAGTCCTACCTTAGAAAAGAGTCTTTTCAAGGGAGGATGAAAAAGCAAATATGCATATAGATACAGTTAAATCCCAGTGATCAACTGCAGCTTATTCCATCCTAGTTTCCACAGCTCATTTCAAAGACTAGTACAAAGCAGTCCATGTCTACAAGAGTTCCTAATTAGCAGTCACACAGACTGACTTTGCTACATTTGGTGACAAATGAATCACCAGTTAACATTCTCTTACGATCACTAAGCATGACATGGATCTGTACAGGACGTCTTTTTTTTTTTACGGTTGAAATCAAACCCGTCAAGAGAAGAACGTTTTATTGATTGTTGCTTCGAGGTTTAAACTGCACGACCACGCCGACTGATCCTCCATGCCAGACAACACACAACGACCTCATTGTCCGTTAAAACCTTTCAGCTTACACCAAACTAGACATCAGGACCGCGATGTGATAACGACACCCATTTCTCCTCGAACAAAAAAGAAAACCCTAAAATAACCCTGGATGCTCATTTTCTGCCCGCTACTGTATTTGCATCTAGTTTCAGCAATGTAGACAATCAAAAGCACAATATAGTGCCTGGATGTTCACAACATATTCAATGGCCACGGCTGTCATAATCCACCGGTGTAAACAAACTCAGGATGGTCAGTCCTACACACATGTGCACGTAAACACACCGACCCACCCACAAACATACAGCACACACACAGACATGCAAGAGCAAACACGCCCACACAGAAACCTGTTCTCTCCCACGCCGATTCACACACATACCGTCTACGGGCAACCAATGCACTTAGATCAATGACAGATCTTTTTTCCCCCCTCACGATTTCTCAGTTTCGCTTCCCTACCGGTTTCGCTGTGGAGGGCTGGATCTCTAACTCCTCCTGTCACCCCCCCGGCCAGCTGGAGGGCTGGCTGGTTCTGTGTAAGCGGGCCCGGCCGCCTAGCACTACAGGTAGGAAAAAAACAGTCTCCCAGCAGTGCTGCCGGGGAGCAGGCGCCCGGCCGAGCTCCCCCCGGCCGGCCAGCACCGGTGGCCTCGGCACCGCGGCTACAGAACACAGCCCCGCCCCCGCCGGCGTGCCCACAGCCCGCTCCCCCGGCCTCCCCCGGCCCGCCGAGCCAGGCCGGCCCACCTCCAGGGCACAGCGGTGCCAGACGCCAGGGAAGAGAAGAGACGAGAGGGGTCGGCTCACCGTCGTCAAACCAGATCCCGCATTCCGGCAGGCTGGGGTACGAGGCCAGCTCGCCCCCGTCTCCCTCCAGCGACACGAACAGTCCCTCCGGCCCGAAAGATGACCAGCTCATCAAAAAGGCTTGCGGGGCGAGAGGACCAGGCGCGGATCTCCGAGGAAGGAACAGGACCAGAGAGGGAGAAGGCAAGAGAAGTTCCAGGCGTTTCGTATATGGACAGGCTTTCACAAGCTCCTGGGTGACCACAGAGCAGTTACAGTACAGCTCTGAGCCGCCTTCGTTACTGTATCAGCGCGGAGACGGGGCTGGTTGCCTGTCATCCTTCTGCCCGGTTCCCCCTGGTCTGGGCATCGACGCGCGAAAAATCGCAGCAGGAAAAGGTAGATAGTGCGGCAGAATAACACAGTAAATGATTCATTGGCGTTTTTTTCCCCCCTCTCCGTGTCTCTCTCTCTCTCTTTAACATTCAGTGGTAATACAGGAGAAGCTTCCACGAGCAAAGCCCAGGTCTACAGCAGATGAATGGTGCAGTGCTGCTGTTGTCATGGCAACCGCAGGGGAGGAGGAGGAGGGGGGGGGGGGAGAAGGAGGGAAGGGGAGGGATAAAAAAAAAGAAAAAGGAACAGAGTGATTAAAAGGGACTCTGTTGCAGATTCCCAGCAATGACTCCACTCCACTCTACAAGGAGCTGGAGAGGACGGAGTGGGCTAATCCTACTGCAGGACCAGGCAGGGGGGGAATCAGACAGCGGCTCTCCATCACAGAGTCTCCAGAAGATGCACCTTCCTTCCCCTGTCAATTCCAGTGCTGCCCTTGCCTTACCCTTGGGAGTTTCTGGCACCCTGTGAGCTCCCCTGCCCCACGGGAGCTCCACTGCTCGCTCGTCCTCCATCACACAGGCCGGCAGATTCGTTCAACAAATGCTGCCACTTGTTTTCCAGGCCAGACCGGGCCAGGTCAGGCACCAGCGTGAAGCGGAAAGCCGTGACCCCCTCCGCACGAGGCAGAGGAGCCTGGGAGGGCACGCCAGCACAGCAGGAGGAGAGAGCAGCTCCGCCAACGTGCCCCACAAAAACAAGCGCTGCAGGGCAGCGTCTCTGGCCCTCCGCGCTGACATACAGCACAGGGGAAGTTGTTTTCTTGTGACATGTGGAAGCAGTCACCCCCAGCGAAGGAGTGGCAGGGCACCGCCGCACATAATCGCTTAAGAAGTATTGACGAAGTGATAGTGCTTCTCCCCATGTTGCTGAGAAAGTAGTCCGAAGCAGTTTATTTAATCCAGAAAGCACTGTTGTAAAGACGGATTTGCGAGGCACATCAAGTCTTATTACCGCTACAGCTAGTTCAAACTGAGCTGCCGGGATACAACAACAAAAACTGCACTGGCTTTCAGTGAGATATACTGTTGAACTAACTTTAATTGATTAATTTAATTTAGCTTTTAAGTTTTATATTGATATTTTACATTTACATTAAGTATTCTACCTGTTTAAACAGTTATGAATGTACACTTTTTTAAACTTGCCATTTTTTTTCTGGCTACAAGGCTAAGAGGAAGGAGTTATAAGTCAAGACTTCAAGAGTTCTATTCTAAGATAAGGAAGATTAAACACATTAGGTTTCTAATTAATTAATATTTTGATTTGCTTGGAGGCAGTTAATTACAGCGAACAACCAAATCATTGATAAGATATTCTTAAAAGGGGGGAAATTCATATCCTACTTCAAACAGGTTAATGATATTCTAAAATCAAATGCACACATCCTGGCACCTTGCCCAGGGTGAGACAGGTGAGTCTCAGTGAAACTCAGAAGCAAACAGGTGAGCCTGGAATACTTCTTCTTTCACGTACACATGGAATAGATGTTGATCCCAAACCCAGGAGGCAGACAGTGAACAGCAAGTACTGTATGATGGATCTACATACAAGCCCAATTGAATGCCTTAAAACTCCTGTCTGTATACAACAATGGGAAACACTTAACTGCTGTGGCCTGTAATCCATGAATATTGTCGGGTCTCATTTATCATTAACACTACTGAAATGGACTCATGTCTCATTACGAGCAAAGCAGTACTATACTGTACATTAGAAGGTGCTTCCTTTATTTCTTCCAGTACCTCTTTGCTTTTGTGTGCTCTGAACACTTCCAGACACCACAATAAAAAGGTCACTCATCCATTTTGCCAAACAAATGACTTAGCAGATGGAAGCAAAATAGGGAGTGCAAAGCATAATTGGAGACGGACTTGCACAGAGCTTGCAGACCGAGAGAACAGGTATGGCAGCGCTGGAGACACAAATAAGTAAGGTGAGTTTACTGTACAGATGTCTGTGCGTTAATACTATCCATATTTATTAAAGGCACTAGCTCCAACCAGAAGGAAATGATCTTACAGCTGACGCTTGCTGTAGTTTGATATATGTACAGTTTAGCATTACCGTCTCCTAAAAGCATTACTTTCAGTTCAGGAAACCAGTAAAGCCATTATTGGGCAATGAATTTAAGATGTTCCCATAACGGCTTTATAATGGTGAATGCTTTGTAATCAGTCAGAGATCCATTCACAGGTTTAAAGGTCAAGTGTAATTTTCCTTGCCCTAAAACTAAAATCTATAGCAAGACAGCAAATGAATTGATTAATTACAAGGGAATATGTAATATAGAAAGCCATTCAGTGTAATATCCAGGGATGGTTTCTGGACCAAGACACAACTATAAATTTATTGCATGTACACTTGGATCCCAAATAATCAAGTAGTGTCAGAATAATTTGGACATTTTTTACATTAGAAGTTCTGGTTTACATTTTCAATTGCACAAAGAGGAATATCACCTATTTTGTTACCTTCAAGGTACCAAATAATCTGAAAACCGGTGCTGAGAAAAAACAAAAAATACCCATCTTCCATATGGAATTTGGAGAAAAGGTTTATAAACCGAGAAAACTGCACTGAAGGCGCCTTTAGTCTTGCTGTGACTTAACAGTAAAAAAAAACTTAAATAGTTAAAGGAAATGTAACAAACTGCACCCTCTTAGACCATTATCTTAAAGACCTGTAAGACAACCAATGAGCTGTCTTATAGAAAGAGCCTTAATTCCATAAAAATATAGTGCCTTTAAGCACCTGAAAGCACTGTGAGTGAAAAGGCAAAAATATAAAAATCTAATTTAAACCCTAACAAACCCTGAGGTACTTGTACATTCAGAGACAGGGGAGACTGTCAAGTATGAGCCACAAATTGGAGGACTGCTGATTTTAACTCATAATGAGAGCTGCAAGACCTTTACTGGTTTGTAGAGACCAAGGTTTCAGAATTCAGATATGCACACAGTATATCAGCAGAGTGCTGCACTGGACAGGTCAGTCCCAAAGAAAGTTGACCAGGAATCGCTCATCCAGCCAAACCCCTTCAGCCCCTCGGTAAAAACCATGCACTTCCATTCTGCGTGCTGGAAATCACTGCCCCCAATTCAATTCAAGGCATAACCTTACGAACAGCCAAAAATAACCCCCCCCCCCACCACCACCACCACCACCATCACAGCCCACACCCCCTGCTTTTCGGAACTGAATTTCTTGGTTCGTCTCAAACCAGCTGTGACTCCATTGCACCCCATAGGGAATTAAATCAAAAGCTCATTGATCTTCTGAAAAGGCCACGGCTTTCACACTGTTTTCATTTCATAAGACGTGAAAAATAAACTGGCCTCTGTGTTATTCCCTGCCCCAGTAGCCAACTGGAGGAGGAGTGGGCTGGAATGAAAAGGCTGGCAGGGAGCTCTCTGCTGCACGGCTGGTGGCAGATGTGTGATCCGCACGTAGCAGCTGGAACTGCACAGCCTGGCCTGGAAACTCCTGTTCGTTTTAAGATTGTGCACAACTTTTGTCACCATCTTCTAAGAAAGACATTGCTATTCTAGACTCAGTCAAGAAAAGAATTTCCAGATATGTTTGCCAACAACTATATCACCCTGCAACTTACAGCTGGCAGCCCACTGAAGCTCAGCAAGTGTGAGCCTGGCCAGTACCTGGAGGGGAGACCTTCTGGAAAAGCACACTAGAAGAGGTGTTAGTGGGGCCAGTAGGGAGCGCTCACCCGGCAGTCTGTGTGGGTCCTGATGCCCCAGTACAGTGAAGGGGACACTTTACTGTAAAAAGGTGCCATCCTTTGGATGAGACTTAAAACCGAGATCTTGACTCTCTGGAGTCATTAAAAAGCCCAGGGTGTTTCTTAAAAAGAGTGGGGAAGTTACCCTGGTGAACAGGCTAAATTTCCCCCTGGCTTTTACCAGTCATGGCCTCCTAATAATCTATGAACTGGCTTCATCACTCTGCTCTCCTCTCCACTAATAGCTGGTGTGTGGTGAGCGTGCTGGCGCATCATCTACAGTAGGTGGGGCTGCACACTGGTAGGGGTGGAGGGGATCCCCATTACCTGTAAAGCACTTTGAGTGGAGTGTAGAGAAATTTTATTACACATTATGGGGCTTAATGGGATGTCCTGCGCCATTTTAACATGAAAAGTTCTTGTTCACATCTCTGTAACACAGGTATTCAAAATCTTTGTAGAAAAAAGTCAATCCAGCGGATATCTTCACATAAGCAGAAACTGAGTGTAAATCTATTGAAATCTGAGCACGGAAGACACTTCTTTATGCAAAGGGCTGTGGGAGTCTTCCCAGCCTTGTTGTTGATGCCAGCTCTTCTTTCAAGCAATAGCTTGATTTTTGGATTAGGTAGCTACAAACTACTAATAATTCTTTGCCACTTCTTGTTTGCAATTGTCCTTAGCTACAAGTAGTGAGCTAGAGATCAATCACCAGTTGCAATCAGCTGTTTATTTGCAGGAATATTCTCGCTCTATTGTTTGGGAGAAAAGTTAAGAGCAGAGGAGAGGGTCTGGGCATACAGTACAGTGAGTTCAAAGCAGGTTTGCAGTCTCAAGACATACTGTACTGTACTGTAATAATAAAGCATCAGTGTTCATGTAAAAAAAACAGTAATTGTAAGGTACTGCAAGTTAAGCAAGTCATCAGTTTCTAACAGAAATCACTGAAACCTCCAGCGTCATTAAGTATACTTTGAGCATACAGTCTTTTTAAGGTTGTAAAGAATGTCCAAAGTTTTTAATTCCCAAGTGTGAGTACCAGACAAAGAAATGATCAAAAGCAGTTTTAAGCCAAGAAGAGAGGGAGTGAGAGGTGTGAAAAGATGTGTGCGATGGATTTGTGCCTATGGTGTAAATATATATTAGTCATGAAGCATGATGCTATTTAATTTCAAGACATTTTAGCTTTCTTCTCAATTACAAGCGCTTACATTTTTATTATCAACGCACAATGGAAGGATGTGCGGTGGAGAGCTGTCAGCAATCTGTCATGAGTCACTTTTCATGCTGCTCTTGTTCTCCAGCATTGATCCAGATATTTAGATAGCACATTCACCTGCCTGCTAATTCAGTCTTACTGCAGTTTCCGATCAAGCCTGTACTCTCACCTCTGCAGTTCAAAATCCAATCGGTTACTGAATTGCACTGTGATATCACAAGCTTAAGAAAAATGCCGTTGCTCAAAATAAAACAACACAATTCAGCATACCTAGTCGAAGTTCTGAAATTCAGTTTTGGGAGGAAAATAACCCTATAACTTAGCTTAAAGTGTTACCTATTGCTGGAGCGGCCATAAAAATGTACATGATTAGTAGAGATTGATTTTAAAGCTTTAGCTTCACTAAAAAAAAAACGATGGTGAAGAAGTTCCAGTGGCGGATGGATGGACTAAAAATTGAACAAAAGAGGGCTGCTGGCTGGTTCTGGCATCTCCAGCTCATGTCTGGGTGCGTTGGCTGACTCTGACTCTAGGTGTGCTCAGGCTGGCACAGAGGTTATTAATCAACCTCGCTAACAGCTTTATCCAATGCCAATCAAATATGTACCTATCTACTGAAGCAATCGCTGAAACAATCTGAGTGACGAACCACGCTTAGGGTGCAACAGCAGTGCCTCACCCATGACGGGTCCAGAGGCCTGCTCTTGTGCGAGATCAATGGCAGACACAGGAGGGCTCATACAGGACGCGAGGACATGGGAGTCACATCCAGTCCTCAACCATTTCCCTTCTCCCAGTGCAGCAAAGCCGTGCTGATTCATTATTACTGCAGTAATCCCGTTTATAAAACAAAACTCCTCATTTAAATGATCTCCTGTACTGCCTTCAGCACTCTCCTGAACAGGCAGGTAAAGGTTTAAACCTGCCGCCCTGAAGGGATCAGGAAAGCAGACAGCACACTGTGACGAAGCAGGCCTGCTCTCGGCTCTGGCCAAGGGGCTGTGAGGACAACAGAGCACAGGCCTCCTCCTCCTCCTCCTCCTCCTCCTCCGCCAGGCTTTTACATAACAGCGGGAGGCGGGTGGGCAGGGAGATGGCGACAGGATGGAGAGGGATGTGGGAGTGAGCGAGAAGAGAGGAAGACGTAGCCGAACAGCTGCGGAAGTGGAAATGACATGCCAGGACACAGTGCCTTCATCACTTTGGGAGCACAGGGGCTGTCGGTTCTCTCCTGAAGCGCCAGACAGTTCCCAAACACTACACACGGGGAAACACTACCACCCTGAACTGATCCAACGGCAAATCCTTGCCCTAGCAGTGTGTTTTTAAAAGGATAGAAAAGACAAAAGCAACATCCTAAATAATAAAGTCACTGCCTGTAAAGCAACAGGGAGACCAAACTGCTGGAACCCAGCTCTCTTATAGATTCCCAGGCACACAAGCAGACCTCCTTCACACTGGATCACCTGTTGACCCTCTTCAAGGTCATAGCCCTGGAAGTCCTCACAGACTGATACAGTACATGCTACAGTCAAAATCAAATATTTAAGCGTCATTTCTGACATATCAGTGCCTCAGCAGCAGCAGCAAGAGCAGAAACCACATACCCATCGCGTCATTATGCCTTCATCTTTGAGCAAGCTGTATATCTCGCCCCATCTACTTCGCTCCATAGTGAGCACAGCAAACCTCACACACACTGAAATGTTGTTACCACGCACAGAGAAACAAACTGTTCAAGAAGCCAGGTTCAGAAAACATACCCAGCTGAGGAAAGTGTCTACACATGAAAACTCTCCCAGTTGCAGTATAATGTACTCCAAAAAAACAAGACAGGAAGCTTCCTTGCCTGCTTTCCTCTCCCCATGAACAGCAATGAAAACATCTGGTATCGCACTCAAACAATAATGCAAAAGACGAAAAGGCAAGAAACTAGCTCCTGTTGACAGGGCTTTCTGGACCGCAGTGAAACTCCTCCTGTTAGAAAGAGTGGTGATGTGTGAAATCCAGTTTAAACTCTTGGGCCGTTCCTAAAAATCCACGCTTTCCCCAGCAGCTGACACACATGGCATCACAAAGCCTTTCCCAGCGGCAACAAACATGAAAAACTCTCAAAAGCCTTAAAAAATGTAAGCCCACTGTTCAGAAATGTATGTGTTGCAGTAACATTAGGCCAGCTTTTTTCGTTTTGATTTGCTGTGGCCAACGCTTCTTCCATCTTGACGACATCAAAGGGTTAAGAAATACAAAAAAAACAGGAGAGCAGTGCACCCTAGTGTCCATTAAAGAAATTACAATGTCTGCCCACCTTCAGTTTCAGACCTAGGGTGCACAGGTCTATACAAAACAGGTGATAACCCAACAGGATGGGGGGGTTGTAATGGAAAAACTGTGTCCCCATTTATAAATGTTCCCCCCAACCCTCAAAATACAACCAGAGCTGTAGCTGTTTGCTGAGATTAATGCTAATGTCCTACAATAACAAACCCTAAAATATTCAATAAAATATTCCAGGCTCATTTCAGGACTGTAAATGTAGACTAATGATGGTGAAAGGCTCTGCAGTTTAATGTAATGGAAACCTTATAAAAGGTTTATTGTTTGTCATTATTTGCATCATTAAAACACAACTTTACACACGTTCTGGCCGGGGTGGAGAGAACGCCTCAGCTTCTAACAATCAGAGGGAATATATATATCGGTCTGCTGGCTGGTGCCAGGCACACCTCGGGGGCAGAGCTGCAGCTGTGAGGGCAGAGAGTGAGGCTGCACTGCCCCCCAGTCTCCTCATAGTGCACCCCCTCTTTCACTGGGGAGTCTAGTGTTAAAGATGACCATCCTTCCGGAACACATGAAAACAGGGGCTTCACTTGCACATGCTCAGAGCGAATAATAATGAATCAGGCTAGTGGCACAGAGGGGTTCCCTTCCTGCTGACCCAGATTCTCTACCTGCCCAGCCAGTGAGTCATCCTTCTGTCATTTTGACTGTGATGCCAGCTCTGTTTTCTACCGATTCTTCCCTAGTTTCAAAATGCACACTTATGTTCATGCATTTACCACGTTTTAACTTAATGTCCTACACTTGACTACGAGTTCACCATGATATGCCGTAGCTGCGATTTTAAAGAGCGTTTTCCCCACTCCGTCTGTCGATGCGTTTTAATCGACTTTGCCAACCCTCGGTGAAGCAGGACCTGGCCGTGCCGCGAGAGGTCAGCTCTGTCCGGACCGAGGGGTGCTGGGAACTAGTGCCCATTACGGAGGACCACCTGAACGCAAGAGCCCAGCTCAGCGAGGGGCTGCTCCCCGGCCCGTCTTACCCGTGAGCTTCTTCATGGGCTGCAGGCGCACACTGATGGCCTGGTGCGTGAGAAGCGGCGAGGACGGCAGCGAGCGGGACACGCCCTCCATGATGCGGATGTGCTGCATGCCTTCGGTCACCGGCAGGGGGGGCACGGCGTAGTCTCCTTCGAACGCACAGTCGCTGTCTGCGGAGCTGCCACCTGCAGGGGCCATGGAGCAACAACAGGACAGCCTCAGCGCTCTGAGAACAGGGACAGCCCAAAGGTAGAACAAGACCCATTTAAAAAAACAGAGAACTAGCTCTCCCCCCTGGGTGCTGCACCTCTTCCAAATTCACCACACGTTACCATCCATCCATATTCTCACATCTTCACCCAATACAGGATCGCATGCAAGATGATACTACAGTATCACAACTATACTGTCATACCTACAAATGTACAGTATGCAACATTTTAGCAACATCATATTTCTTTGAAGCAGATTGTCCGAGAAGTTTTATTGTCTTGGGAGAAGTTTCTCAGCAAGGTGTTCCCTTCTATCCAGGTAAATCCTAACAGATACAGCACAGGGCTGTATCCATCCATTTTCTAACCGTTTCATCCAATTCAGGGTCACAGAGGAGCCAGAGCCTGTCCCAGCGGGCAACGGGCTGAAGGCAGGACTCACCCTGAACAGGACACCAGTCCCTCGCAGGGCTCAGAAAGACATGCCACACACTCACACCCCCGGGGCCAGCGAACGGACCTATCAGTATGTCCCTGGACAGCGGGAGGAAACTGGAGCACCCAGAGGAACCCCATGTGAACATGAGGAGAACACAGAAACTCCACAGAAGACTGCACTTCAGGATTTTAACCCTGGCCCCAGCGCTGCAAGGAAGCAATGCTTACAGTACCACTACTCCATCATGCTGCCCAAGCATGTTACATTCAAATCTAAACATATTGTTCCTCTCATTGCCAGGCTTGGGACAACCGGCACAGCCTCATGGGAAGACTGTGACTGACGCAGGTCATGCTCTACAACCCCCTGTGAAGTTGTTACTGTATGCTGTCGACAGAAGGAGGTGTTTTTTTATTTTTAAGTTAAATGCCTGCAATAATGGAAATTAAGTAGTTTTTTTTTTAAGTTGGTGACTCGCTGACTGAGAATAGGACAATTTCCTGAACTTGTCAAAGTGCAAAAAAACAGCAGAGAAAAAAATGGCTTTGCGGGTACCGAATAGGATGAAAAGCATTGTTTTTTGCGTTAGAGCTGGTATATTGATTCTGCGCTCATGATAAGGTTTCAGCCAGAGAGCTTGAACCCCTGGGGGCAGTATTCCAACTGTACCTCCTATCTGATCTGCGCTGAAATTGAGTGATAGAGCAGGCTCTTGCTGCAGACATATTTTTCATCTGTCAGCAGCCGTTGTGTTTGAAAACCTGTTTTCAGTAAAATTACATCCATGGATTTTAATTACATTTTTGTATATTTAAATTCCATATTTCAATATAAAATTGCCTAAGCATAAAAAAAAACAATGCCCATAGCAGGGCCCCATTTCTGCAGTCTAAATCATTTAACCTTGCTAATAAATAAGGCACTATATTCTTATATACATCCCAGCTTGCTATATCATTTGACATTTACGCCTGAAAATTATCAAGAACTGGGAGAGCATTTTAGTGTTGTACAAGCTTCTTCTGCATCAGGCTCCACCAACAGGAAACGGTCTTAAAAAAAGCTTTTCCCACACATTTTCAAGTTTCTAGTCGTCCTGTTTCGCTTCATGGTTAACAAGTCGAATACTGCTGTAAGCAGAAACTAAATGGAACTAAGTAACACTCATTACTGGGCATAGAGTACATCAAAGTGCTGAATGAACAGCAGTGTGAAATCCTGATGCTGGGAGATTCTGTAGGGGTCCTTTAAGAAAACCACATCGGTCAAACGCCGGCGTCGCTGCTGCCGCGTTCGCAGCCCGCCTGTACGACACGCCGAGCTCCTGGCTGGAGCAGATCCATCCGCTCGCGCTGCAGCAGGCTCTGTGGGGGCACTGCGCCTTTGGAAATACTGCATACGCGCTTCGAGGTGAAAATTCCACTCCTGCCTGCTTAGTGGGTGTTAAAAAATGCTTGGCAGCGGGCATCACAACTCCCGAACGCCGCTCTGTATAAATATCTCCACAAGAAGCGATTTCGCTTCTGACCAGGACTGCGGGAGGTGTAGAAAAGGGAGGAAGGGGGATTATGAAGGCAGGAGAGAAACTGGTCTTAGGCTAGGAATAAAAGACACAATAAAAGATTTCACTTTACTTTCCTGGTGAAGAATAAGTCTCCCCAAGGGACTAAACTGTATGTAGGAACGGTTCTTGGAAAACAGGAGAGAATCCCCTGGTAATGTACGCACCACACACAGACACACACAGACACACACAGACACACACAGACACACACAGACACACACAGACACACACTGGCAGAGTGGGCAGATATCTGTCCAGGAGGGCGCTCATTACAGTCAGAACACCTGCACAAGACATTCGGGAAAAATTGCTGGGAAATAAACTAGGAATGGACAGATTTCTGACACTGGATGAAAGGGTGAAGAATAACGCTGCCTGACACCAGATATTACACAAGAATCCTGGGAGTTCTGCCTGCCCTGGCTGACAGCTGCAGACGTCTAGAAGCTCCTGGTGCAAGCAGGTGTTTGTCAAGCAAGGGAAAACACATGCATGCACTCTCCTGCGACAAGTATGTCTCAGACTCAGATTCACAAAAAGGATGCATTGGAATATTAAAGGGAGGGGTCAGAAGTCCAAACCACATGACTGAAGGGCTGCGAGTTCAAATCCCTGGCGGGATCACAGCTGCTGTTGAGCAAGGTATCTTATTTATTATTCCAGCATTTCCATAGCATTTTTCATCTTAGGAATTTATAGACCCACTTTATCCACCTCTGAGGGGCAGCATCCACTACACAGCAGGAAAGATGGAGAAGAGAGAAATAACTTTTATTTCTATTACACTATTACACTATTTCAATTAGTGGGAATGTTCGGCAGATCGGATTTTGTGGAATTTAGCCAGAACACCGGGGTTAACAGCCTTACAAACAGTACCACTGGATCTTTCAGGACCTCGCTTTAACATCCCATCCAAGGCACGGCACCTCCCACACAGTGCAGCAGTGTTTTGTCTCATCACACCCGGTATCTGGGCTTTGGTTAGGAAATTCATGTCCAGGGGGAAGAACTTCACCTACTATCACTTACAGCACCACCCTGAATTCCTTGGAGGCCTCCTATCCCAGCCTTGCGGAGCTACTGAGATCTGACACAGCTATCACATCAGGCTACCTGGGGGTAACACCCGTTAAGGATATAAACAGCTACCACTTTTTGTACTGTATGGGGGGAAAGAACTGATCACTGTAACCCCTAAAATGTTTTTTTTAATGGAACCCCAAAATGTAAGCCAAATACATTTAAGTAATAACAAACAACGCTAAGAATAAATTACAGAAACACCCAAAAAACATGAATCAAATGCTTAAAACATTCTGATTTCCTTAGATGTCCAAATATGATCTGATATGATTAAGTAGAAGAGATCCATAAAATGAATTCAGGAGGTGACTGACCGATTGTTACTTCTAGGCTCAGCTATCACTGTCTGGACCCTTATTGGCTTTGGCTATTTTTCAGGACAGAGAGAAAAACGGGATGGGTTTGGTCTGCTAAAGTGATCCTTGTGCCAAGGTGAGACTGATCACCCTTTCAAAAGTCCATCTGTGTGCTTTCCCAATTAGTATTCATGACAGTGCACCTTCTGCCACTCAGCTGTAGCTTTGCACAGAGCACATTCCCAGATCTCCAACACATTCATTTCATAAGAACTTGAACGTTCTGTAGGAGAACATTTCCAATCTGCCTGCAAATCTTTCCAACTAGAAGGCTGTCGGACACACATTCTCAGACTCAAAGAAATAAAACATTAATAGCTGTTACATAACTGCTTAATTAATTTAAATCTGGAACAAACTGCTCATTAAATTTTATGGGGATCTATTCAATGGGAATCTGTTGATAGCACTATTGGTAATTTCATTAATGTAATTAATAACAGCGATGTATTATTTATAGCACTGAATGTGGATTAGACTGCCCTCCAAACTAAAAGAAGACTAATGAGAGAGAGAGAGAGAGAGAACAAGAGAAAATGTACAGAAAGTAAAACAGCAGAAAAAGAAGTGAATGAGAAAGTGAGAAGTTACTAGATAGAAACAGAAAATGGAAGAATATGAAAGAGAAAGTGGGAGAAAAGAGAAAGGGAAAGGCAACAAAAAGAAAGTGAAAGCCAATTTGGGAAGAGGCAACAAGAGAAAGAGCAAGAGAAGAAAGTAAGAGAGCAAGGGGCTGGAGTGGCTCAGGGCTGGCTTACCTGGCCCAGTGTGGCTCAGTCTGGACTCTACGTTGGGCGGCCGGAGCTCTCCAGTGTCCTCGTTCCCACCGTCTGCAGAGGAGGAGCAGAAAGAGCAGAGGGAGTGAGACCGGGGCAGCCAGGCTGGGGGGCCCAGGTCGCCCCCCGTGCTGTCCCTGGGCTGGCGAGATGGGCACACCATTTGATACACCACTAAGTACGCCACCTCCCTCTCAGACAGCCTAGTGTTCAAGGGCAAGGCGCCCAGCAGACTGGTGAGGCATAATCTGTCCGTGCTGCGCCTGGGCACCCTGCCTCGCGGCAGGTGACACCTGCGCCCCCTCTGCATCTCCCAGCGGGCACTGCGCCTCTGCTTGCGCCTCATCACTCCCCCTGACCGGATACCAACGGATCAGGCTTCTTCGGGCTGCAGGCTTGACTGCAGCTCCTGCAGAAAGTGGATTAACAGAGAACGGCTCTCCTGTGTGCCACGGCTGCAGGTGAAGTGTGAAAGACTCCTTCTCCATCCCCCCCACTACTGCCCCACGATTCAGGCAGAGAGAGTCTGGGCTCAGGCAGGGCAGAGGAGGCAGCAGTAGGGTATGGGGGCTAGGGGGTATCTAAATGGGCACGGAAAAACTTGCTGACGCACTGCGCTGTTTTGGAGCTGATTGGTATAATGATCAGTTATACACAGGCTATCGACTCCTGTACAGAATTAGAAGCAGTATATAGGCAAGGTCGATAGGTCCCCCAGGCTATTGGGATCAGTGAGCCCAGGGTCACTCAAAGGCAGCATCTCCTCGAGAGCAGCTTGTGAATTACCACACCAGAGTCGGGGTCTCACTTTTCACCAGAACCATGGGCAGAAAAATGCCAGGCACAAATATTTTGACTTTTGTCTACTTAATCAAATAACAGTGCCTCTCTGGTGTCTCACACTTTCTGAATGGAAGGCGTCTGCGTGCTCATTACAACTGGTCCCACAGTAGAGTTGTCCGGACAGCTGCTGGAACGTGCGAGTAGAGTATCATATAATGTGCATCAAGTCGCCCTCTAGGAGTTTTTGAGTAATCTACTGCAACTACAAGAAGATAACTTTAGTCTATGAGATTTAGTCTATGCTTAGAATGAACAGGTACACAATCTGCTCAGAGGTACTGACACAACGCCCCTGTTCAGCCTGTGGCCTGGTTTCCAGCACTGACGTGCTGCTTGTCAGCAGAGACCGGCTGTCTCCACAAGGTGGGGTGAGCAGGTGCTTGGTGCTATTTGGGATCCATGATCTCAAATGGAACCCCATGAGCCCATCGTGGGGGGCAGGCACCCTGTCGCAACAACTGGGACAGTTGAGCCTGAGATCACAAATTTTAAAATTCAGAATTCATGAACGAAGTCTTCCAGCCAGCACTTGGGTTGTCATTGCTGCATTGCCTAAGCCAACTGGTCTCTTTTGCATTCCCATTTTCTATTTTTTTTTTACTTGTGAAGAACATACAATTTTCCCTGAGAATTAGACTGATGCATGACTTATGCAGTTTGATGGTCAGTAAGCAGGTTCCTATGTGAGGGGACACACTGATGTTCAGCCACGCAGATTCATTCACGTGCACCTTCTCCCGGGCCAGCAGTGGCTTCAAAGTCTGGCCCATTCGAGAGATCCTACACTGTGAAAACCCTGACCCTCACATCCCGTGCCTTTCCAAAACAACTTGCCAGAACTGTGCAAGCATCATGGACTAGGGCTTCCTAGTGCACGCAAAGACTCTTGTTTACACTTCACATAATGTATATGCCAGACCTGTGATTTGTTTAGGCAAAATGAAAGCATGCATTAATAATGCTCTTTATGCAAGTGCTTTTTATCACACAGAATGAAAAAAAAAATAAAAGCAAACAACAGATTAAAAAAAAACTAAGAGGCTGAAATTTATCTGCTTCAGAGCTATTAACTGCAAACGTGGCGATTGTCAGTGTAAGTGACTTCTGAGTGCACAGTGTAAATGACTCATCTTTAAAACTATTTTTCATCGAGACTTTCTGGGCAGCGCATAACAGGATCCGTGCGGCACAGCTGCTGTGTGCTCTGCAATGCGTTCTCAGCTAGTTGCATGCGTACAGTGCAGTGCATCTCTTAGTGCTTCCAGTATTGCCTGCAAATACTGTATATACATACAAATATACTGTATATACTGTATATACTACTGCCCTGTCTCTCTCACACCTGAAGAAGGCCCCACAGCCGAAACGTTGTGTTCTCTTTCTTCTTTTTTTCAGCATGGAATAAACCTATTACTTGTTCCTGTATATACATACTGTATATAAGCAAATTGCATCCTATTACTTTGGATAATGGATCCAAAGTCCTAGATCAAGGTCCTAGATCCTAGATCAAGGTAAGTGTGCATTGATTTCCAATGGTTTGGAAATCTTCTGCCTTCCCAAGATATAGGATAATGTGTGGCTAAGTTATGGGATCTGATAGGGTGGCCTTTATTCTAGATTCATGTAGTTTAAGAAGCTCTGAACAATGCAATGCACATCTGCTGAAGCCACCTGACCTGCACCCTCACTGCATTTCAAAGAATGGGTACCGATACTGAACCTCCAGGAAAGTTACCCCATTAGTCTGCTTGTGTGCAAATGTGTGGCAAGAAGCCAGAGCACTGGCTTTTTCACAGGCCCCAGACTTGGGCTGTGAGATGCTGTGCGTTCTGAGCCCGCTGCCGTCACGTGTGCAGGGAAAGGAGTCATGCTCTCCTCGGTTGCCATGCTTCCCCTCATCGCCCCTGGCAACAGCACAACCGTGTGACTACAGAACCTTGGCGCTGAGTCACCGCCTTCCTGGAGCTGTGAACCCCATCACTCTGCCATCTGATGCACTCCTCCTCCAGCCACAGCGGCCCCAGAACCCTCCTCTCCCTGCGTACCGGCCACATCAAACCCAAAGCAATTGCCATCCTCTCCCAGGCTGTGTACTGCTGAGGCTTAGCTGTGCTTTCCATTGTCTTATTTCCATGCACATACTTAAACACCGATTTTAGCCCCTCGTTTTTCTACAGGCATTATTAGCATTTCCCTCATTTGGAGCTTAATGCAGAGACAGTGGTGCAGCGGTACAAAAAAAAGCAATCTCACTTCTCCTGCAGTCAAATCAAAGCCACTCACAGCACCTGCACGATCTATAAGCCCCAGTGACCCTTTGTGCTGCAGATGCATACTGAAACAGATAAGCCCCCTGCCACAAGGCAACAGGAGCAGTAAGCACAGTAAAACAACCCTGCCCTGCACCCTGGAGTTGTTTAGGCTCAAACAGTCTTGCCACATTTAACAGAATGGAAAGATCTGGCTGGTTTCAGGTCAGGCTGTGTGTTTCTGAAAGCAGGGTGTGACAACATCCTTTCCTTTCTCTGTGTACGCAGGTATTACTACCAAAGGGGGCCCCTCAGAGTGCCGTAGCTCCAGAAAACAATGATGTGAGCATGCACACTTACAAAATGTTTAATTTTTGCAAATGGAATATTTCTCAAACCACTGGTTTCCAATCCTGGTCCTGGTGACCCAGCACACCTGCTGGTTTTCATTCCAGCCCACCTTCCTTCACCAATTGAAGCCTTAATTGACCTAAGAAGCTGCCTCAGTTGAATATTTGCATTTTGTTCCTAGTCGCAGGTTTTGGATTTTATTTCAATTACAGAATACAATGGTTAAAGCTCTTAAACGTGTCTAAGAGCTGGGAACAAACCGTCCAAACGAACCTTCTTCTTAAGACAACGAAGGGTGTGAGGGTGTCTCTGAGGGTGTGGCTAGAACAGAAACCAGCAGGCGTGTGGGTCAGCAGGACTGAAAACCCCTGGGCTAAGGGAATATGGAACCTGTCAGTCAGGTGTGATCTGCATTGATTCAGGGGGCACAGGTTAATGGAATCAATGGCTGGGAGAAGCAAGGAAATCACATCCAGCTGCCAGTCTACAGCCTGTCCTAGACCCCTGGGCACAGCTACACCAGAGCCCTTGTGGTGTGCGGCCCAACTCTCCTAGCCCTCCAGTCCTCATTCTCCCACCATGGCATCTACTGAGAAAGAACACACAATTCTGGTGTTTTCCCAATTAAGTCTTGCCTAACCAAACAGAATAAAAAGTGCTGCAACCTCGCTTCCATATTAATCTTGTGAACGGAAGCCTGGATTCTGGTTACATAACTTGACCATTAACACTACACGGAAGTGAGCTGCATTTTTAACAAGGTGCAGTGGGAAGGTTACAAAAGCGATAAAAGAATACTGTCTTTTTTTCTGTCCTGTAAATGGCATTGGTCCGGAGGAAATCCAGATTTAGCTCAGGATATGAAAGAGAAAAAATGCCCTATGCTTCATGCTATTTTTGCCAAACAACAAACATCTTGTGAAGTGCAGCGTTACGTAATTCAATTCCATGCTCTGCAGTAAAATGATGGGATCTAGTGCACGGTAGTAAGATAAATTGGGAATTCATGCCAATCCGGGGATTAAATGCACAACCCCGCAGAAAGATGATAACGGATTAGATCAGAGGATGCCAATACCATGAGTATCGGAGCACGCAGCAAACATAATTTTCACATGCCAAGAAATACATGCACACACCTCTCATTGCGGATGACCAAACCCATGTAGGACATCCCGAGTTTAACATGAAACATTTTTCATTCCTGTTTTTCCTGTAAGGCTTGCAAAAATCCTTTTGGAACAAAGTTACATATTTTTTTTGGGTGTGAGATTTGCTCTGCTGTATCCTGGGAAAGGGTATGATGCTCACTACCCTTTCCAGTCGCAGAGAGACTTGTGTCACTGCGATCATTGTGTCACGGCATCTTTTAATCTCCCCACATCAGCTGAAGTCTCAGCGGAGAGGGCAGCGTGGGCCGGAATTTCAAATCAAGAGTGCCGACACTGCTTAACAACACCGCCGAAACGTCCAGGAGATCTTCATCAATAAGAACTAGCTACACATGCAAGAAAAAGCAACAGTGCGACGCTACGTCAATCAATTTACACCTGCACTGCCACAGAAGGAAAGTCTGCGCTGTGTTTTTAAAAGGTCGCAATTTAAAAAGAGCAGTGGACTTCCAGCAATGCCTACAACATGTTGTCCTGATCAGAATGGAAGACGGCCCAGATTGCTTCATGCTGCTTCTTCAAAGGCTATTGAGGTGGAGCTGCAGGATACACAGTACACATGCTGGTAATAAACACAAAAGAATTGGTTGTTTTGTTCGTATTTTGTTGCTCTGGGGCAATGAGCACAGGCTTGGCTCACGTGTTTTGCTTTCCTCTGCGAACACTGAAATTGCTGCCCTCGACACAGTCCCTCTGTTGCACCCAATCACATCCTCGCTGGAGCCTGTCTGAGGCCCTTCCCTTAGGCCCAGGACCTGCACAGCCCTAACACCACACCATTTCCTTGCCTCTGTATCCATTGCTCTTAGCTGGACCCTCATAGCAGCACAACCTCTTAGCACGATCAAGAAAACAGGCTTTTTTTTTCCCTTTGCCCTGCCCTAGTTAGAGCAGACAATTGCACGGGTAACAGATCAGGAGAAATTGCTGGAAAGCACAGAGGCTGCCTCAAGGAAAGGATGGCAGAGTGGCCCACATACTCTAGCAGACTGTAGTGCACAGCACAGAGCCTGCTGGCAAATTCAGCTCTGCGTCCTGTGGGATTCATTGTGCAATGCCGTGAATCCCCTAGGTCCCCTGAACACTACAATTTCTAGACGCCAGACCCTCAAGCCCATCTGATGGTCCTAGTTTTTCAGCGTCTAAGCCAGAGTGAATGGATAGGAATGCTTGCAGGAGATTTTTATCTACCTGGAAGTAAACTGTCTGTGGAGCCCCTTCCCTCAACAACCTGATTACTATAAGACTGCATTCAATGCACATTACACAGGTATCGCTCCCACACGAATTTTAATAAACGTGCATTTACCCTCATACTGTACATACTGACTAGAGTCCCTTACAGCCTTCCATTAGGATGCAGCATGTGCTAAGGCCTAGCATTGACATTTGCCCTTTGCCCTCTCCTTACAGAAATCTACACTGGAAGCCCATCTGTTCTCCCAGGCTTCCCTTTAGCCCTTCCTGTTCTTTCAGGACCTTTGGTGTATCAGGTTTTCTGACACAGCAAATGCTGACCTCTCTGTCGAGTCCGCCATCCTGTGGTCTTTTGCATTAAACATTTCTAGCTTCATGCAGGCTTTCAGTAAAACCTTGAAGTTTACAGAGCTTTTCAATTGCATCTCTTACCTGTGGTCTGTTAGGCATGTATATGACTCTGGAATCTTGCAGAATATTTGAGCTGGGAAGGTCTGCTGGTTCAAGTCTGCGGTTCCAGCACTGACTCACTGTGTCCTGCTCTGTACAAGAGGCTGAGCTGGATGAGATACAATAACTGATGTCCTGTAGGGTGCGAATAATAGTTCACCCTCTAGTCTCCGCAGATAAAAAGCAGGTATTAAATGACTGGTACTCTACTATGCAATCTGTATACAGTAGTACTGTATGTACCTTTTCTCTAATACTTTTATTATGTAACACGTCTTACTGTAAGGAACTGTGAGCTAGCAAACCCTTAAAAAAGACTGACGTGTTGGGTTTTCTACGCTCAATAAAAAGTGACAAAAAAAAACAGAACAGAAGAAAATCAGTTTATCTTTTTCCCCGTCGATGCATGAAATACACCGGATGCTGTGACATCAAGACAGGAGGGCGCGGGCACTGTGGGGTAAATGAAAGACGCCCGCTGAGAGCTAAGGGGGCTAAGAGCTAATTGCATGATTTCCCAGTTCCCATGCCCAACCTGTAATAGCTGGAAGTTAAGCAATTCATTCAGAGAAAAAGAAAAAAGAAACAATGCCTCTTTTCCTGTTAAAATATCCTCCTAACCAAGTGGTAACAATCCCCAGCCCTGCACATGTGAAGCGTTACTGTTTTACTGGGCTTCCAAGGACCCGTCTGATGTCCCACAGGATGCAGCTCAGATATCCTGGCAGCCTGAACAATGGCTGAGGCAGCCCCGGCCCCAACTCAGCCCACGACACACCGTCGTCCGGCCCGCCGGGGAGGCTCGGACCTCGCAGGCCCAGGGGGGCCTCTCCCGCAGCAGCAGACCGGACCACCGAAACCCCGCAGCTCAACGGGACAGAAACTGCCAAGTCATGCTCTGCATTTTCCCTGATGCATCCTGCCCCCGTCCCTTGCCTGTGAGCAGTTTTGAAGGCATGCCGTCACTCCTCCGGACGACTCAGCATACTCGTGCTGTAGGCAGGAAAGAGTAAGTGCCCGCATAACCATAACCCTTTGCCTCTTCTTACAACCTGCCTTAGTGAACAATATCTGAAACAATGGGAATGAAAGAAACAGTCCACATACAGTAAAATGCTTAGTACTGTTCATGTATTCAATACAATGGGTCATATTCTGCCTTTTTTGCAAGTTCACCAGAGTGGTCTGGCTTTGCAAGCTTGAGAGACTAATGACACTGCAGATCTTTCCTACATTTAATCCTCACTGCGGTACAAACAGACAAAATACCAGCCCTGTGCTCTCTCTCCCCCCTGCCTAAGCACTGGTGTCAGTCCTGCTGAGAGGCAACAGGCTTCTACAAGGGGCGTCCATTGTCACTGCGGGAGAAACGAACACCCCCAGGAAACGCCAGCTCTGACTCTCGTTCACTGTTATGTTCTTCGACTCTGAACCTAATTCAACTGAAAAAAATGCAGATATTGACGCAAAAACAGAACAATAAAAGAGCTGTGCTGGAGCCAGACCGCCCAAACATTTCCACAAAGAAAACCGCACTCGCTTTATTTCCACAAAAAAACAATAAATAAAAACTGATGCACTATGACAAAATACATTTGAACACTGAGGAACTTTTAAATAGAGGATACTCTTACATGCTCAGAGACACCTCATTCTTTAGGAAGCAGAAACAGGGTCAGTGTTTCTTCAGACGTATTCCATCAAAACCAGCTTCATACAGTATAACCATTGAGCCGAGCACTGGCCAACACCACAAATTCCTACTAGAAATACAAAACGAGGATATCAGGAAAGTTTCAATTAGGTTTTCAGGAAAACCCGCAAAACACTTTGAAGCCGATCAGACCCTGCAGACTCTGCAACTGTCGGAAAAGTTGCCTGCCGCCTTGTCGTAATAAAATGAGCACAGTTACCTTGGGATCACAACGCCTGCCTCTCCCCTCCTATCACATCTAATCCCACAACCTTCAGGCAGACTAGTGTTCCACACAGAGTCAATATCCCAGACCGACTCCTGAAAGCACAGGAGGAGGATGATCGTACACTTGGACTGGGGGACTCAAATTGCTCTGGCGCAACTCTTCCACTTGACTAGAGATGATGGCACAGGATGTGGCAGAAACAAACAGGTGCTTTCTTTAGACTTTTTAAAGGTTTTTCAGGGAATCTTCTGCAAAGGGAAAAAAGGTCACGTGTGTGCTTTTTACTTACTGAGGAGTAGATGTGAGAGGGAATGACAAGTATAACATGGCACAGATCAGCAGTAATTGTTTTCAATAGCTTGGCACATTTTCTTAAGGCTCATTTATTCTGCATGTAAGGTCACTTTGAACTCAATGCTAATCTCAGAGGCGGCTGAGCCTGGGTTTCAGGACTCTGGTTTGAAGTCACAAAACTCTCCATGCGCTTCATTTATGAATGCAGCACTGGGGAATTCAAACCTACTGCACCTTTTTTATGTATTTTATTAAGGGCTTATCTTCTATTCTGATTGCCTACTGGACAGGCTGCAAATAATCTCCAACAGAGTGTTATAGTCAGACGGATGTGCCTGTCCTTGACGTATTTTTGAAATAACTAAAAATACCATATACTGTAGTTCTGATTTCAAGGCAAATTGCAGAAAAGGCGTAATTACATTGTAACAGTGCATCACATACTACTGACGCACTATGAAATTAGAGTAAGAACATTACTGCCTTTGTAACTTTGTAACAAAATGTCATGCAGAGCACATTCACCACCTAGCTAGGGGACCCCTTTTGAAGCCATTGTAGTTAGGGGACCCTTTTTGAAGACTTTTCTTGCAATACGTTAAAATCAAATCAAAATCTAGAATTATTCAAACACCACCACCGCAAATTGCAAAGCAATAAAAGCCCTATTAAACTGAGTATCGACAAACTCACCATAAGCTGTGCAGACAATGACCCAGAACACATTGGGAATGAATTGGTATGAAAAAGAAGCAGCATGGAAACTGCCTGCCTTTGTATGATGAGGGTCTCTTCTCCATTTCTAACTGCTGCTCTACAGAAATGGCACCTATTCTCTCGGGAGATGTCACATTACCAGTCAATAAAAGGCTGAGGAAGAGCCTTCAGCGTGCAGAGCTATTGCCCCCTCCT
Source organism: Lepisosteus platostomus (assembly GCF_059453375.1). Classification (NCBI taxonomy): domain Eukaryota; kingdom Metazoa; phylum Chordata; class Actinopteri; order Semionotiformes; family Lepisosteidae; genus Lepisosteus; species Lepisosteus platostomus. The sequence continues at coordinate 4,411,205 of NC_142638.1, forward strand.
CCTCCCAAGCGTTTCAGCAGTGCTGCAGGAGTCCAGTCCAAACCCCTGGCACAGGCCAGTCCAAAACACTTCACAGCACATCTCTAATTAGGCAGATAATTAGTCTGTGCCTTAAGGGAGGTGCAGTTTTAATTTTGACGATGTTCATTTCTGCAAGGCTTAACCTAATCAAGTTTAGTATAATATTTTCTAAATTTATGTTCCCCAGGCGAAGGCTCCAGGAGACCATCATTAGCCCCAAACAAGTCACGCCACCACGGCAAAGTAGCTGCTTGCATTTAAAGCACGGGTTTCAGCATCACATCGCTTCCAGCAGCAGGCTGTTCCTGGAAGCGCTGGGCACAGGGCTGGATGCACCCGGGACAGGACTCCGCTCCATCTCAGGGCACACAGCCACTCACACCAGGGCCAGTTTGACAGAAGCCAATTAATCTGCAAGTACAGTATGTCTTTGCACTGTCATATTAATACAGCAAACACTCCGCTTAACAGACTAAAGGGGGGGGGAGAGGTGTCTATTAGTGCCAAAAATGCAAAAACATTATATGAAAAAATATAAAATATATATATACAGTATACACAGTACGCAGTACTATAATCATGCTTTCTAGATCTTTTGATGTATTTAGCAAATGCAATCAACAAATTGAACAATGCAAATTGTTCTTGTGCCTTTTGCATCAGAAATATACAAGTCGTAAATATACGGAATGAAACTCTTACATAATTGATCTACCCCTATCAGCTGTATTACTTGCCCCGGCAGCCCAGCGCAGAGCAGCGTGAAGACGCACAGGAAGAGCGCAGCGCAGGGGCTCCGTGCCTCGCCAGCCAGGGCGCGGGCGCGCGTGCCTGCAGCAGAGACCCCGTCGGGCTCAGAGAGAGGGTGAGGGTGGGTGCAGGCACGGGCGGCGGAGGCTGGGACGCCGCGGGAGCCGGAATCCTCCCGGGATTCCGGTGACACGGTGCTGACATCACTCGCCACCGAGAACAGGCACACCTGGGAGCGAGCGAGCGAGCGAGCGAGTGATGCTGGATCGGAACTCCGGTACAGTAAGTGTCTGCGAGTGGGAGGGTGCGGCTGTCTTCCAGCATCTATTTCAGGGTGCTTGCTTGCGTCAGACTGTGTCAGCATCTCCCTTCATGCCCAGTGTTCTCCGTGCTTCTGTAAATCAACATGCTTCCTGCTTTTGCACAGACGCACATACTCGTGGGCTGATCTGCTAGTTCAGCCCAGCTTCTCTGAGCCACAGCTCAGTGTCCTGCAATACAGGCTCGTCCACAGAGGTATCTGTATAGTAACTCAGGGTGAAACAATAGCTTTTGAGGTAATGGACACAGAAATGCAACAGACACACGCCAACTGTTGCAAACAGGATGCATTCTTGAAAGTCATTCATTAAGGAAAATTTAATATCTTGGTAAGTAAAGGCAATGATTAGAGATTCGGGACGTGGGATAATACACATTAATGAAGTAAAATGTACTCGACAAGTACTTTTTCAATGAACGCTACTAAATAAAACGTACAGAATGTACAGATCAAAGGAAAAAAACATTCAAAAATGATTAGACAAAATGGGACATTCACAGCACGGGACTGGGTCATCACCAAGTCTCTCAGCTTGAAGAGAGCCATCTGCCTACTCTGTTGCCATTTCCTCATCTTATAGAGCTCCACACAGCAACAATAATTGCACTGGCATGCTTTCATCATAGAAGAAATACATTACACACATCAAAGAAGGGCAGAGGTTTTTCAACTGCATTGACGGGGAAATTTGTTCATGGAACGTTTGGAGCACAAGGAGCAAGTCTCGTGATGTCCTGCACACGTCACAGTCAGTTAGAAAAAGAGAAAAAACAAAACATTTGATTTAATTTTCCACATCTGTTACCAAAACAAGTCTACTTTGTTGCTTCCTCATTAAGCCAAACACGCTTTGTATGACAGCGGATGCAGCTCTCTTGGTATTAATGGGGATTTTATGACGGATATTTGAAACTCTACAAGGAGTGATATGATAGCTTACAGTATGCCATTAGACACGAAGAAAGGCAGCAGCACATCTGCCATACAGCTATGCCACAGAGTTTAAACATCACAAAGGAACTGCGGAAAAGGGTAAAATACAATTAAACCAGCAACTGAAGCCTCTTGCGCTTTAATCAAAACCAAATTTATGCGCGAAACAGATGAAGTTCAAATGGAAGCGTCAACACTTGCCTCCCCCCGCAGAGATCAAACGTGACTTTGCCGGAAGGAAAGAAGGGTCAGCGCACTGCAGCCACACAAACTGGAGAGAGGAGAGCACACTTCTTTCGCCTCACATTGAAAAGCTTCTTTTCCGAATAGGGGAAGGAAGGGTCAAACCGTCACAATTAGAGGCACAATATTTATATTTCGCACCCAGCACAGAACAACCGAATTTCAGATGAAACCATCTGGATTTCCAACCCCCTAGCAACACTTTCCACAGAAAGTAAAAAAAAAACAACAACAAGCGTACCGATAGCCCAACATTCCCAATCCGGGAGGGGAAAAATAGGCACCGTTGGGAAAAACTGGAAATTTCAGGTTGGAATGTCAGTACAATTGCAAGGGTGGCGACCCTGTAACCCTGTACAGTACACGTCAGAGGCCTTTTATTTTCCTTCTAGCCAAAAGACACAGTGGACATTTCCTCACTCACCTCTGCTGGGTGAAATGCAGTTCTAAATGTTGTCCAAGTTTAAGACAAAAAGACATTTTTTTTTGGTTTGGAAAAAAAACACGAATGGACTATGCTAAACACGGCTTCCACTGGTCAGACCCTAGAGCAGTCAGCCCCCTGCTTTTTAAAGAACAATTTGAAACGCAGGAGGCCAAGCACTTCAAACAACATCCAGAGAGCATCTTGACGCTCTCTTCCTCCAATAGCCGAACCCTGACTCTTGATAGCTACAGTATATTGTCACTTTCATATTCTCCCTCCTCGTGTTTAAACTGCTATCTGCTATTTTAGCTAAACTACTCTGGAAAGCGTATTCAAGGTTCGCTATTCAAGGAGATAAACTGTGATGGTGCATCAGTACTTCACAGCAGGACTGCCACAATTCTTTACCAATGGCCTTCAGCGCATTGTACAAAGCGAATCTGCCTCCCCATAACTCCAATAACATTCACACAGCTTCTTTTGAGAAATACACGGACAGGAGCACACTTCAGAAGCGCACAGCCAGCAAGAAATTAAATAAGCTGAAAATGGAGCCATTTAATGGCTTCTTATAACACATCCCACCTAGCTAAAGTTTAGCCGAGCTGAACCTAATAAACACATTCTGTCTTGGAGGATGTTTCCCTGTTATTGCTCAGCCTTTCTTAACAGTGGCAGTATGAGTGGAGGCAATCTCTACTATTTGTCACACAGTATTAAGCAAAAGTAGCAAGGAAAAGAAGAAAGTCAGCTCTCTTCAGAAAGAGAGCAGTAATACAATGCTTCTCTACGTGCGGGATAGCTGGTATCTGATCTTGGCTCCTGGCAGCTCGGGTGAAGTCTGGAAGCTCTCCGCCCTTTCACCTGGAAAGCACACTTCCAGCAGCCATCACACAGGATGTCTCTGGCCTGGGTCTGGAGCTGCACTAAAAGGAGTGAATGCAGCCGGATGGCAAGTCACTGGCTATCAATGTGGCTCCTGCCAGGATAGGAGAGCAATAATGAAGTGCTCTATGAAAACAATAAGAGGGCCTGGACATTGAGCCTGTGCAGTGAGGTAGCCCCTAGGAGCTTCTTCCCTCAGACCGGGCCTGAGGCTTCGGTTTAATGTGGGATTCCCCCTTGGAATGCCCAAGGCCCACTGCACAGCTCCCATCGGAACAGGACCAACTTGTGATCCAGGAGACCGCAACGCTGGCCTCCATTCTGTCCAGCACAAGACGCCGCTGCGGTGTGCTGGAAACAGCGCTCAGCCTCACACAGATTTTGAGCATTCCCCCGGTGCTCTCCTGCAAGAGAAAGGAATGGCAGACTCTCCACTGCCCCGAGGCCACGGTACCATGCGCTTGTGGAGGTCGTGGTCAAGAAATCTCACCAGAGGCGGATCTTTCTGAGATGGTTAAAGAAGTCTGGAGTGTCATGGGAAGCAACGACCCTCTTTTACAGATCGGTCACTGAGAGTGCTGTGGTCTTCTCCATCACTGCGGTTTGGCAACACTCCAGCCCGGGACAAGAAGCAGCGAGAGACAGTAGTGCACATCGCCTCCAAAACTGCAGGACGCCACCTTCCCTCTGTGAACTCACTCTATTTCTCTAGACTGAATCGAAGAGCTCTAAAGGGTCCCCCAGCTCTTCCCACCCTGCCCAACCTCTCCTCTGGTAGGCGGCTTCGGTCTCACAAGACAGGGACAACTAGGCTCTGCAACAGCACCTACCTGGGGGCTGCAAGATGCATGAACTCAGCACTTTGATTCTGACATCTCTGCACAGCTCATTTATATTATTATTGGCTTTATTATGCATATTTGTATTGAGTCTTTTTGTATAATTGTATGAGCCCACCACACCAGATTCTATGCAACTAGTTGTATGGCGATTTAGTATTGAACCTGAACTTAAACTGAACTTGTTACTTGAAACCTCAGTTGTGAGAAAAGGCACTGTAAGGCCTGAGTCAAGATTTTTTTACCCCACTGCCCAAACCCAACATCGCTGTACTGGAGTTCAACACAAACTAGAGGGAACTTTGGTTCAGTATTCGATTAAAGCAACAAACACACTAACTGATGGTGAATAAACACCAGGCTCTATCACTTTAAAGGAAACAAGCTTTTTTAAATATAATTACAAGAGAAGTTTGTTGATATGAATGTCTCATATCTCATAACCCATAACATCAAGACCCCTAGAAAGGCAGACAGCACTAGCAAAACAACAGCGCAGTTTGTGTTAGACCACCCAAAACAGTGAAAATACACCTAAAAATAAAGATATATACAGTTCTCATTTTGCAACGTTCACTTTATAAGAACATTTATGTCACTGAATTCTTCTTCAGGACTTCTCACAGGACATACTGTAGCAGATGCAATGTTTGTTTTAAAACCCAAAGGGTTTCCTTATTTCCTCTGTGCAAAATGTGCAATAGGTACAGCTGGTTCCCTTGCAGTCAGAGACAGTGATCACACCTTTGTACACAAGCACGTTGAACACGAAGTGCAGGGTGAAGAAAAATACCTGATGACTCATTATCCCTCATTAACAAGACTCCAGCCTTGAAATTAAGATAAACATAAAAACGCGCAGCTCCCCTTCTGCTGGCTTAGAGCACCCTTAAAGAATACTAATTTTCATAAGTCGCTACTAATTACCTGCTTTTTTCCCATTTCTGATCCTTAAAGCCGCACAGTCATGAAGGCAGGGGATGAGAGTGCGCTCAGCTCTGCACCCTTGTCCTTCAGCTAGTGCTGACACAGCAGTGCCACTGTGAGGTGGGGAAAAATGCAAAAGGCACAGCCAGCTGTAAAAAGAATAAAACTGAAAATCTGCTCATTTTAACTGGAACGACTCACTGCACAGCCACCAGCACTGGAGACAGAAAGAAACCAGAAGGCACAAGTGGAAACTATGCTGAGTTGCTGTTAAAAGCAAGAAACAATAAGTGCGTCTTTACCCAAAAGGTTGTGGGTGTATGGAACATGATGCCCAACCATTTTGAAGAAGCTTAAACCCTAGTTTCTTTCAAGAAATAGCCGGATAAGATCCTTGAATCACACCTTCTATCTATCAAATAGGCTAGACAGACCGAATGGCATCCTTTATTAACTTTCTTATGTTCTTAGGAAATGCAACACACCATACAGTATAACACCATTAAAGAACGAGGACTACTCTTCCTGTACACGAGGGACCTAGTCTCTCTTCAACACACAAAGATTTCTTACCAGACGTGTTCGGAGATCTCGGACAGCCTTGGCAAAAACACTCCCATTTCCACCTCTCGGTATTTTAGGAAGTTGTAACACGCAGCACACCCTTCCCATGGCTATTTCTGTACTCCGGCACAGTTAAACATCTGGCACCTGACTCCGTACCCTGCCACGACCTGCCACACCACTCAAAAACGATGGGCTTAAATGAACTTTGTTTAATGAATCTTTAAGGCTAACCTAACATTCCTGCAGGATTTCTGCAGGTGTCTGACTATGTCCAAACTAGAACAATAAAAGCGATAAAAGGACTCCTAAAACACCTTCAGTCCTTTACTGATCGAATCAATTGTGTGGTTAAACAAACACAAAGAAAATCCCCTTTATTGCGAAAACATGCACTTTCATTATTTGTATGAGTGATGTCCTCTTGTTAGTTCTACCAAATAACACACACGGATTGAACGGAAAAGACTGACAGACCTGACTACACATTTGCAATAAGGAAACAAAGCTTAATCAAAAGGGACAGTCCAAAGCTATTAGAATAATTAACTAGTAACAGGAATTCAATAAACGCAGGAGTATAGGAACAGCACAGCACTATGAAGCCTAAGCTGACATGATTAATGAAAGATCAGGTCTGGACCCGTGTTGGAAAGGTTTGCAGAATTTCATCAGGAGCAATCTTAGACTGAGTTTAGATTGTAATTGAGGTCATATTGGTTAACTTTAATTCATTTTCTGAATGGCTCTTTCCTTTTACAATACTATAAAAGATTCCTTATTTTAATTACCCTGGATGCTCAGAATGCTTCAGTATTGTCACTGACTAAAACTTTTTTATCTGAGTGTTGCTCAGCTTTTAACAAAGTCCTCTATTTGCATATGCATCTCAGCCCATGCTTCATCCATGTCATGCTTGATGTTGGGTCACACACTGTGTCTGCCACTGCTCGTTTTAACTGCGTGGGTCACAGTGTGTCAGGGCTGGACAGCAGCTGCTGGTGTGCAAGTGTCCCGTCAAGCCTCCAGCCGAGAAGCTGGGCAAACACAGGCTGCAGACCTGTGCCAGCCATCCCACACACACACAGAGAGGCTAAGAAAAGCTTTGTCACACTTCTGAGTGGGTGGGCTAATTCTGTATGCAGCATTACAAGCAAACATGCAATCCGAGATCCTCCTAAAGAGCTCCCCCACCCCTAGTTAAAACGATTGATCACTGAAGGATCTGATGAACCAAAACAAAATGGTGAACAGAACAACAATCATCACGGGCAAAAAAGACTTGAAGATACAATATGCTATGAAGTCCGAGGAATGACATCTTAAACCTCATATTCAATATGTGACAAATAAATTAATAGAAACTGAATACTAACATGGTATTGCACTTTCATAACACTAGAAAACAGAATTGCCTAAGGAGAGATGTATAATTCACCTCTGCAGATATAAAGTTAAAATTAGCAGGCTTGGAGAGCTGGTGCATTTATTAGGGGGCATCAGTGTGACAAAGCTAACTTTGACCAGTTGACTAGTGAAAGAACCATACACCATATATACATACAGTATACAGTATAATATAATAATTCCTCACACTTATATAGCGCTTTTTCTGGACACTCCACTCAAAGCGCTTTACAGGTAATGGGGATCCCCTCCACCACCACCAGTGTGTATCCCCCACATGGATGATGTGAGGGCAGCCAAAGAGCACCAGAACGCTCCCCACACACCAGCTCTCAGTGGGGAGGAGAGCAGAGTGAGAAAGCCTGTTCATAGATGGGGGTTATCAGGAGGCCATGATTGGTAAAGGCCAGGGAGAAATTTGGCCAGGACACTTGGGCCAAGCACCCCTACTCTTTCTGAGAAAAACTTAAAGATTTTTAATGACAACGGTCAGGACCTCAGTTTTATTGTCTCATCTGAAGGATGGCACCGTATTGGCAGTCGAGTGTCCCCATCATATACTGGGGCAGTAGGACCCACACAGACTACAGGGTGAGCGCCCCCTGCTGGCCTCACTAACACCTCTTCCAGCAGCAACCTCAGCTTTCCCAGGAGGTCTCCCCTCCAGGTAGTGGCCAGGCTCCCACCTGCTGAGCTGCAGTGGGGCTGCTGTTTTAGTTGCAGGATGATATAACTGTGGGCAAAATATTTTGTATATATATATACAGTATGTGTGTATTACTAGGGAAATCTTTCAGGGCTGTGGTACAAGGACTGGGTGCATATGGATAACCTATGTTAGTAAACGTCTGGCCACTCACACTCTGAAACTTACTCATGAAGGCATGCTGTGCACCAGAATCTGAGTTAGCAGAATGAGAAAGCTCAGTTTAATGTTGCTATAAACATGTTAACCACAATGGAAGTTGTGCTCCCATCAATTTAGCGAACGTATTAACTTTTAACGAGCAACATTATCTAAGTATGACTTACTGTTAAAAAATTGTAAGTGCTTGTAACCTCTGACTAACTCCTAGAGAGGATATGATTTCTGTGAAGGAAGTGTTGAGCAAGTCAGTCCAGCCAGAATCACCCATTTACACCATCAGTACTACACTGAGAGTGTAGAGAGGGAGGATTTCTGTTCTCCTATAGAAAGATGTACTATTTTAAGTCACATCACAGCCCAGCCTTTTATCAATATTGCAGGTATGTATCCTACAGTGGTAAAGTGTACCACATCCACCAAGATGCTACTGTGGTGCTAGTGTCTACAAGATATCACCCACAACTGCCTGCTACAAAGCAGCCCCATCTCTGCCCTGGTTGTTGAATGCCCCTCTCTTGTAGTCTCTGCTTGTTCTTAGTTGTTTTACTTTTAACTGTGAGACAGAGGTGGACATCAAACAACAAACACTAGATTGGTCAAACGGTGATAAACATTTGTGTGACGGTACAACAGTAATCGGGATTTCACTGGCAGAAGGTGAATGACACTGTATGCAGATGTCTCCAGTAATGGCATCACACACTCATCCAGGAGTATACCTCCAGTGGCAGTGTAAAATACACACTACAACACTACACTAGAAACCAACTCATACCGCTTAATACACAAAACACAAATATCAAGAAGAAGAAGCTCATTTAAATGAAAAGTCTTATTATATTTATATTGAAACTGCATGTCTTGTTTAATTGTTTCCCAGTTTTCCCAAAAGATTTGATCATATAAAGATTCCTAAAAACCCTGCAGGACTGAGGATCAGGAGAACTGAACTGGTTTATACTGAACAGTTCAATACTTCTTCTTCACTTCCGAACTATAAGTTCCCTCCGGTCAGGCGGTCCATATACCTGGTTACATTCTCGGTCAGCGAAGGCAATGTCCTTTAGTCAGAATGCAGTGCTGTCAGGCACTGCTCCAGCCGCCCACTTGCACACACCACGCAGGGAGCGCACTCACCACAGCACACGTAATCAGAGACTCACTGCACTCCCCCGACTGGCCGCGGCTCTGCTCTCAGAAAGACGTAGTCAGTGCTCCCAGCACGTAGCTTTCTTTCGATGATGAATTATTAAGTGCTTGGTATTGTTGGTAATTCAGCAGGGCTGAATGGCTTAGCGGTGGTGAGCACAGACTGGAAAGCCAGGCAGATGCCGGGCTGAGATACTGTCTGATCTCTCTCTTGCTCTGTTGGTACATTTGTATTGCTACTGTACAGCCTCGCTTTATAAATAGAGAGAGAGTAGGCTGCAAACCAAGCTTTTTCTAAAAGGCATGGCAGTTCTGGCACTATTCTGAAGTCAGGATTAGGCTAAGGATACAACAGAACATGGTGTTATAATAAAAGTCTGGATATAACATTAGATAGTTCCATTAAATGACTGATGAAAACATCTACCTAATGGCTTCAGCATTTCAGTATAATATTTCAGGTTGCTCAAACGCCTACTTCATATCCTACTTTAATAAATCCACTTTCATGTGGAGTAAAGCAATATTTCAGTCCCACTGCTACCCTCATGTTCCTGAACTGCACACCAGCAGTCAGATCCATCTCTCCCCACAGATCTGGTTCTTTAAAAGACACCATCAATCTTCACTGCACAACCAGGGACCTAATATTGCACAACTCCACCCCATCACCTTGCTCAGCCACTGTACTGAACATCTGGTAGGGCTCTGTACCAGAGGAACCAGTGCCACTGCCTTCAGGACCATTGAAAAAATGACCAGCACTGAAAGCACTAAAAAATCAATGTCTTTTCCCTCTCCAGCACCAAGGTGCACATGTTAGCCTAGAAAGAGTGAAAGATCCTTGTTTTGTACCCCGCTCTTTCCTCCTTCCCTTTCTGCCTCAACCATGCACCCTAATTCAGACACGCTGCAGAGATCATCCCCCCAGTTCCGTTACTGTACCCTGGCCTGCTCTGCACCTGCAAAACACATACAAGAGCAAACACACACTGCTGCAGAGCTCGTGTACTGCAGCATAAGAAAAATCATGAATACGAAAGGTAATGCCAACTGTTATGCACGGCTGTGTGAGTGCATTAATGAGTGTGCTGCACTTTGTTGACTGGATGCATCTTGAATGCATGTTGATGGTGACTGTGCAATGCTTTTGTAGCTTACTGTAACTGCAAAAGCCTTTTTGTTATTTGCATGGACTTATTAAAATGCCAAATTAAAATGATGACTGTCTCTGCTGGAGGAATAAGGGATTTCTACATGGCACAGCACTGATATTGGGAAGGGTGTGGCAGGGAAGTAGCTGGGAGACTTCTCAGTTTGCGTTCCTGTATCTCACTGCTAATGTGATCAAACAGCAACAGCCGCAAGATAGCTCTGCTGAGCTGCACAAACCCCCTCTCTCTCTGATAAACGCTAGAAATTACATGATGCGCCCTTTAACCTCAGCCATGTCAGCGCAGTTAGTGCACCAGCACTTCAAGGTGCAGAAGGACGAAGGCCCAGTGCCCAGTGACTGACAGGCTGGGAGTGGACCCCTGCTTTTGCTCTCTATTTGGAGCTCAGGCTTCCCACTGGTAAGTGTGATCTGCTCCCTTCACAGGTGTGATTGCAGGGATAATGAGCCTACCCAAAGCAAATAGGGGTATCTGCTACAGTGAAAGACAGCAGACAGTAAACAGCACATCCCCAGCAAATTAAACCCACAGAACAAACACTAATAAATATTTCCACAATATTTCCAGGATAAGAATATATACACACAGTCACATAAGTGCTTCCATAGAAAACAAAACCATATTCTGTATTATGCAAACAAGCGTTTTCATTTTTAATTGTTCCTGAATAAAAGAATCTCTTTGACAGTCAATAGATACTATATTGTTTGAAGTGCACAAGGATTTCTTCAGCCCCGCCCTCTCACTTGCCCTGGATGATAAAGAAATTCACAGAGATGTGCAGGACAACCGTTAAGCAATCATTGTTTCTGGGCAACGCTTTTTTTTTTTCCTAAAAACAATGCAGGCCACAACAGCAATTCTCCTAGGGCATGTTATCTCTCTGTTGCTCTCCAGATTACCCCCGACTGTTTATACAACTGAAAGAGATCCTGGCAGATAGCACTGCCCCCATCCTTGATGATCACTCATTCTGCTGTTCTTCAAATACAGCCTGACCCCTGAGAAGACGAAAGAGCACCAAAATTCTCAATGAGACTGCCGTACTGCTGATCGGCCATGACGGCTCTCTCACATACTGGGCACGCACAGAATGCAATGCACTAAGCCACACAACAATACCCTTCAGCAGAAACTGTGAAGACCTGATAGCAGCTGTAACTAAGGGACAGCAATCTGTGCACCTTGTCCGAGGAGGTGGAGAGGAAGACTAGGCTGGAGGAAGGCCCTGATGATGCTAAGTATTCAGTGCTCCCTTGCTGTGGCAACAGCTGAACTGCTCTGTATCCCTGCCAATGAGCCCCGGACACAGGAAAATAAATTAAGATGCCTTCCACCCCAGTACACTGCTGACCTTGACAACCAAGCTTTTCAACAAACACTTCAACAGATCTTTCCTGCTGTAAGACTCCTGACACCAGCACAGGCTTTGCAGGAAGAAAAGCACCCGGTACACAGACAGGAGGGCTGACTAAGCCAACAGATACGCGCAGGCAGACCGAACCAGCAAATCCAGAGGGGGAAATGGAACTTCTGGCTTCAGCCATTGTTAAGATGCACACCGGTAAAACAGCACGCCCCGCAACTTCACCGGACTGGGGAGCCTGTTGTTCTCTCCCGCCCTGGTTATAAATATCAGCGCTGAGCGGAGGGGATGGGAGGCGCAGGGGGGGCGAGTGTACTGAGGAGAGGTGTGGGTGGTGAAATTACACAGTGATTTATCACCGCACCGAAATCCAGCGCTAACTGGAGAGAGAGGGCTGCTGTGCAGGACAGCCGATCGCGAGAGAGACGTCCTGGAGGTTTTTCCGCGGATCGGGAAACTGCTGTGCCGGAGCCAGACTTGGACAAGGCAATTCCCAGCTCACCTGGCAGAGAGCACAGCAGCAGTGAAGACAGACACAAGAGTGGCACCACACTTTGAAGGGGAGGGGGGCCTGGATAACACAGGGTGGGGAGGGACGAAAAGGCAGTTTGACAGAAACAGGGCTGAAAGACACGGGAGGTTACACAACGCTCTGTTCGCCTGCCTCCCTCTCTGCCCAGAAAGACAAAAGGAAAAAGCAAAGCAGACCAACAGACAGCGGATTCACAGAATAAGGAGCCAACTTGTTAAGTCAGGAATACACCGGACTGATAGACTGATAAACTGCTTGGGTCAGAATAAGCATCCTTATGCCATTCAAATCCGACAATCTAAACAGAGAATGTAAGGGTTTTTTATTTTCCCACGATCACTTATCGTCAGGTCTCAGAGGAAAAGAAACCCCACTCTTCTCCCCCAGCCCCCAGATCCCCCCAACCAGCCACCTCTACCTCCATCCAGCACCCCCAGAATCGGCCCAGCTCACCTCTGCGCCCTGCTCAATTTCTCCGCCTTCCCAGCTGTACAGATCCTGCACCATGGTCCTCGGAGGGAGAGCAAGGAAGAGCCGGCTGAGGAGCGCCCCTGCCTCGGGAACTAGCGCGCGGAGCGGAGAGCGAGCAGCGCAGGCAGGGAGAGAGCTCACTGCAGTGTGAACCGTGTGGAAGCCAGGCGCCAGGTGTCGGCTCTGAAGCACACGCGCGCACACATCCAGTAGGCAGGCAGGCAGGCAGGCAGGCACGCACACACTCCCTCCTCTCGCTCTCACTCTCTGGCTGCCAGCCTTACTGCTCTATCGTATAACTCCCCCCCCTCATCCCCCGCCTGTCTCTCCTTCTCTTGTTCTCGCCACGCCGAACTGCTTCTCTTAACCCCCTCCTTGCTGATGCCTGCCCTCTCTCCTCCCAGCAGCCACAGGACAGAAGAATTCACACCTTCACCAGGGCAGGCTATGAGCAGCGTATGGGATGTACTGGGTATACCACCCCAGGCACCCCTGACGATTACACAGCCCCCCATCTCCCAGAGCCTTCCTGGACCCCTGTCCTGCTGTCAGACCTTTCCCACTCATTCAACAGACAGCATTACAGCATTTCACTACCGTTACACTACTGCACTCATTTCAATAATGCAACCAAAACTACGTCTTTCCTTAAAGACATAAGAGCTCCGAAATGGCATTGTGGAACACCTGGATCTGTATTAAGAGGAGGGGGGGGGGGGGGGGGTTCGAAAAAAGAAGTGCATTTTCTTTTTTCCTGAAAATAATAGCTTGTATGTTCAAAGAAGTCTCTTAGTAAAGTGTATTCTTTCAGCCCCTCCTTCTCTTAATTAAAGACATGGCGCTTGCGTTTCAGAGCGCGTGATGTCACGGACATCTCCAGGAGATCAAACAGACAGGAAGTAGGGATGACCACATTTCCTGAAAGGAATCTGGCTTTTCATTTCAGAAAGAGAGGGCTGCGCTACACAACGTTGTACTGGGCATAATTGTCTTTTAAAGTCTGCAGCTCTGCTCTGTTCCCAGCTTCTCTCCTGACCTTCAAACAGAAAAACTCCCCCCATGCAGAACAAGGCGGAGAAAGTTTGTGGAAGCTGGCTCAGCAGAGCAGAGCCCCCTGCCCTCAGCTTAGGTCTCACCCAGAAGGGCTGTTTTTCTGCGGGAGAAGAGAGATACACTCTCCCATCTCTCCCTCAGCTCTGCTCTGGGAAAGACAGAAATCATTACCTGTAAAAGCTGATGAACGGCAACTTCAAAGAGAATTGAACTGAACTTTACTGATGTATCTGAAGAGGGAAAGACCTGCCCCTGCTCTCCCTGTCCTGTTCCCAAGAGGCCTTCTTCATTGAGCCCGGAGCTTCAAGCAATACTGCCGTATAAGATCTACTGAGATGGGCAGCTAGGCCAAACCTACAGCCATGACTTGTCTCTCTCTTTACATGTTCCTCTGCTTTTCTCTCTTAAATTGGTTGGAACCAAGTGCTGAGATAATAAATCTGCTTGCCAGTGGACGAGCATTTAGACTTCTAGAGTGTCCACTTTGTCTCCTCTCTTCTGCAAATTAGTTTTCCAGTGGTCAAACACAATCTTCTTCCAATCCAGGGTCCCTACCTCCTCTCTTATCCTGATCTGATTTTACAGTAGCTGTTGAACAGATAAACAGATCACTGGGTCAAGACCTGCATAGAAAGATCCAGGAATTGAAGGTCTAGCCCCTTGCTGCAGTGCAACACAGCACACGAAAGGCATTTTTTGCTTTTTGTGTTTCTAAGGCATATATCCAAGGTAATTTCATAGAGTTCTTGACAGCAAAAGTGATACATGAAGGAACAATTGCTTTCTAATATCTAAATTATTCTATCATAATCACAGATTTCACCTACAGATGTTTTTCGGGCTATTCCATTGTACTCCAAAAAAGCTAAAGCTGCCCTCACCTCTTAGAGACAGCTTGTTAGCTGAGCAGTGACTCCTGTAATTGTTCCCACAGAGGGGAGAGAAAATGGAGAGTGGTGAATCTCACTGGGGATGATCGATGCCACATTTCAATTATCTAGCAACGCAGTGTCTCGGGCTGTAGCCCCTGAGGTCCACGAAGGTAAAGGAGCTGGTCACCAAGGGAGTCACTGCATTTCCAACCACCGTAATTAAAAATAAATAAATAAACACAGATTAATCCAATTGGCCAGGCTGCGCCTTCACAAGCGGATAATGTAATGGAGCGATTATCTCCGGCAGGAGAGGTTAGACCTGGACAGCCCACGCATGGCGGAGCCGATCGGAGGCAGGCTTTTAATCAGTGGGCTCTCAAACGAGCTCTCTGCCCCGCTGTCTCTGAGCAGTGACACACACCACTGTACAGAGATGAATCACAGATCTTGCTCGCCAGGATAATTTACACAGAAATTCTTCAACTGCAAGTGTGTTTTCGAAGTTGTTTTTTTTGTAATTAGATAAGAGTCAACTCCCCCACCCCTCAGCAAGATGAAGTGTTAACTATCAAAACTGTCTAGGGTGTGTGTAAGTGCCAGCAAATGAAGTGGCACATCTGCAAGCTCCTTGTGTCCACAGCAAGATGGCTTTATAAGGAGCTGTCAGGAGGGAACACACAGCTGTCAACAGGGTTTTAATAAAGGGGAGGAATGTCTGGGTTTGAAGTGTGCACGCTCCCCTCCTTGTGCAAGATCCCAAATTGCTTCTTTAGCTTCATTTGGGCTTGGGCTCCCAGCTATCTCTTCCATGCAGAATCACAGAACATTGCCATATTAACATGCATGTTTCTCACACATAACAAAACCGCCTGATCGCCTCTGCGCCTCTTGGTACAATGACCGGGCTTCTCAATGAGCATCTGCATCAGGCCCCTGCCACCGAAGACTTGGCTACATACGAAGAAAACGGGTTAGCAGCAAATGTGATTTGGTGCTTCTTCTAAATGTAGGATCCTACATCCTTATATCTGGCAGCATAAAAAAGGGATATTGAGTTTTCACTGCAATACTTTTCAGCTGGTGAAAACAGTCCAAGCTTGAAAACATCTTAAGAGAGTCCATCACCACTCTCGAAGAAACACTAAGTACTATATTTTCCTATTAAACAGATCAATAGATCCGAGTGCAACGAGATGTAGCAAAAGAAACTCCAAAGAAAACGTGTGTGACCCACAGTCAGCACCAACAGGAGTTACAGTACCACCAGAGCCTGTCTCGGCATTACAGAACAGTAGCAAATATGACAAATCCTGTTGCTGCACACAGGCAGATAATTACTTTATGACCTCTGAGTTCCAGATCTTTGCGTGCACAGTATCTAGCATTCTCATTAACGGCGCGGTGTGCAGCGACACCCCGCGCCCCCGGCCCCTGCCAGAGGTGCGACAGTCGTGAGCACAGCCCTCTGCGAGCTGCTCTCAATTCTCAAAATAGGCCTGTGCAGCGCAGTGTTGAGGGGGACAAGCTAATCAGAAAAGGGAGTCAAACGGCTACATCACACGTCGAGATTCGAAAGCGCTGCTGCTGTGTATTTAGTCACCCACCAGAGAGACTCGGAGCCCAGTGTCGTTAACCTGTAAAGGATAGGGCTGGCTGCAGCTTCTGCGTGCAAAGCAGAGCCCCGTGACTCTGGAGCTGCAGGGAATCTGCCTCAAAGCGACGAGCAGAGGACTAGCTGTCATGCAGCGCAGTCTGACCACAGCCCTCTCGAAAACAGGGGGAAAAAGAGAGAGGAGGGGGGTGGGAAACAAGCGGAGAGATTATCCAAACCTGAAACGAACGGAGCAATATGAATTGATGAGAAAGAATTTCAAAGGTTTTCTGTTTAGTTTTTTTTAGAATAAAAGGCATTTAGACGAGAGACTGGTTGGGGTTCCCCGATACCCACCATCCCTCCTTTGCAGAAAAGGTAAGAAATGTTACAAACAAATGGAGGCCGGTTTGCCCTTCTAGACACGTTGGTAGTCAATAACTAATTGATCTGTGGGTCTCATCTTGAAAGAAGACGGTGTTTCGGCTTCTGCAGCACGGCTGGACAGCTTGATCCAGGCTCCCACATCTCTCCCACCATCCCAGACCTGTGCAGCACGGCTCGAGTCCCAGGATACACCGGGAAAAAACGTGCTGTATGGCTTACGTTAGGATACAGATTGGTGCAGTTTCTGTACACCTAACAGAAAAAAAACCCTGAATATGAAAACAAACCAACAATTGCACTAATCAGGCATTGCTTCCTAGTGAAACTGTGCAGTCCACCACAGAAACCAGGCCCTCACAGCAGAGAAGAGAGAATATTAATGATCATGCAGGTGCAAGAATGCCACTGATCATTGCTTAAAGACAACGGGTCTCTAAAGGACCTGCTGAAGGTCTCCTTGTGTCATCTGACATGGAGACTCAAGAGTTCTGAAGACATTCACAGCTCATATTTGTTATGATGTTACGTGTGCTACAGTATGACGTCATGTTACATGAGAAAAGGACCACGTTTCTCTGAAAGACCCATCGTGGAAGCCATAGAAAAGCCCAACCCATGCCTGCGACCTGCATTCCACCTGTAGCAGTGCACAGCTGGCTCACACCTATCAGGGGAAGGAACAGCATTAATCAGCCAGGGCTCTCTCAGCTCCCAGCAAAACAGCGCCCCCCTGTGACCTTCTGAGCTCCCGCAGGTCTGCGATGATGTCAGCAAGGGACATGCCTCTCCCTCAATCAGCCTGCCGCGGCAGAACCTTCTGTGCGTGTCAACTTCCCTAATCCATCCTTGTGGTACAGATGTCTCTGCTATGCCAGTTCCAATTAGGGGAGTGCAGAATTAAAAATTACAAACTCTAAGCTCTAAGTTGTGATCTCTAATTGAGATTTTAAATTCCAAAAAATAAACTTGGCTACAGGAACATCGTCTAGGGGATGGGGTGTGGGTTTTCACGGAAGAGAAGCTCCAAATTTCCCATTTCACCCCCCATAAAAATTGTACAAAAAAGTAACTCAATTAACAGAGGATCGCTCGAGTCTCAAGTCCTGAATCCAAAGAAAGGGACTCACAATATGTTTGGTTGTAAATTCCTGACTGCTTTCCACAAGAATATTCAGTACAGGTTAGAAATGAGAAATTAACTGCTCAGAGTAGTAAATCAATAAAGAAGGGTCCACTTGGCTTTAGGAAAATTTCCGTGAGGCATTAAAATTTGACCAAAATCCTAAACTTAAGACTTAAAACAGACAAAAACTGTAGTGCACATAACTCAGTTAAAGACAAGGTGGGGTGTGAGGTTGAGGACTTGTGTTTGAATCTTCGTAAATATTTCAATCAGAATTTAGAAACAATTCTGGAACCAACCAGCTGCTACGAAGCAAATAAAACAAAAAGCTACTGTTACAGTCTCCTCTTCATGCATTTTGCCGTTATTGTATATCCAAGAAATAAAACAAAACAGCCAGCTGGATAAATCTGTGCAGATTTCCACTGAGACTGTCCTACAGGATGATGTGCCTTCCTCATAGCACACAATAACGCACAGACATGCAAGCACAGCAACACATAAATACTCATTTAGGATATAAATAACACATTACAGCCACTATGAATAAATAGGTCACACTGTCTCGGTAGCTCCAGAGAAACCAGAGGTGTGTTCCAAAAGACAGAATTCAATAGCTCAGGTACTCAGTAAGCTCAGTAAGAAATTACTCTCAACCCTGAACTGTGAATCTCTTTTGTCACTAAACACACCGAGACGCACCACAGCAACCCAGCGGAAAGTCATTTCAATGTCACTGTACACCACGCCGTTTTGTTGTATTAGCAATTCCAACATTACCTGCTGGTAATTCCTCGCTCCCTCCCTTCTTTAAATCTAAAGGAAGAGTGGAAATGAAAGAAAAAAAGAACACCTGAGAAGGAAATGTATCTATCCATCCATCCAATTTCTACCCGTTTTATCCAATACAGGGTCGTTGCTTGGTCGCCTGCAGGAGACTGCACTGGCGCAAAGTGGGATAGGACTACCAGAGTGGGACAACAGCCCGTGACCGGGTAAACACAGAAGCAAACACACACACTCACACTCCGGTCAATTTGCCCAGAAGCCAATTATCTTACCAGGATGTCTTTGAACTGCGGGAGGAAACCAGAGCACCTGGAGGAAACCCACATGAACGTGGGGAGAACATGCAAACTCCACCCACATTCCCAGGTGTGAAACTAAACCCAGGGCCCCAGCTCTGCAAGGCAGCAGTGATAACCACTGCGCCACCTCGCCACCCAAAAACCACATTCACATTTGTATGGCTGTGCTTACAAAAAAAAAGTAAAAAGTTTGTGACTGACAAAAAGAAACACTACAGGGTGATGCGCTACACTCCCAGCATGTTCTGAGGGCCCGGGGTTTGTTTTTCTCTGATGATGCACGTCGCTGCGCACAGGCAGGTGTCAGAATACAGCACCTTCCAGTTTTGACAACAAAGTGCCTTTCATCTCTCCGCTCTGTGCTCTGTGCTGCTGGAGCGAGATCTGAGAGCTCGGGAGAGAGAGTCCAGGGCAGCCACAATCGCTCTGCGTGGACAGGGGGGCTCAGGTCTCCTCCATCTCTTCCTGCACACGTCAGCAAGCTCCAGCGATACAGATTGATTCTTAAACCCTAAAGGCTCTTGCTGGAAAGCCGATCTTATTGGCAGAACCGAAAGAGGTTCAGAGTGGACAGGAGACGGAAACGTAGCCAGCACAGGGGAGCAGTCTCCCCAGGAGCACGGACTGTGCTCACCGGCCACCACAGGAGCTCATTTGGTACTGCAATTCCCCGTTTATTGAGGTTCATTTACAGAAACAGGCTCCTGACACAGGCATCTGTTAACTCTTCTCTATTTAGGGGAACCCCACCCTCTCCTCGTTTTATCAAAACGCTTGCAAGGAAGCATCCCAGCAGAAAGTGACTGGAAAAGAAAATGACAATGCAGTCGATAATAAACGAGTAATAAACGGTGTTCAGCTCCAATCTGCTGCATCTGAAAGTGCCCGTGTGGATGTTTTTATTGTGTGGATCTGTGCAGGGATGTTCTGTGCGGTTGTACAGGTGCAGACAACACAATTGCCTCCCTGTGTCAGAAAAAAGTTTATGCTTCAAGTGCAATGCAAACTGCAATTCTGTTTTCATTTGGCATCGCCAGTGAGCTGGGCTTATCCAACACCAACAAGCCCCATGCAAACCCTGACGTGCTACACTCCCCTCTCTGCAGTGCCCCCACAGAACACTGAGCTCTGATTGGTGGATCTTTCACTGACATCACTGCCACCTCGCAGGCCCTGGAAAGCCAGAGTAGCACTGCCTGGGGTGTCCTTGTCACAGCAGGCTAGTGATGTAGACTCAGGCTCACACCAGCTACTATACTTATTTAATGAAGACCCTCTCCCAAGGTTCTTGAGCACTCATTCTAACAAGCAGTAATTACTGTAAGACATGCAGACATAAAGATGGGCACCCTGCATCTTCATTTAGTAAATTCACTGCAAGATTTTAATTACCCCATGCTAGGAGAAACAAGTGTGTAATGAACTCAGACGAGGCATAATTGAGAAACAGGTATATGTTAATAAACTATTTTTAATTTTATAGATTAGTGCAGGGCACATCATGGAGTCTCAGTGCTTATGGTAATCTGTGTGTGCAAAGGCACATTGTCCTTTCTATAACATAAAGCAAAGGTAGAGCTACAGGCATCTCCTATCCCTTTGTACAATGTGGTGTCAAGTCAATATTTATTCATCTCTCTGCTTTATTATTTCTTTAAAAACTCACATTATGCAGAGCTCCACAAGTGCACTACAAAGCTATTTTAATTATAAACATATTTAAACTATTCAGTAATTGCGATAATCTTTGCGCATCTCATCTCAGCAACAGCATATTGCTGCAGTAGGTTTCCAGCTGCAATTGGTCTGGCTGTCCCCCCCAAAAAAATTAAACCTCATTACAGCAAGAAATCCCAAAGAGGACATAACTACAATTGCTATCAATTGTTTTGTTATTATGCATAACTCCTTCATCATCTTTTGTTTTGTACTTAATATTTTGCAAAGCTGCTGATAATTGAGTGATCAGTTAGTCGGCACTGGTCCAGGCTTCACTGCCTGTAAACTGCAGGGAGGTCCACATTATTACCATAATTTGGGATAAAAAATACAAAGTCAGTATTGTTTTTTTCTAGCCCTTTTGTATTATGCAAATTAAGTTGGCTATAGGGTGAAACTTTGCATGAAAGCCATGGAGGCAAACTGATTCCTTTCTGCCTGGCATGGTAGTCTCTTCTGCCTCTGCATTCGATTCTAGCTTTGGTGTCTGTCTGTATGGAGCCTGCATGTTCTCTCCAGCTTCCCAGTGTTTTTTGCTGGGTACTCCAGGCCAAAGACATGTGGCTAGGGCTAATTCATCCCTTGAAATCGAAAGTCTCCAACCTTTATTCTGGAGACCCGCAATCCAGTTATTCTTATACATCACCCTTAATCATCTGTTATTTAAAATCAGGAATACTGGTTCGGGCGACTGATCAATTAAGGAAGTAATGTTTCAATAAAGGAAGCACTGGTCCTTGAGGGCAGAAGGATATTTGATCCGTCTTCCAAATGATCTCTAAATCACTTCATTGAACACAGACCAGTTCAATTGATCAGAGACAAATTGTTACAGACCTTTAGAAACTGATGATTTAAAGGCTACATGTAAATGGACTGGGGCTGTCCAGGACCAGGGCTGTAGATCCCTGCTTTAAATAATCCTTTTACATCCTTCAGGAAGGTGTGTTACCAGTGTATAAAGTAAACATACTTTATATTGGATTACAGGAAAACATGACCAAAGGACCAAATGGCCTCTTCTCATTTCGGGCCTTTCTGCTGCTCATCTATACGATGCCAGTGAACTAAAAGACACCTCTGGATAATTCATCTAGACAGTTTTAACCGGCGTCTCTGTCATTTTCTTGATCACATCAAAGTTCCAGCACCCGAAGAGCAGGGAGAAGCTGCTACTGTAAATTGGTTCAATTAAGCCAGTAACGAGTTGAAATAGGCCATTAAGGTTGCGGGGGAATGAAAGGAAAGTCAGCAGATACACCAGTTCTCCCAATCCTGGACTGGACACCCATCTTTTCTACCATAACAACGAGAAAATCTATCAATCCAACAGACAGAACACCTGTGAAAAGAGCCTTCCGAAGAGACAATTCCAAACACCTTTTCTAAACACTGGATCAGAGCGGAAACACAGTTTAAAAGCACCTGGTGAGGGTGGCCTCCCCGTGTTGACTGCAGTGCCAAGCACGCAAGAATGCCAAAGCCCCCGTCGCCTCTGTGCCACCACCCACCACCAGCATGCATGGCAGAACACCAGCCCCCTGCCCCCCCGCGTGGCGCTGGACATCTGGGCTCTGAGGGCTCATTAGGAGGACAGTTACTTTGCTTTCACCTTCAGCGCAGAGACGCTCGATTTAATCCTGGCGATAAACAGTAATTGCCATGTCAGACTCCCGGCCACACGTCAGGCACTGTATCACTGTACAGGAAGGGATTACTCTGTGCTTCTGCCTGCCTGCCGCTGCTCATGAAGGTGCCCAATCAATAGTGGCCAGCATTATTCATCCACATATATACAGACAGCTGCCTTCTTAGTAGATTATCACATTGCAAGTATGCTGAGAGGCAGCTGTTCAGACAATTACAAGCCACTGTACCATGAAAGCCTCTTTAAAAACCCAGTTCAGAACCTAGGACAGAAGTGGCTCCTTGCTTAGGGATTCATTCATCACCGTTAAGATCATTTTCTTTGCTTCTGCATCAGTTTTAATAATACGCAAATCGAAACTTCAATCTTTACTTGTTACCAAAGCAAATGGTGTCAGATGGGTGTCATTTCAACAAGTCAGCGATATTTTCAGCTAGAAAGTCCCACAATGGTACAAAGCAGATCCTCACAGTTGACAAAAGGAACTAGTTATGTAACCTACCAGCGCTGCAGAAAACAACTCCATGTTAAAAGAGAAGCACGTACAGCATATCACAACTAAGGCTGTTTTCTGTGATTCTTTTGCTACAATCCCTTTAAACTCACCCCCAGGTCAACTCCTTTTCCATATACAAAACATCTAACTCCACTAATTCAACAAGGTCAGTTGTTTCACACTTCTTATGACATCAGAGCCCCTCAGTGATCTACCGCTCCAGTCCCTCAAGCAGAGTTTACAGATGACACTGATCACTCATTCTCGAGACCCACTGACTGGTATTGCAGTCCCACAGTCTCACACTTCAGCATAGAGCATTGAAATGAGACATCCAGACACACAGCACTTCCAAAAGAAAGGAGACGTTTTACATTGAAATATTACGACATTTAAAATTATTAATTAATAATGACAAAGGGAGATCTAGTGAAAACTTGTGACCACTACATACTGTGTCAATCGCAGTTGAAAAATATGCACAGAAAACCCAAGCCCAGATGATAATTCGCTTGCAGCCAACTCCTAAAAATAAAAGATCTCAAGTCTGCCCTTAACAATCAGCTGAAGTACAATGCTCAGGGTCACTGCAGTACCTCTGCACCTTGAAGAGCATCAAGCTAACAGGTGAGACTCAAGTTTTCCATTGCTGTTCACGAAACACAATACAGGGAGCACAGCTTGTCCCTCTGCCCTCTCTCACGAGGCTGAAAGCAGTTCTGACCATGACATGTGATTATTGTTGTTCTGCAGTGCCTTTGAAGATAAAAGCTGCTCTGCAAATTGTCCTGGTCTTGAGTTTTCATGGACAATCGGATGCCATGAGGGAGTTACACAAGCACGGGCCATCCAAACAGGACAACACCTCTCAGAACTGGACACCACCAGTAATTACAAGAGGTCTTAAGTTGAATTCTCAGGAGCAGCAGTGGCTGCAGTCATCTTTTCAACTCAGTCAGCTTCTAGCCACACCAGTGGAATGAAAATAATAATGTATCTAGTGCATGTGTTGATTGTTGACATTTGATATAACCCTAAGGGCTGTTTGCCTTTTGAAAAATCCCCATTAAAGAGCATTACATGATTAAAGACCTCCACAATGGTAGTGCACATCATAGGAGAGTCTGGTATGACAGTCACACAAGATCTTATGAAACTAATGGTTTAGCCTTCATGCGGCTTTCTGTTGCATGACTCACTATCTTATGGTGAAACAGCACAATTGACCCTGTTTCTGAATCCTGGGAAAGTTTGCAAGATGATCAAGTACTACAAGCTCAACTACGGAAATGTCACAAACATGTACCCCCCCCCCCCCCTCCTCCTCAACACCGTCCTCTACAAAACACCCACACACAGCTAACACACACTTTCACCACTTCAAAAAGGACAACTTCTGATCTCCATCTGTGATGCGGCACTGCCTTGAAGGAACAAGAAAACAGGAACACCTTTGTGCCTCTGAACTTCCCCAGCAATCAGCGCTGGAAGCTATTGTTGTGACAATAGAGCCCTCTGTCACTGGCTGTGCTATATTTATCAGATCAGGCAGACTGGAAATGTGTCCAGAAGACTCGGAAGATTAGATCACAACGAGAGGGCCTTACTCTTCCTTTCTTCTTTCTCTCACGGTCAAGGTTAATTTAGGGCAGCACAGTGGAGCTGCCTCACAGCTCTTGGGTTCAATGCTGGATTCTAGACTGGGATATCATGTAGATTCTGCATGTCTCCCCAAGTTCACATGGGTTTTTGCTAGGTGCACCAGTTTCAGCCCACCTTCCAAAAACATGCTGGCTGGGTTCACCTGCCCCCTAAACTGTCAGTACGTGTGTGTGTGTGTGTGTGTGTGTGTGTGTGTGTGTGTGTGTGTGTGTGTGTGTGTGTGTGTGCAGTGAACTGGCATCCCGTTTAGGGTGTAGTCCTGCCAAGAGTCCTGCCATTCTGGGTCAGGCTCCAGGCACTCACCAGGAATTCAGTTACGAGCAAAAGCATTTTTCTTCCTCCTTCTACTGGCCCAAGCTTTAAAAATCACACATGACAAATCTGATCAAACACAGACAAACAAAACATTAAGATGCTGTTGTAATGTGAAGGAAACGCAGGGGGAGAAGACGATCGCTAGTACAGCACACAGATCTCTCATTAGGTTAAAATGAGAGACACCAAATCCCTGAGAATGGCTGGAGATGAAACATGCTGGTCTGTGTGCGCACGCTGCATTAGGAAGCAGATAGAATCTTTAACAGTCTGGCTGGTCAGGTGAACTGCAGTCATCCTCTCTGAATAGCAGATTATGCTGCACAATCTCCTGCGACTACAGGAGAGACGCATTAAGCCCCAGACAATCGCCTAGACCCTAGCCAAGCAGCAATATAGTGGGGACAGAGCGAGACTACTTCAAAGAGTCATATCAGCAGCGGCTGGTGCAAATACCGTGCATGTGTCTGCATTAGTGAAACTTTAGGATTGCAACCCTGCAAACATGAAACAAGATAAACTTAACCTTATCACTTAAGTGGTGACTGTGATATAATCCTGAATAGAAGTGTCAAAGCCAAACCAATGGATTACTTTATATTTTTTCTCTCAAAGTCCAGTCATGCTGTTGCAAACAATTCTCTGGGAGCCTTCGGGGAACAGCTGGATTGGATCCTTGGATCAATAAGCTACCAGCATCAAAATGAGCACAATGAGTCAAATGGCCTCCTCTCGTTTGGAAACTTCTTAAGGGAAATCTACTTTTCTTTCCCCACATGCCCTACCATGTAATTTTATACTATTTAAACCCTCCGAGAGCTTGTTTTACTATTCAAAACAGTGGTCTGCTTCATACTGATGGAACTGTAAATATGCAGAAGGAACAATCTCTACCTGTGGTCAGGTGTTCAAAGGAACTCAGAGCCTCTGACATAGCCGATTGGTAACATCAGAGCCCCAGAACACTGCTTCTACAGCAACAGTTCAAACATCCTCCATGTGAATGTTTTAGGACAAACAGGTTTCTTTATTTATAGGTGTGACAGCACCTGGAAATATTTATCCTCCTGTGATCATGAGTAACGTAACATTTCGGAGCTGCCAGGAATAGGTGGCTGAATCCTTACATGTCCGCAACTAAAAGAAACCATGTGGGTTTGAATGTCTTCATTTCTTTCCAGTTCAGCTCTTTAAACTGGAATTATATCTGACACACTCTTGCACATAAACCTTCATGTGGTTGTAAAATAATGAACTTTAACCCCCCAAGCTCTAGTAAAATAACTCAAAGGGAACTCATGTTCCTTAAAAGGCAAACTAAAGATAACTGACGCAGGGAAAGATCACGGACACATGCAAACTGTCTCTCTAGGCAACGATTTGGTTGCGAATGCAATAATATATCTGTCAAAACTGCACAAAAAAAATTGTTTCAAAATCTTGTGGACGTAAACTGCTTCAGATGAACGTCCCAGTCAGGTCAGTGAGGCAAATCTGCCTCCGAGCACCATCCTGCCACACGTCACACTTGAGAGAGAACAGGCCATCGCCAAGATACAGCAGGAGTTTCTAGAGCTTTTGGACAGATTGAAAGAGCCTATCCACACAACAAAATGCTGAGGAAGAAGACCCTCACTACTTCTTCCTCTTCTCCGTGATTTTATAATTCTATTTCCTGTTTTTTTTTTGTGCTGGGGGTCACTCATACCTACTTAAGTGGGGGAAGGGACTGACGAATCCCCCCTAACCTTCTCCCAGTAACTGTGCCAGCCCGGTGGTATGATCAGCCATAAAGACACAATATAGCTGCTGTTAACAAGGACAATAAAAGTGAAACAGCCAGATTCTAAATGTCTTTATACACTATATTGCACCCCTGCAATTGCCAATAACATCTAGTTAGAGCCTTCTGCTCTTCAGACTTTATTGCAGATCTTCATAGCTGAATGGTCTCTCGCCGGAGGACGCCTGATCCAATATCATCTCTGTTGTTTTTTGTGTGTGCTTTTTCTTGTTTTCGTGAAAACAGAACCAACCTTTCATTGAAGCTTGAATGGAACTGAGAGAGCCCCCCTCTTCTTATGATTGGAACTGCTGCGCCAAACACAGAGCTTGGAATGTGGAAAAAAAATCACTGAGAAATTTCAGAGTTAAAGTTCACTGAGTTACACTGAGTTATGAGCCAGCGCGTCCTTCCTTCCTTGTCTTGCAGACAGCTTTCAAGATTCAGACGAGAGCTGCAGCCAGTGAACAGTGCAGCTGCTGCTACAGCTGGAAGCTTTCACCCGTCAAGCGGATTGGAGAGTCTCAGATGTTGTGGCTTAAGAAAGAGATAAGCAGCTCTCCACTTCTGCTGCCTTATAATTTCGCCGCTATCTTCATCGTTGTTACTGTACAGCTGCTGATAACAAGCCTGTGCAGAAAACACAGACATAGGAGTCTTTTCTTTAGCAATCGTGGAGAGAAAGCTCTGATGTAAGGTTCATGTGTCTATGGCTCTTTGCAATCTACTGGAGGTTAAATTTCTTCTGTTAAAATTGGGCTTCCTGATTGTGGCTGTTCCCAGAATGTCACATGCTGCAAAAGCCAAAGAGTACATTTCTGATTGGTTTTCAAAAACCTGTCAACACCATTCAATCATTTCTGCTAGCACATCCACTGCTATTGGCTGGACCCAGTGCAGTGCATCAAAATGTCACTGGGAAAATCAGAATTGCAGTAAATTCAAACTACTTTCACCCTTTCATTAAGGGTGATATGGTAATATGGGGTATTCTAGCTGCACCTAAATTAATTTTATCTTATTGTAACCCCAAGTTACAATGAGTGAATAATTAAGACTAACTGGTCACCTGAAAATCTACAGCTACAGGAAGAAAGCAGTGCTATTGCCATGCTAGCGTCAGGATCACAGCTGCAGAGGAACCTAAGCATTCCTTTGGTGTCAACACCATGGCGATATAACGAGGCCAAGGCTCCACCATGCTGCTGAATTAACACGCAAAAAGCCGATTCCTTTAAGGAGGTAAGGAGAGAGCATAAAACACACATATACCCATTTTCTAACTGTTTTATCCAATACAGAGTATAGCAGGGAACCTGAAGCCTATCCTAGCAAGCAACAGGTACAAGGCAGAGTGCATGGACAGGACGCCAGCTATGGGCACACAGACGAGCACCCACTTACACCAGAGCCAACTTTCCCAGAAACCAATTAATCTACCAGTATGTCCAGACTGTGGGAGGAAACCAGAGCACCTGGAGGAAACTCATGTGAAGGCGATAAGACCACACAGATCCCACACAGATGGCACCCCAGTGTTGTGAGACAGCAATGCTAACCACTGTGCTGGTGTGCTGTCCAAATACACACATACAGTGTACCTCAAAACTCATTTCAGGCTGTCACACATCACAGCTTCGGAATGAGAGCAAGGCTTCACAACTGTGGCTCGTGAACACTAGGGTCTGCTACATTTTTTTCAGCCGTCAGTTATGGAATTGAAAATGAAGTGAAATTAATAATTTAATCTGCCTTTTTAATTGCTGTCTGCTCTCAAAATGCTGGAGGCCTCAGGTTTCCTGTAAAAGTGTGTGAGGAACTTAGTACTGCAACTTTTAAGGATTTTAAAATGATTAAATAATTATTATTTCAATCAAGAATTCAATTAAGCAGCTGAGTGCATACTGTAGCTGGAATGAAAACCACCAGATATCAGGGTTACCAGGACCAGGACTGAGAAACTAAAAAAAACTTTCCTGACACCTGTTATTCAATCTGAATGTGCACAGATCTAGATGCTTCTACGTGTGAAAGCTTTCAACACAACGTTTCATTTTTATCAAATCTCTTTTGGATTCAATACCATTGTAACCAAAAAACAATCCAAAAAAATTCTTATTTTTCATCCTTATTCAAAATCACACCATCACTGCAAAAGTGGTCACTTCCCAAGCAATCGGCTTAGCTGTAATTTCTGTGTGGTGAGTGCCAGTTAGATAAATGATTGTCATATAATGCTAACCCAGATAGCAAACATGATCCTTATTCACTGTTTATTAAATAAGGAACATGCTGTCAAAAGCTAATTACACAGTTAATACATCCAAGATGCCACTTATACTTTCTAACACAGAAATGTCTTGGAAAATGTCACTGATGCACAAACCTTAGCCGTGGACATAAAACATTTTAATTTAACGGTATTATATTTACTGGTACTTTCATGGACAATTAGCAAGCAGCTCTTTCAGTGTGACATTGCCTTTCTGCTAACAGAAAGCTGCCTTCAGACAAGTGTCTAATCCCTGCAAACAGCTGCAAACCTCACATCGATGGCGAAAGCATGATGAATGGGAATCTTGTCTCCCTGTGTCATCGGATTGGCGGGCACAAGCAGGGAAAGGAAACCGTCGTCCATGTCACTAAACGTGACAGAGCAGGTACTCGGATCTCAACCAAAGCTTGCAAAAAACACAGGAACTAAAGAACTTGTCTGTCTGAATTACACACTAGCTTTAAAGAAAGGGGAGGAAACTCCTCGGACTGGCATTTTCGGAGGAACATAGACTTTGGCTTCCTTGTTCAATGCAGCTGTCGTTATGCTGTCCCCCAATTTTCAAACTTTTTTTTAACGTTACTGCATCTGAAGAGTTGCTGCAGTTTCTCGGCTGTTAACCTCATGCATTAAATACTTTGAAATGTTTGTGTCACATTAAGGCACCTTCCCTATATCATACCTTAATCACTCAGCTGCACACATATAGGAGCTAACGTTTCTAGCTGCACTTGCAGTGCGGAACAATGCAGTGCAACTGGATAAGTGTAAACAATTGGACGCGATTGCACTGGAATCACGGCTGGTGCTGCTGTACCTGGCCTCCACATCTGTTTGGAATCCTATGCACTCATCACCTCCAGTGCTGGGAACAGCAGCTACAACTGACAGGAGAGCGAGTCTCGTGCTTTACACTTCCATAAAACACCTCCTTTAATGCACCTGCCCTTGTCTCCTGACTGTTCACACGGCACAAGTATCAGTCTGCAGATTGCAGCCTCGCAGACAAAGGAAACACGGGAAATCAGCACAGAAATATATTCTTCTCACCTCAATTAAGATGAAGTGCATGTAAATCAGCTACTAATAGTCTATTTGCTTAGGTAGAAAATGCAAGTTTCCCAACAACACCTTGCTGCCATGCTGATTTCACTGGAGCATTTTAAAAAAAGAATCCATTTTAGAAATAATAACCGGCCTTCAGTGACTTTAAGTCTTATATGATGTATCGGTTTTATCTGTTTTTTTTCTCTAGAAGCCAAAACAGGTGTGACCTGAACATGGTGACAAATGTTTAAAAAATGTTAAGCTTTTGTCCTCTGTTGTTTCTTCGATGCTCAGCTAAAGGACTTCTGCATTAAGACCACAGTGTAGGAGGCAGAACTAATTTGTCAACTACTGTATGTAAGAGTTTC
Source organism: Lepisosteus platostomus (assembly GCF_059453375.1). Classification (NCBI taxonomy): domain Eukaryota; kingdom Metazoa; phylum Chordata; class Actinopteri; order Semionotiformes; family Lepisosteidae; genus Lepisosteus; species Lepisosteus platostomus. The sequence goes on from NC_142638.1 coordinate 4,441,514, forward strand.
AAAAGGGCACAAGTAACATATTTTATCATGTAAACCTCCCTCAAAAAAGGTCAAGAGAAACACAGATATGAAATAATTATTGGCTGAAGAAGCAGTGCATACACTGCGTGTTGCTCTCAGCAGAAATCATGGCGTGCACAATCACATTCCCTCCAAGAAAATTTGATATGTTACAGGACCGGTACAATCCCCTTTCTGCTTTTACTGCTCACTCTACGTGCAGGTAACCTTCAGATGAGATGTGGGAAGTACTAACCTTCCCATAACCTGGCTCGTCCACCATATAGAACACTCTGTACAGCACAAAAGAGCTACAGCAGCCCAAGATTTATCTATGTACTGTATATACATGTGATGCATGTAGCTCCGGAGGTCAAAGTTCATCTTTAGGCAAACCAAAAGAAAGCTCATTCTGTGGCCATACAATGCTATGACTAGGGAGCAGCGGTGTCCCGTACTGGGCTAACCCCTTGCTTGCTGTACAGGAAGGGACGCAGGACTCATGACCTCAGTTCACACTGCGGCTTTCCTGCTCGTGCATTTACAGTACACCTTGGAGATCTCAAACCCAGCTCACAGAGTTTACAGAGGGCCTCGACTTCCTGACACCACTTCAGTCCTCATGGATTCATTCTAATAATGTTTCCTCACTTAGTCAAATATAAATGCATCCATCGATATTCTTTGCCTTACAGCTGAAACTCTACAGTGCACAAGCAACTTTAAACAGCCCGGGGGTCACTGATGGCATCATACAGCTAGTCGAACATTTAAACTAACTGAATATCCAAGAGGTCAGGTGGAACAAAAGCCAGAAAGCACCAGGCCCTCCAAGAACGCAGTTGGAGACTCCTGCTTCACATGCATATTTCAATTCCATCTTCACTCATCGCTCGTTTCACCCCTAAACATAAAAGCACTGAAAAATCGGGAGAGAGCGCCATCATGACAGAGCTACTGCTGTCTCTTCTGGCATGTTCAGTTCTATCACTGCACACTTTCTCTGAAGACCAGGTGCATGTCGAACCATGTCTTTGCATGCGAGCAAACAAATCAAAAACAAACCAAAGGACAACAGAAGAGCTTTGCAGACTCAAACACCTGAATATAAGACATGACGTGAAATGTCTTATATTCAGGCTGTTTGTGCTGCTGTGCACGTTTCTGTACCAGGGGTCTCCTTACAAGAATATGTCTATGTTTGCAAAAGTGGGGTGCATGTGGAATATGTCTGGGTATGGCGAAGTGCTCTTGGCCTGTTTATCTGGAAACCCTAGGGGCACTGGAAATTCCAGTTGCCCCTGCACTTAGCAGACGAAAGCGCAATTACAATCACTTATGCCGTTAATGAAACTGCACTGTCTGCAGAGTCCAGACAAGCAACTTTTGTTCCTCAGGCCGAGTGCAAAGTTGAAAGGGCACTGAAATTTTAATGAAATATTCATGCAAATGAAGATGTATCACTTCATATTAAACTGAGCATGTCTGTGTTTGACACGCCTCTAAAACGCGCAGCGACGGTCACGTGACTTACCGCTGTTGCGGCTCTTGCGGTTGGACTTGCCACCGCTAAGCAACATCTTCAAGCTGTTCCTGAACATGGCGGCACCGGTCCGCAGCGGTTAGGGAGAAATCTGCGGAGAGGACACACGAGCAACGCAAACGTGAGAGGCCTGGGAGAGAGGCAGGGAGCCGCCCAGTGAGCGAGCGGTCTTCACAGGCCCACGTCTGTGATTCCCCCCCATCCTTGACCACCTTTCAGGAAGAACCTCCCTCTGCAACAGTGAGGTCACACTGGAGTGGATGGGTACACAGCTCTGTACAGTGGGTAGCCCTCCCCCTCTTTAAGTAACAGTACACGAAGGTCTTAATCACTTTATAAAACAGCCAGGGAAACAGTTCACTTCACAGTATGTGCAAGATCAGTTTGAATATACTGTAACAAGGTCGGGTTATGGGATCAGGACTCTGCCTTCGAGCACCAGTGGTTGGATCACATCTTAACCTGAAACGTGACGTGATGCTGAGCCCCCTTGGGTCTGCAAGGGTATAATGCCACTGCCACAGTAATGCCACTCCCTCTCCAGCTCCAGTTCAGGGGCAGTCTGGGGCACGTGGAGATAAGAGCGCCCATCATACAGCAGCTGGCACCAGGAACTAGCACTCACCTGTAGGTGTGGGGCTCTGGCCCCTGTATCAGTGGTTAAGGCACTACTTGGGAGTAGACTTTAAACAAAAGTGACCTTCGTTCATCCGTATCCTAACTGCTTTATCCAACACAGGGTCACAGGAGAGCCGGAGTCTATCCCAGCAAGCAGCACACAGACACAGACACGCACGCACCACAGGGATAGTTTTCCCAATAGCCAATGAACCTGCCAGTATGTCATTGGACTGTAGGAGGAGACCCTCAAGAACATGAGGAAAACATACAAACTCTATGCAAACAGCAGCACCCCAGGAATCGAACCCAGGGCTTCAAAGCTGCAAGGCAGCAATGTTAACCCACGTGCTTCCCACATAAACTACTCACTAAATACATAAGGGGGTTTATAGCTTAAACAGAAGGGACCTATCGAATGGTGACTGACTGCAGAAAGCAAGGCTTACTCAAGTAAATTGCAATTGCTTGTGATGGCGGTGACAAAGCTGAAGAAAGTGATTAAACAGGTCGATGAATGCAGCGAGATGTATTGTTAACACAGCTCGCCAGATGAGTAATTCATCTCGGGGAGAATTAGTTGCTCGAACAATTGAGCGCGGTCTTTGTGATCAAGCCACGCGCTCTCACCTGGGAACCTGCGCTGAAGGAAGTGTCTGGAGTTCTGAGCCAAGACAATGGAAGCGATTCACCACCCTTATTACAAGGGCTTTTCTTCTATCAGCTTCAATAAGCTTTTCCAGAGACACACTGTAATGCACAGAACAGGGTGCAGTGTGCTATTCTTTCATTCCAAATTATCAATCAGAAATGATGTGAAGCACTGAAAGAGTACTCTTCTTAGACTGCTTCTGTCAGCTGTCAAAGGCCCCCCACTCAGAAATCAAGCTAGACGGAATGATATTAGCACACATTAACCAACCTTTGTGTCCACATACAATGGACTGTAAACTACTGTATAACACTTGTAATAATCTAGCACAGAATCCAAAAAAGGATGTATCCGATACAAGATACGAATCTAAATACATATGTAGAGTAATTCAATTTAAATTCATTTTTACATTTTGTAAATCAAATCAATATTTTGTCCCTCAAACCACTATAAACTGGTAAAACGGGCACCGTATTCTCAAAATTGCAAGCAAGATCAAAAAAGGTTAGCAGAACCTCATAAAACAAGGGCCTGGCCATAAAACGCACTTCACCTTTTCAGTCAAATCTTTGAAGTGTTTTCTAACAAAAAAAAGCTGAAACCAAAAAGCTAATTGAACCTTTCCATGCCTTTTAAATGCACAAAGCAGAGAAACCGTTACAGTGCCCAATCTGCTCTGCTTCACTTAAACCCCACCTACAGTGCGATTATTACATGAGGGATAATTCTCATTAATAATGGGCTTAATTCACATGCTAAGATGGAATCTTTGTTTAGGAAAGAGCACATCATTTATAATTTATTAGCTAAACTATTAGCCAAGGCGTTTTTTTGGTCTCTTGAATGAATGGCAGAACGTGGTGCCCACAGAGACAAACAGCCAGACCATGCGTGGGGTTGTCACTGCTCTCCATAGAAACTGCAAAGCGCTTTGTAATCTCCCGATACAATCCTTTCCCTCTTTCTCCTCTGGCTCACGGCTGTTTAGAAAGCGAATTTGAGGGTGAGAAACTGAAGAATGAAAAAGACTCCCGGCTATGTATACTGAACCATAAACCATAACTCTCCCGCCTTTCAAAAATGAAAACATCTGCTAAAGCTGCACACAGCTAATAAATTATACAGCGCATTATAGAAATATACTTCATTATTTATACTGCCTTTCTTAAATCAGTAAAAAAAAACAGTAGCTTAACCTTTTTGTTTTGTCATTACTGTATGTCCTGACGGGGGGAAAAAAAGGCTTTGAAATTCCACAATGTGGAAGAGGTGACAGTCAAACATCCCAAATCACTTTGCCAGGATTCCCCGGTTAAAGACTTGGATGAGAAGCAACCTGCATCTGTGCCTAAAAGCAGTCAGGATCAGTGGAAAAAGAAACTCAAGCCTTTGCACATCGGGGCAACTAATCTGAGAACTCCAAGCAGTCAAACAAATTCCAGTTTCACAGACTAACTGAACTTCTTGTAACTGGGTTGTGTAATGTTCACAGTAAGTGTCTGCTCAACTGATGCCAGCAGAACATTGGATGCCAGATCGCTCATGTCCAGTGCTGTTAAAACTCCTCCACTCTTTCTCGAGAGAATGATCACATAATCTTAAACAGAAAGCTCAAGGACAAAACGTGTTTTCATACAGGTATCTCCTTCAGAAGCTTAGCCTTGTCACATCAGCTCCTAGAGATGAGGTTTTAACAATCTGCTATTCACTGCTGTCTCCTTCAGTCTCTCTGGAGCCAAACACATCGGTTGTGCTCGAGCTGAGGAGATATTAGCTAAGAGAAAGGTCCCAGATGAACTGGATTTAAAGGTGGGGTACTTCACCTACGCAGCCTGCACCTGCAAAGCTCAGTACAGGTGAGCCACTAATACACATGCTCTCAAGATCTGAAAGCCTACAAAAGGAAGCACAGAAAAATGCTGCCCAAAAGGGAAAGCAAAAAAAAAAATCAAGTTTACCTCTGCCTTTTGTTCTCCAGTATTTGGGGTTTTTATGCAAAGCTGTCAAGACCTACAACCAAGAATGCGGAACGCACTGCCCCTGCTAGGAATGTCAACAGATCGCAGCGTGATGTCTCTTAATTACTACGTGCTGGTAGCTCTACCACACTGCCAAACGCTGCTTGGGTACTTTGTAATTAAAAGAAATGACAGGAACAGAAGAGGAGGAGTGGAGGGGAAAAAAAGACACCGTAGAAGCAAGAAAACAGGTCACAGACTGCAGGCCAGGCTTGAGACGCCAGGGAGGAGACAGGAGCAGAGCTGTAACAAGCCATACCTTAAGCATCTCTAGCTATCCCATGCTGTCCTCTCCAGCGATTTCAGCCTGTGCACAGAGAAGCTCTCGTTCCCCCTCCCTTACTCTCTGAGCTCTTTGTGAAGAATAGAGGGACTAACAGATGTTCTACGTTAAACTCCTATGACTCAACTGCCTCACAGGCAGGTTGGAGTGTCCCTCTTTTAAATCCTGCCGGTGATCAAGGCGGAGAGGCGACGCGGGTGAGGATCAAAGCAGCTATTCTGTGTCTGTGCCTCCGTCGCCGATGCTGGATAAAAACAAACCGAGACAGAACCCCGCACACGTCTCCCTGGCGAGCTGCCGTCTTCAGCTAGGGCACCGTAGACGCACACTGTCCGGACACTTTCCAAACTCCTGTTGCTGCTTCGAGGAAAACAAATACTCTACCAGCTTCCCACAGCTGGAGTTACATTACGTGGCATGGTGAAAAAAAATAGCAGCAGAGCAGTTAACTCCTTTAAAGCGAGCTGAGGCTACAGATGGGAAACTGCTCCTCTGTATAAAGAGACCTCTTTTCTCTCTGCTTCACAATGACCGTGACTCCCGAGAAGATAACATTCTCCCTTGTGGAACATTAAACAAAAATTTGGGAGGATGAGCAGGAAATCCAGATGTCAGCTTGTCTTGTCCCCTTTAAGAAAAACCTCACGTTCGCCATCAAACACGAGCCAGTCTTGATAATCAGCCATTAAGTGGAATTACAGTTCATGATGTCAGAAACGTTTGTTTGAATTGGAAAATAAAGGCACTGAAAAGAAAGACACATGGCCAGAATGTAAATATCAAAACCAGAGTTTTGAAACAAAGCAGGCAAAAACAGAGCACTTACATCAGTGCACAGTATGTTTCCTAATTCAGGCTACAGTCTAAGATTACGGTTTCATTCAACATCGAGTGATTGTTAACTAACACGAATCTCCTGCTATATCATGCAGTACACCTTTGAATATTGCAATAATTCCCAAATTTCCAAGTTGAATGGAGCAGTCTGACCCTACTTTCTGTTCATTTATAATACTTTTCTAAGCCACAATCTGTGCAGTGTGCACTTTCATCCTTTAAGCAACAAACCCTGTTTGTGAACTGAGGGGTGCAGGAATGCCCCCCGAGACAGAAGACTCTAAGTGAGGTGACAGGTCAGGGCTGACCACAGCGCTGTGGTCACTGACTCCCTGACACCACACAATGGTGAACATCGACAAGAGCTGTCCCTGCTGACACTGCCTGAGAGGAACATCTCTGATTCACCGCACATTGCAGAGACACTTCTCTGAAAAGCTCAGGAGAAACAAAAACAATACGTGCAACACTAAGAAAAAGCTGCTTTAAAATCCCCATTTGAGAATCCTTTAGGGATTTTTTAAAAAGTTGCAGGGGACCAGGGAACAAACTTTGGGCAGTTCTTTCATAATGGCTCCAGCAGTCAAATGATCGTCACACAAATGCATTAAGGGGGTTTAGGAAGAATTAGGAAGAAAGTTTAGGAAGGATCTTTTGAAATCAGAAATTTGAAGCCAGACAAAAAAGCAAGGCAGGGACTGCCAGTCAGGAGGGATGTGATCATCTCTGCGTGACCGATCCAGCATTGTAGTTGAGGAGGTGTGCACATACTGTATACGGAACTTAAGTGCAGATTGAAGACTCCTGCCAGTAAGGCACTGCAATAACAAGAAAACGAGAAAATAAATCAAATGCAAAGTCAGTTTTTCCCAGGCCAGCCACAAACAGGATAAGACGCAGCTTCATCTCACCCTGTCTAGGCAAGCAAGACGGGTGATGCTAAGCAGAAATGCGGGTTAAGTAGCTCAACCGCATCCTGATGCTAAACAGTGAAGTAGTGTAAGTAGCTCAAGAGCATCCTCTCCTATAATGAGAAAAGGATCTGGCTGAACAGGGGTATCAAAGGCCACTCCAAGGTCTTCAGTCCTCCCAGCTAACGTATGGCTTGCAATGGAAATGGGAATTATTGCAGAATTCGAACGGGAAGAAAATTTAAGAAGACACAGTGAAGCTGTTTGGAAAAACAAATCCAGGTGCATGTGGTACATACACACAGGACCTCACTCCCCTAGGGAAGAGCAGATAGGGATTGGTCTTCACTCTCGGCACTGACAGCCTGCTAGTCAGACTAATGTTTCTCTGACGGACTCAGACAAGTCAGAAAGCTTCCAGTGCTCCTAACTCTTCAAGTGTAGGAATTCCTTATCTCCGATTTTCCTTTTTGCTTCCATTTATCAGTTCTTAACTTCCCTTTGACACCGTTCCTCTCTCTCTGGACATTAGTGTGTGCCTGAATAAGGCTTAAAGTTGAAGAAATGGGCAGAGCTAAGAGAGGGGGGGATAGTCAGTGATGCCCTGGCTTCAGTGTAAAATCCTTCCCCAGAGCTCACCTTCACCCCTCCCTCAAACCACCTCACCATGTGGCTTAAAGATCCACTCTAAAAGAAAAGGGATTAAACTTGCAATCTTAACGAGCCACAACAGACAAAGCAGACAGGAAGGCAGTCACCACTAACAAGCAACAAAATCGCTCCCTGACTCCTAACGAAGGTTGTAAACGTAAGGAGGCCATTCGGTCCCCCTAACGTCTGGATGTTAGCAGATTTTGAAGCACATCGATCTTCCCAGTCTCCTCCGAGTTCAGACCCCTAACAACCTGTGTGCAGTGCCCACTTAAGACAAACTGCAGCCCCATCCAGCAGCTCTGAGCCAGAGAGGGAAGATGACGTAGCCCGAAAGAGACCTGGCACTATTCAACCATGAGCACACGCGTCACACGAACGCAGGCTGAGGAATGTTTTTTCACGCCGGTCTGAAGAGAGCTCAGAAGGACAGGCACAAACGGATGAGTATGATCATGTTTTATTCATCTCGCTGGTCAAGAGGGAGAGAAAGAGCAAGAGAGACTGAAAGCAGACGAGGGCCGGCGGCAGAGGCCTGCAAGGGCAGAGAAAGAGAGAGAAACGCAGAGAGAGAGAGGGAGAGACCAGGGACTCGTAATGGGCATCACTGCTGTTCAGCTGACGCATTAACTCCAGGCTTTTGTCATTTAGTGGGTCACTGTGGCTCAGCAGAGGTTAGAAAGGAAGCGCTCAGCTGCTTCCCTGCGTGTGACAAGGCGCTGGATCCACACAGACCCAGGGAGACCAAGCTGGAGAGTCAAAAACACACCCGTGTCAAGCACAGACAGAAAGCGGGACCAACAGTTTTGTCTGGCAGTGAAGAAACTGGGTCTATACTGTAAATACAAGGGGTCCCACTTGCTTATGCCTGCCCTTTTCTTGGACTTCGTGTATGACGTAAATGCTTTTTTTCCCCTTTCAATATAAAGACAGTTATTGCATTATGTTAGTACTCTTCGTTTGAAACAAGGTTTTTTGTTCATTTTAATAAAATGTCTCTTCTGTTGTAGAGAGTACAATCCGGGGGGGGGGGGGGGATTCAGCCTCTGACAAAGCGATATTAATAGACTCTCTGTCACTTCCATACCTGAGCCACACCGGCTCATCGGGCCAGAGCTCCTGCTGGTTTCCATGGCGTTAAGCTGACGAGAGAGTGCATGACTCCCCCCCCACACCTCATGGGACACAGGTCAGTCAGTCAGGGTCCAACAGCAGGGTCTCGAACCCTAGACCCACCAGTTACAAAACCAGAGACCCCAACATTTCCACCTGCAAGGCCCAGGAATAACAAGTGCAGCGACTTTACAAATGAATTTATTATGACCGATTGTATGAATATACACAATTGAAATATCTGCATTATGTTCTAAGCTTGTGAAAGCCTGGAACTTGAAAGCTGAGCTGCACTGCACATGTTCAAACCCAACCATACAATGAAGTGTCCTCACTGGTGTCTATAGTGATTATAGTCAGTGATTTGGAAGTAAGGGCTAAGGAGTTCTTAAACGTGCTTTAACAAAAAAACAAGAAAAAAAATCTAATTATCATTCCTTTCAGAGGACAAGCTCTTCGGATTCCGTTCTGCTAATCCACACAGTTCAGACAATCCACATTGTTTCAGTGCGCAGAAAGCAAATTAAATACGTAGCCCTGGAGGTTGCTAAGCAACAAGGCACACCAACAGGCGTCCCGGAAGTCAGCCCACATCACCAGTCAATCCGTACCTGCTGTTCACCGCGGTAGGACCAGGAAATGAGACCCGGGAGGGGAGAGAGAGCGGAGTCACGATCTGAGTCTCAGTGTTCCTCTCCGAGGACGCAGCCACCTGCTGCTCTCCTCGCTGGGCCTGGACAAGACTTCCGTTTTGAACACGTATTTATGCATTTTTCATTTCACGCCCAGCGGAACTGGATGTGCAGATCGTTTCTTCACGGCTCGACTCGCTGGACCCCCAGTGAGGGCAGGCTTGCTGCCGTGCTCCGCCGAGCCATCAGGAGGCAGTCGTAGACGTGCTGCCATCAGGACAGGGGGCAGCTCGTCGCTCGTGAAGCAGGCTCAGGCCTGTAGAGCTCATCCTATACCCCCAGGATGAGCCTTTCATGTGCGAGTCAATTAATTGCAACAGATTCATTTTTAGGTGCGAGGTCACTCAAAACGAAGAAAAACTACTCGACAGTATTCACTCATCCATTTTCTAAGCGCTTTATCCAATACAGGGTCATGGGGAAGCCAGAGACTGATGCCAGTCGATCCCAGGACACACACAGACACAGACACAAATGCACACCAGAGCCCATTGTTTTAGAAGCCACATTACCTGCCAGCACGTCTTTGGACTGTATCACACAATCTTTGGACTGTTAACCAGTCACTGACCCGCCCCTTCCACCTGTTGTGGCCCAGCTACAGAGAGCTCAACTGTACAGGAGAGAAGCACTGCCCAGCACCCAGCCACTGCGCTAACGATTCAATTTAAGCACTAAAAATGAAGAGTACAGCTACAGCAACAGCTCACAGCGAGCACTGTGTTCACATTATACCACAACAGCAGCATTACCCCTTAGTAGGCTGATCAGAAGCTGATCAAGGCTGGTCAGTACCAGGGTGGGAGGCTTCTATGTAAAACCAGGCTGCTGCTGCAAGTGGTACTGGTGGACCAGTAGGAGGTGCTCTTTGCCGTGATATATATTTATAATGTACGGATATTAGTTGGTGCATGCGCACAGGAATAAGGAAGTGATGTAAGCCAGACAGTAGTAACAAAACGTGGTGTGCAAGCCTTTTCCAGTAAAGTTATCATTCCCTTTCAAAACTTTTGGATTGTTAATGAATCCCAGAATAATAACAGAACACACTTCCCCCTTTCAAACTTTTCCAAATCTCCTTTCCCTTCCCAATAAGGCGTTTAGAGCCACCGTGCTACAGGAGACCTTAAACCAAGGTCCTGACAACTTGTGGTCATCGAGGATCCTGTGGTAGGGTGCTAACCCAGTGTACCTGGCTAACAGGTGAAGTCATCTGCTGATACAGCAGCCACGTCCCCCCCCACCAGTGGATGCTGTACTCCAGTGGCGAAGGCTCCTCTCTATATGAAGCGCTCTGGAATCAAAGCTGCTATACAAATGCAAGTAAATTTTATTATAAGGAGCCTTGGAAGCCTCATCATCAAAATTCGCATTTTTCTTTTAGAATAAATGACCAGCTGACTTTTCTTGCTCTTTTTTTGCAAGCACTGAGCCACAGCACTCAGTAAAGCATTTACAATGGCCAGCAGCCAGACATGTGAAGTCCTGCATTTCATGTCGCTGTCTTAGGTTTTGCTGCAGGGTTCCAGGTTTGCAAGGTGGAGTGATTTCCACTGGGAACCGAGGCGCAGCAGGCAAAGACTGCGTGTTATTGTGCCGAGTTACTGGCAGTGTGGATCTAATAAAAATACCCTCCCCGCCTCCTTTTTGAGGGGCCATAAACGCATCTCAGACCCTATTGTATAAAGAGCCTGCGAGGTGCCAAGACGCAGCACTTAGACCTTCCCTGCATGACCTCTACTCTCACGTGCTCGCCGGCCGCGTCAGTGGGAGGATATTTACAGCCCTGCAGAGCCGCAGACAGAGCAGAGCACCTCGGGGCGGACGCAGAGTGAGAAGGGAGGGCGGCGGGGATGGAGAAGTGACATCACTGGCAGGGTCTGGCAACCCGAGAAGCCCATCTGGCCAGCGGCTATTTCAATAATTCAGCCTGACGACTTCGCCACGGCGGGCGGGGGCCCCTGGGACCGCTTTGACACGAAGAGCCGAGAGCGTGAATGCCAGTCGAGAGCCAAGAAAAGGAGGGCTCCGAGACCGGTCAGGTCAAGCGCTCATTTGCACAGGCACGTGCCACGCAGACTCAGCCCTGGCATGGCACTGAAGCACATTTCCTCCAAGGAGCTGCTCCCCCCAAAATAAGGGTCTACAGGCTTGTTCTTCATGCTCCATTTGATCGGACCTCTACAGATCGCCATTGTGTTCCAAAGAGCCGCCTCAATGCAGAGATTGCACACCCTAGACAAAACTGCCAAGTGCTAAACAAAGCGGACATCTGGCAGCATGGTCGCCTCAATCACACTCAGTCTTGTGCAGGGGACCGGTATATACAGTATAACAAGGGCTCAGAAGCACACATGGTATACACATGCAAGAAGAGTCTGGGTTAGAGGGAATAAATCACAGCGAGTTATGAGTTAAAGATCGTGAGCAAAAGCAGAAGTCAGTGAGACTAGGCCACGATCAGATTCACTCATCGCTTCAGAGTGCACTTAGTTGAGATGGAACACAGTGTTCGTGATGTTAGCTGCATGTGATAGGTGAGTCTGTACGTTATTCACTACATGATGTGCCATCATTGAAGGATTCTGTTCATGTGCGCTTCATATAATAATGTTCACGTTTGATAACCTTGGCTGGTTAACTAAAAAAAGATAGCTGGGATATTGTTTAATGGAGTATGCATTGACGTAATTAATAAACAGTTAAACAGCTTCTTTAAAGCCTGATAAAACTCAGTAACACTCCTGGCTAGTGCCTGCAATTAAAAAACATTACTGTACTTAACCTTCCAGCCAGTATCATGAACAGAAGACGAGATAACACATAAACAGTACCTGCACTCCTTGTCAGCTGTGGTTTATAATGCAGAAGTCCAGAAGCTGCAGTGCATGAATTAATGATGAGTATGGACTGAAAGCCAAAAAACAATGGAAATATAAATAACACAGTATTTTTAAAAGCCTTTGCTACTTGCAGAAAGGCTTGATAATTATACAGGAGTCACAACATTCTGATCTGGCACTTTCGCTGTGTTAAGTCTATGGGAGAGAAGAAGTGGGAAAGAGAACCGATCAGTACTTTATGCACTGATCAGTTTGCACCCTGCAAAAAAGAAAATGTTATGAATGACAGAATCCTGGAATCACAGAACTCCAGGATTCAAAGAATGAAGAAGAGAGCTTCATGACTAAGTAGTATACATTGTTATTGCAATCATCACTTAAATGGATAGAATGGAAGCTATATCTGCAAGCCAGAGACATCAGTATTGGCAGCAGTGCAGGAAATGATTTATAGCTAGTCCCTGCAGTGAAATAAACCAAACTGTGCAAAACTCCAATGCAATGATTTGCCAAGGTCCTTTAATGCTGGATTACATCTGGATTTCCTCCAGGTATCACAAGTCCTAAAAACCGATGGACCAGACACAGACCCCTGGCACACAACTGGGAAGCTCATTGTCACTGCCTTGAGAAAAACCGCAAAGCTCTCTTTCTGCTGCTGGGTGACAAAGCCAGCACAGTCTCCAGAAGACAGTGACAGAAGAGAAGCGTGGCTCTCTTGGGGCAGAAACCTCAGACTACAAGGGCTTCAGAAAGAGGACTAGACAGTGCTTTCTGTGTGAAACAAAACCCTGCTGCTCACAGGGGAGCTGCATGTAAATTACACTGACATGCTTCATAGTCAGGAGCTCAGCACTAAACGGAAACATTCTGTGTGACAGTTTATATTAGGGTTTAATGAAATCAAACCGGCACCAGGAAGGAATATTCCTGTTCCAATAACACACACCTGTCTCTTTGATTTTAGACTTGGGCAGATATTCCCTTTGCTATTTTAATGTTTTACTGATGAGCAGTAATGTTAAAACCAGCAATAGGTCACTTCTTCGCTTGATTATTACAGTGTAGGAGATGATCCTGGTAATGTGGTCGAGTCTCCCCACACCCACACGCAAGACTGAAGAATTTAAAGGAGAAATCTGTTGTCAAGATAAATGAAAATAGAAAAGAAGCTGACAGGGCTTCAAAACTACCACCGGTTAATTATGAAGCAACACAAACATTCAGTTGAGATCAGTATCACAGTATTCATGGTCGTCTGAAAGGGGTTACACACTAAATTGACCACAGGGTCAAGACTGAAATTAAGGACAAAGTCCAATAAGTATAGCTGATATGAAGAAAAGGACAGAAAAGGAAACTACTGCACGTAGAAGTGCACATAACACTGAGAACACGGAAGTGCTTATTTTACAAAAAGGGTTGTGGGGGTGTGGAACAAGCTATCCAGTCACGTTGTTGAAGACGATACTTGATGAGATCTTTGGATCAGTTAGCCACTAACTACCAAACAGGATAGACTGGGCAAATGTCTGCCAATCCACAAGCTTTCTTAAGTTCTTATCAGATCGTTTGATGCACAAGTAAAGGGCGTGATACTTTTCTTCTTTCTTATTGTATCCAGCATGCAAAGTGCTAAAAGGTGCAATGCTGGGGCCAGAAAGACTTGAGATGTGAAGAAGATCGATTACCATTTGATCTTTACCTGATGACGTAAAACAGAACAGGCTTTAATTGCTTATCAATAGAAAAAGAGCTAACTTCTCTCTTTGCAGAGACCTCAGTTAATCTCATCCTATATCCTAAACTCTTATCAAATCAGAAAACTGTTTTGATCCCCTGATGATCAAGTCAATCCATTCTGTTCTTTGTGCTCATAAACTGCTTGTTCAGCAGTGAAGTATGCTGTAGCTACCTAACGGGGTGCCGCAGGGAGGTGGGGAGCAGACCAGAGCAGCCTGAAGCCTGAAGGTGTTGGATGTCCCCATCCATTTGACTGGATTGCTCCACAGATGTTAACAGCTGTTTCTGAAAGGGGCTTCTGTGCATTGCTGGCCTAGCACAGGATTGGTGCAATCTACTAAGAAACAGCTAAAGCAAATAAGAGCCTGTGTGTAAGTGCTCAGACAACAAGGCCACTTCTCATGTTTATACAGGGGGTGGATGGAGTGTGCAGTCAATAAACAAGTGATCATGACATAGCTGTTGTTCAGACAGGTACAGTACAGTGTAGGAAGTGTGCACGTCTGGTCTAAATAAGGCACAAAAGGCTATTTTAGCCCCTTAATGATCTAGCTCAGTGCTCACCCGGTAATTTCTCAAGGAAACAGGCACTTTCTGTTCAAAGATATCTGAGGCAGGACTCACTGGGGCCGAGCAGGGAAGTGTAATAATGTTGGTTTAGATTATAACTGAGAAAATTGCCAATTTTTCAGACAGAACTCAACTAAAACAGAAGTTGTGCAAGTATAATCATTCTTAAAAAAAATAAGATAAGAATTGTTTTATTCTAAGGAGTGAGGTGGGACAGGTTGTAGAGAGAGATTAGAGAGACTGGTCTTGGAGTGAAAGCCCAGCAGGGCTGCTGTGATAGAGCACAATGGTGGCAAACATTTCCAGAGGGTGATGTGAGAGCTGTGAACACCCTCCTGAACTCTGCAGGCGCCTCTCTACCATGTGGATAAGGGGAGTCATGGACAGGCCAGAGAAAGTGATTCCTCCAGCCTCCCCCTGCTAGAAACAACTGCCAGGAAGTCCCATGACTTCAGTCTTCTCCACACAAAGAGGCACACAGACAGCACTGCTGATCCATCTTGTCAACACTCCCAGCGCGCAGCAGGCTGCGATACAGCCCTGACACAGACCGCGTTACAGTGCGATCTTTCATCTACACTGGACTGAGTTCCACATCTGTCACAGACCCACTGACACGTGTAAGAGCAGAATTTTCTTCATTTCCCACCCTTCATGACCACAAGATTCACACCCGGCTCATTTCTGGGCCAGTACTCGTTATTCATTCGATTTCGTACAGCAAAATGGGGTTAAAACGGCACGACAGTGGAAAAGCAAGAGCCAACCCAGGCGGCCTACATCAATACCTTGAATAAGGATGGTCAGAAGAGGAGAATAGGCCGGGATAAGAGCCTGGACAAATAAAACAGCAGAACACAAACAGTCCTGCGAAAACGCACACAGCCACGCCCAGGCCATTCAAGAACGGCTTCAATCATCGTCTTGAGTGTCTGCTTCTGGCCCTGCGTAACACAAGTCAAAGCTACAGTGTGCTTGTACGTCCCATGAAAATATTCTCCTAGGGGACAATAAGGTTGATCTAATCTTATTCACAGCTCACAACACATGGAAACAGCGCCGACGCTACACTTCAAGTCAAAGCTTGAAGCAGAGGAGGATCCGCAGGTCAGAAGAGGAGAGAAAATTACACTTAATTAGCATTGGAGCAGGACGGGAGAGCATAATGCCTCAAGGGGCCCCTCGCGCCAGAAAACCTCCTCCGAACTTTGCATTTTCGTATCTGCATTCCGGCCTCAACCACCTATTGTTTCTTTCCTGAAACACAAACATTTCCACGCAGCTGTAATGAGCCTGGCGCTGCACTGCGTATGTTCTCCTGCTCTGTAACCTGAGCCCGCGGGCTCTGTTCGCGAGCCCTGGCGCCACAGTCCTGCCATGTGTTTCCAATGGAAATGAAAAACACAAGGAAGGTAGACGCGCTTGGGGGAACACGGCGCTGATCCACAAGCAGGCAGACGGACTTGTAATGCACAAAGCAGCCACAGTGCTCTTGTACGGGATGCTAATTACCTCAACATGTGTTTCTAGTATTTCAGTCCTCTTCTGGAGCGCGCAGACTATCTCCAGGTCACTCCACACTGCAGGCACAGTGCGGAGAGGAATGCAGACCAGGAGAATTCTGGGAGCTGCTGATGTGACTTATCTGGTTCTGCCATTTACGGATTGGCTTTTAATTCGTTCATCAGATCCCAAGGCCCAGGTTTCTGCTTTGCGTTTGCGCCGGTGCGAGGTTAAAGGCTAACACACAGCAAGGTCAGCACTGCCCGTTCCTCCATCTCCTGATCCCCCATCGCGAATTGGCGATTTTACTCCTGATGATGCATAAAAAGCTTTAGTAACTGGCAACTTTAAAGATGCCAAACGCCAATGATTCTTTAAAGTACATTTACGAAAATCCTGTACTTTTATTGTCAGATTTTCCTAACTAATCACCCTTACTAATTATGGAAATGTTTTGGGTCAGGACGGCAAGTACATACATACTGTGCAATTTTGTGACAGTGAAATTTGTCACGCCACCTGATAGGATTGGTACATGTCTCTGCTGTAGGAATGCATTTTCAATGGGTGAGCGGTCAATGAAACGTCTTCAAAAGATGAGAACTCCAGAGAAAGATGTCACTCAGTACTGCAGGCCTGTGCCCCACAGGGTGAGCTAAAAGGCTGTCTCAGAAAGATCCTGTATCTGAGCATCCAGAGCCCTATCTGCTCTGCCTAGCTCTGTTCACCTACATTTCACCTTTCATTTTGGATCATATCCCAAAACGACAAATTCCATTTCTTTGACAATGAAACCCATTCCTTCCTGGAGCAGCACTGCACAGTGGGATTCAGAGACTTAACTGAACTGGGGGCCATTCACTGGGCATCCGCCTCCCGACAGCGCGAATTCTGAAGAGCTCTCCAAGTGACCAGCAGCAGGATGTCAGCAGGGTTGTCTGGAAGCTGGGAATACTGACCCTACTGTGTGCAGCTACCTACCATACAGAGCGTTAATCCATAACATCATGCATGCTAGCCTGGCACTATGAAGAGATGCTTTTCTGGGAATGCTGACCTGCGGGACTAGCCCTAATTATGCATGCAAATCTAAAGAGGAATCGGACACTGTGAATGAGCTTGCAATTTTAAACCGAAAAGCACATTTTCACATAGTCAACATACCTACTGTATATAGTGTATATTTGGATAATTTAAATTTAATATGCTCACTAAAAGGGATGCTCAAGTTTATATTCAAGCAGAACGTAACCTGTCTACTGATCATCTTAACACACTTAAACGTATATTGCAGTGTAGTACAGAAGATGTTAACCATTAGTGCAAGTGTAATAGTTAGCCAAGAAAAGTGCATTGAGTACATGTCTGCACTAATAGGCAGGGTTCATTATGTTCATTTACTGACGAACACACACTCATGCTTGGTCCTTCTACCTCCAGGCTCTTTACATCCTGCTTATTGCATTTTGAGGTTTGTTTGTTTTAAGATGTGTGATGCTGGATGAACAGGACTTGGTGAATCTTTTGGCAGTGTACGTTTCAATGTATTTCGTGGTGGAACAGCACTGCTGGATGCCGTGTCCGCTATCTCTCAGATGGATTGTGGCACGTCAGGCAGCTACTCTTGCAGAAGAGCCTTATGTGTAGATTGACTGATAGAGGCCTGGCTACACCTTATTTCACACGCCTCTCACTAACATTCAATTTCATAGAGAGAGGAGCATCTTTTCTGACTAACGAGTTCAACAGGCGAAGAGGAGATCCAATCTCATTGCCCAAGCTGTTTGTTTTCGGCTTTAGGAGACATCTGCTTGACGTGACTCAACGCGTTCAAAACTGTAACCATATTTTCAGCTTATTAGGAGGTCTAAATATTTGCTAGCAGGGATTAGCGTCAGGGATGGATGGCGGTGTCTGACGGTGGTCTGTCAGGGCTGTCGCGATCGCCCCACGCCCCACACAAACATGCTCACCCCCTCTCTCTGATCGTCTCTCAGCTAATTAAGGCCATCTGAGAGCACGGCGACTAACAACATGCTCGGGAAAGAAAGGGAGGGAGATCAGTATCACCCAGGGATGGCCGCCATTACATCCATGACTGAAATGCAGAATCTGGTGAAAACGAGAGAGGAAGTGCCTGCAGCCAGGGCTGCCCAGCTGAACACAAGAGGAAAATCCAGAACAGTGTACCCCCACCATCCTCATGTGGCCAAGAGTCCCGGTATGAAGTAATCTCTTAATCTTTGTTCTGCTGCTATTGTAGCTCTTCCTCTCCCAGAGATTCCTGAAACCCACCAAAGGAGCAGCGGACTCTCAGAATGTTGCTGACGTTAAGGAGGAGGAAGGACATATGGATGAAAGAAGGAGACTGCTGCTGAAGGGCAAGGTTAACTAGAAGAAAGGAAGAATATTCAACATCAGCCATCCAAAAATACCAATTGCAAAGCAAATGATCTCATATGTTATCTTAAAATTGCCAAAAGCAAAACATGAATAAAATAACTAGGGCCCATAATTAGGTAAGCTACTAATCACCATCTTTGGTTTTGTGTGAAAGATAATCTACTGCGGTAGTGTATTTATACAGGCAACCTCTGATGTATCATTACTGACATACTCATCATATGAACCATTACTCTGAGGTTCAGCACCTTGAACATCACTGATTGCCCCTAATTGTTCAAAACGATCTGTGGCTTTGTGAAATATAAAATGATACAAGTTCTGTTGTTCTGCTCTTCCAGAGCAAAAATGCCAGTTTAAAGCTGGTGGCTGAACAGCTTGGATAGAAGTCTTTGACTTCTGCCAAAAACCAGTGCCCCCAACAAAGATAGTAAGTCAGCTCTGGTTACATCATTACAGCAGTGCTGTACAAAATCTCTGTGTACAAAAAAAGTGAATGCAGTGAAAGTTGGCAGGCTTACAAATGGGACCATGAGGCACATTCTACCATAGGCAACAGTGCACAGCAGAGGGCGCTGTATTCCCTCAGAGTGGCCTCAGTTTGTTTCTGTAACTGCTTGCATGCATGGAAGGATATGGCACTTTGTTGCATGAAGCTGGGTAATGTTCAAAAGGACGTGGTGTCCTTTACTCTACAGTTAGCATACCAAAACAGCACTGTCTCGTGGTGCAGTTTCTAGTGTACAGTTGCTTGAATAGGAGAAATCACTTCGTAAACATCTCTTATATAGAAAAACGTGATTAGCAAACAAAGTTTCACCTATACAGGGAATAAGAACAAGTCATTCAGGCTGCACATACTGAAACTCCTGCTCCAGCTTATTGCCCTGACTCCATTCACTGAATGCCTGGTGCTTTAAACAGTTTGGTCCCACTCTGCCACCCCCTCCCCCTCACTCACCTCATTTCCCTCTCCACACACTCTCTGCACTGCATAGTAATGAACTAACCCAGGCAAGCTGTTCTCCACATGCCAGCACACACTGCGTCCAAAAAGAGAATTTGAAAAGCTGCAGTGTCTGTTTCCAAAGGGATAATTAATGGCAGCAGTCCAAAGACTACAAGAGAATTTGGCCAGGGCTCTCTCTCTGCTAGCAATCCAAAGCCTGCAAAACACGAACCGTAAAAAAAAAGGGCAGCTCAAATACAAAGGACAACTAGAAGAGGGGTCAAAATCGCTCAGCGAAAAAGTGCATACGTTTCAATATTGTTCACGATCCTTGTTTCTACTTGTATATTTCTATTTACCAACGCCGGTCCAGGATTAAGACACTGTTTATAGAAGTCACTTGGAAAGCAATATGTTCTGAATGCATGCACATCACAGGGCTTGTATACAATCCCACAGGATGAAGAACAAAAGGATCAGCGCTAATTTTAAGCATATGGGTGAGAGGGCATAATTTCCCCCGTATGCTAAACTCAGATACTATCACTGGCTATTCTGCATGGCTGCTGTAGTGCGAATCAGAACACCGGTTCCCTTACTGCATTTCCCAGGGGTAGTGATTATACGGCGACATACTGTACGGTCAGCCCTTCCAGCTCCTTGCTCCTCTCAGGTGGCCCGCATGTAACCAGCTGACAAACAACTTTCAGAATTCTCTCAGGGTTCTACAGGGTTTACAAAACCAACTGGCACAGTAATGAGAAGAAGGTATGTGTGTACAGACAAAGATGATGATAGAATTCATCAATTTAACACACAAAAAAAACCCTTTCGGTGCTCTGGAGTGAAAAGACCAGGAACAACATCATAATAATGGCACAAGACAAGGCGAACAGCAACTGCTCTGTTCAAACAGAGAAAGGGCAAAAGAAAATCTTGAGATGCTGTAGCACACAAGAAGAGAACTGGGGAATAAAAGCAGAAAACTCATGCAGCCGAACTAGAGAGATTTTTTAAAATGTCAGCGCCGCACTGATGCTCAGTACATCCACACATCACAGATGCCAACAATGTCCAGACTCAGAAGCGCTGGATATCAGTATAAATCTCCTGCCTTCATCATCTGGTGTCCCCCGAGGATCGATAAGAGTTAGCAGTTTGCTGCCTTTCTTGAAATCTTATACATCTGGCGTGTTTACTAACAAGCCCTATTCTGGGGTTAGGGTGTGATGCACTAGAAGAAGCTGTGACTATACTGCAGCAGGTACAAGGCTGTACTGCATGGGAGGCAAAGGCAGGAAGACAGAGAAACGGAAAAGGACAGTTTTAAGGACTCTGTGCTCGCTGAATTTGTTTTCTCCTATCACACTGCAATGCTACAGTGGTGTCATGTTAGTAGGCATGGCAGCATGATACCAGAATCAAAAGAGTGTGACATAAAATGATTCCTTAGGGCTGGATGCAGGCAATGCCCAGGAAAAGAGCTTGTAACACCTGCAGGACATGGGAGTATAAAGCATCCAAGGATAACACACGAGTCACATTTGCAGCACAGATAAAACTAAATGAAATGTTAACCATGAGTGTAACAGTGTATCAGATCTTCTAAACACGCAGAGAACAGAAAGCTCTTTACAGAGACTGAGCTCTATATAACTCCTGAATAATTACTGAGGCAATTTATGATCAATAAAATATTTTAAAGAGCTGGCTGCAATAAGGCAAGACTGGAAGGGGAGAGCTTTCCTTAACGCTTAGATTTTAAATAAATCAAATAAATATCGGCGGCAACTGAACAGATGGCAGCGGGATCCAGTTATACTGTACATGACGACATTTGCACCATTATAAGAACTTAAAGTTAGTTATTAAAGAAATTACAGTAATAAGTATACATACCCTTTCCACATAATAACATAACTGTACTGTCATTAAGACTAAGAATAGCTGATGTGATTTGTGCAGTAAAAGCCCCAAATTAGGCCTATCAGCATGAAGTGATTTTTGATGCCAAATTTCATTAGCAGCTCTAAAATCCATTAATCTAATAAAGCATAATTAGCATAGATTATTAAAGAGAATTTCCAAAGGCAGAATATACCATGCTGTCTCTGAAGAGCAGTTGAGCTGAGAAATAGGGCTGTCTTTGAAGAGCAGACTGAAGAGTCAGGACGACTCTTCTTTCTCAACAGAGCAGAGAGGCCACAGGGATTCCGTCTTCACAAAGCACATCCTGTGAGCTTTCCACCGGGCACTGTAGGCCTGCTTACAAACGTCGGACTCTCTCAAGAGTTCTGGGTTTCTGATCCAAGTTCCAGAGATGCTGGAATCTGACTATAAAGTCGGAATTTGACTGCGGGATGTCTGTCACGGAATAGTAAACTTAATCTGGTCTTCCCCCTTCCTCACTTCTCCAGTAGCCTAGAAGTTGTGTGTCTTGTCCTGCTATAGACTACAACCTGTAACCCTTCTTTACACAAAGGGTTGTGGGAGTGTGGAACAAGCTGGATGAGATCATTGGATCAATTAGCTAGTACTGTACATAGCAAACAGACCAGAGGAGTTGAATGGACTCCTCTTGCTTGTAACTTTTTATGGCTGCTTTGTGTTTGCCCAGCTACCAAGTGAGACTCTTGGCTCAATTAAAGAGCTTTTGCTAAACACATGGCCAGCTGGATCCATTATTACACATCACAGTGGGGACAACAGGAATAAGCCTTAGACGGTACTTACATACATACAAGCATGGCAGTGGAGCTGGTGATGCGAACCCAAAAGGCTTCACAACTGTCTCTCTTAACCTACAACTGAATCTTATCTTTTTCACATCCATGTCTATTTCCCACCCTGGAGAAACAAAGCGTCTTTTCAAGCTGTTCCCCATGACACAAGATGGACACAGATTGCCAGGACAGTGTGGAGGCAGAGACAATGGGATCTTTCTGCTCTTCTTCCGGGCTGGACGCAGTGATAAAAGAGAAACTTTATGGGAATTATATGAACTGGTGGGCTGAATGGCTGATTCGTGTCATTAAGTCATGTCATTAACAGCTATGCGCAGCTCCATCTGGCCCAGAGATGCCCTCACTGCCCAGAGTGCAGAAGCTGCTTTCGACATGGTCTGTACTGGGGAGAAATGCCTGGGAAAGGAAAGCTCCACACAAAAGTAGGGAGGCGTGAAATGTAGCGCATGAACTTGCTTTTTAACTTTTAACATGCAACATCAAAAAATCTGACACACAGTGCTTGGGATCTGTACTCCCATTCTTTACCACTAAGCACCCGTACAATTGATGAGGACACAGCAAAACACTTTATTATAAAAGTGGGAATCGTTCATAATCTGTCAGCCGAAGACACAACCTACTTTTTACCACAAGATAAAGGCGACATACACTGCCAGAGAAAGACCATTAGAGCCAGTCTCTTCTCCCAATCATTCAAGCTAATAAACCACCAACCTAATGCACTGTTTTCACACACAATCCTATAAACTCCAACACACACTAGCATAAATCTAATTTATCTTTGACTAGGAACGGCATGATAAATCTTTATAAATCATTCTGATATTAATAAAAGGAAGAGCATACGATGCAATGCTGCCGAGACTGAAGTAAGAGCATTTATAGGTTCTATAAAATATAAAGTTCTGCTCCTGCTTGCTTTTTTAACTGCTAATGAATCAATCCTCCTCTAGATTAAGCAACAGCTCTCATCCACGATCACCCTCGTATCGACAGAATAATTGCAGCAGTGGTCAGAAGCTTCTATTGTTTTGGAAACCAGCTGGCACTGAAGTGCACAAAGCTGTCGATGTTGAAAGGATGCACAGCTTGAAAGCGTTTTTATTTTTTGTTGTGATGTTTTGAACTTGAGGCAGAAAGGCCACAATATCACTTTTTAGTTTTCCCTTTGAAAAACAAGTATTCCAGTTGCAAGCACAGTCTTTGAACTCATGCAAAAATGCTTTTAATGTCATCCTGGAAGGCTTTAACAAAGGTTTTTAAAGGAATCTGTCAATAGTATATATGTCACCTACAGCATCTTGCCTATTACACTCAAGGCTTTCAAAGGAACAGCTTTAATAAAGAGGCAGTGTAAGTCTTGCTACATTTTTAAAAGGAGACCGAATGGCAGAACCATCTTCATCAAGAACCATAAAGAGCTGAGTAATTAAGCCCGAGATAAGCAGAAAATATTAATTCTCTCAAGCGTCTCCAAGCTCAAAATATCTCCCATCTGCACTTCCATAGGAGTGAACTCTCAGCATGTCAGCTAGGAGAAAACAAGAGCTACACATAGACCAGGGTGACATGTGGGATCCTTCAGGGCCTTTGTGGGAACAGTGCCATGGGGTTCCCCCTCCTATAGCAGAGTGTTCCCTAAAACCATGCTAGAACGCTGGTCTGGGATTTCTAGTTTAGAGAATAGGGCTTGGACTTCCATCAGCACCCTACCCTTCCTGAGACGTCTCCTGTCCCAGGATTACCCACGCCTCATCTTGATTAGCTACTGAGGTCTGATGAGCTCAGGCTTCAACAGGGACGTAGCTACCGGAGAGAAGTCAGACCATGAAGGGTGAGAAACGGGAGCAGAGCAGTTGAAGAGTGGAGGAGCTCCACAGGGCATGCTGGAGTTCAATGTCTGCCCTGCTGGCGGGCTCTGGCGGCTGGTGTTTCACCCTGGTCTGTAGGTTTCAGCAGAAAGACAGTGGTTCAACCCTTCCACAAGCTCCACCCTGCCCCACTCTTCCTCCGCTCACCATAGCTCCTCAATTCACCCTTCAAGCACAGATCAGGTCTTCACCTGGACCCAAGAGCAAATATTTACTTTGTATGTACACCCTCTTTTCTGAGAGCAGAAGGCCCAGCCTTCACAGTTACCACAGAGGCAGGGTGTCTGAGAGAATCCTTAATTTCATGTGCATTCTGATAAATTAAAAAAGGTCTGATAAAGTAACAGTTTGTGAAATTACAAATACAGTTGTCATGGCCTCACAGGATGATATACTGTACAACTATACTATACAACACAAGCAAATATGACCTCAATTTAAGAAATAAATGCAAGCCTTAGCCTCATCATTTCTGTTGGCATAATATACTCCTTGAATCAAACACATTTATTTTACTTTTGCGATGATAAAAGAGAGGATTTGTCTTTAAAGAAAGCCGCTAAATGACAAACGGCTAAAATCAACAAGCAAAGTAAAAGTAACAAAAGAGATTTATCACAGCCTCTCATGCACATCGCATGCTCCTCCATACCCATTTGCTACCAGGCTCTCTCTCTTTCCCTGTCCCTGGCTCTTTCCTGAATCCGCCAAGCAAAAACAACAGCATTAAAGAGGGAGGTCCCACCTTCCTTGTGATGCACGGGTGCTGTCAGGTGGTAATAGTGGCTGTGCGGTGTGTGCCTCGCTGAGACCACTCTTGATTTAGTCAGTTGGTCAGTCGGTTGGCAGCTATCCCTGCTCCAGGCACTCAGCCAGCTAAGCAGATCAGAGCCAACCCCTCATTTTTGCAGCATTCTTTGTAAAAATGCAAATCTGACACCCGTTTGTCTTTTGAGCTCTTCTCTTACAGCGTTTAAAACTGCCTGGGTGACAGCAACAATAGTTGCTATCACTGTAACAGGTGATTAAGTGACAGCGCTAGCAGCTTTATTCCATTATTCATTTTTAAATTCGTGGGACAGAATATAGGTAAAATTTGGGAAAACGTTCATTACTCATAGGTTACTCAGACGAACTGACTCATCACTCCAACTCCGCAGGCCGACCCACTTCTCTGATCTGCAGAGGGGCAGAACACCTCAGCTTCTGATGAGCCCGTTGCTGAGTCAGTAATATCCAGGACTTTCGAACAGTGTTGTAATCACGGTCTGGTCATGCCCGTTACATCCCAATCAAATGCTGCCCTGAGCCCCGTCATGCTTAATTTGCCAATAATAAAGATCCACATTTTTTTCCCCAAAAAATCATACTAATTAGATACAAATCAAAAGTTCTTAACCTGATTTGGTCTCTCCCAAATCACTGAGATGGTCTGAAAACTATCTGCTTTGCACTGTACTACTACTATCTTTGAATAGATGTAGAGTAAAAAAAAAGTTCTAAAAACAAAACGAATCCGACAGGCACATGAATATTTCAACAGAGCCATAAGTGGGCTCATATAAACCACATCCATACAGAGAGGAGCTGTGGCTACACTCTGGCAGTTCCCTTGCCCCTGTGCAGGGTGGAGGGGCAGATTTGAGAATGTAAACCCCAACTCTAACAGCAGCCAGAACCAGGGTGCAGTGCACAGTGACACTTAACAGGCTCTCAACGTGCAGCCTCCACAGACTGAGCATGCTAAAGCACTGCTCAAGGAAACTGTCAAATCGGTTCAGTGTTTATGAATAAAAAGACTGCAGCCCAGCAATTCAGTCTCATCTGTTATTACTTCCACACCTCTAACCTTAACGAGGGCTTGAAGACATGCATCTTTAGACAAGAAGATTAAAAGCAAAAAAATACCTAATTCTGAAACGAGACTGGTTGCTTTTCCCTTCTTGTGTCATGATTGAACTGCTGCACATTCTTCCCTTATTTGTGACTGAGACACTGCTATCTGTTCTAAAACCTCTCTGACATTTCAGTCTTCAAATAACCTGGCTTAGGCACCACTACGTCTCTGCACTTTTAGCTCTTTTCTCCATGTGCCTACAACAGATCTGCTGAAAAATGCAATTTCAGCTTAAAATATCCAAGGACAGAAACGCAAAACTGCAGTGTCTAAAATTTTAATGATTTCTAAAAAGATTCTTAAACAGATGTGGTGCTGCCTATTTTCCTTTTCGGTAAAGAACTTATTATTTTAGTTTAAAATAAGACAGTTTTAAAGGAGGTGCTTTTTTGAAGGTAAACATGGAAAACCTCAACCACTAAATTTAGTCTAGTCCTTTTATTACAGATCAACAGATATGCATGTGTCTCTGGTGATGCAGTGTCTGACATGATTAAAACAGACCATCTAGTTCTACTATTCCACATGCTCTTAGGATTTTATTTAGAAACATCATAAATGTTGTTCCCAGGTTTGCTGGTCCAGTTGCACGGGCACCATTCCGAATGAATTCAGTGTCAATTATTATTATTATTATTATTATTATTATTATAAGGACAGTAGTTAAATGGTTATACCTGGAATGCAGGCAGAGTTACATCACTAAACATATGTATTGAAACATTTCTGTTTGCAGAAACCAATCAAGCATGTTTTAAGACCTTTAATGATTATTTTAAGATTCCAATGCAGCATAAATAGTACTGATATTTTTCAATCGATTTCTTCTGTAATACTGCTGTCCATAACAATAGTGCTATTAATGTTAATAAACAGTTCCGATGCTGGCAGGCCACCAGTATCATGTTGCTGCCTGCGGGACGGGGAGGGGCTGTCAGTCACAAGCATATTGATGTTCCCGTACCAACCAATGGGCTGGCACACAGGCACTGCGCTCAGGGCTTGGAGCTAATGCCATCACCACAGACGTCTGCCAGCCAGGCAGAACACATCCCTGAGAACACAGCCACACACAGGGAGCTGGGAGGCGTCTGGACACGAGACAGGAAGCCCAACCCGCATGTTGACCAGAGCAGGAAAGATGCCCTTAATCAAACTCAGCACGATAATTAATTCTTCTGCTGCTGCCTCTCCTACGTCACCTCCTGCTCCTTCTGTTCCCGCTTCTTCTCATCAATAGTGGTGCATGCTAGGAATTTTAATGTCATTCCAACTCCCGGCCATATACAACTGAACAACATGAGCATCAATAGCAACTAAATACCAAGCACAAAAAGGAAACGACAACACATTTTGCCTGGTATTCTGGCTCTGTGTGTCATGCAGATCCTCCTGCAGTCAGCCATTTGGAACCTGATATTCATGCCATGAACGCTGATGTATTGGAGAAAACCAGAATTCCACAAGGCTAAGGGGGGGGCTCATTTTAAATATTAAAAATTAATGGTTTGTATTCATGTGTATAAATCCCAATACAAACACCCCAAGAAACCCTAAGGCCACACATATTGAGACATAAAATAGGCACTAAATGGAATAAATAAAGATTGCAGATATACCATTTCTCTAAAAAAAGGCACTCTATCTTGACAAATGCCAAAGGGTCAATTACCTCTTGGGAGGTCAAAAGATCACCTTTTGTTTGACATTTGTTTATGCTAAATGAACATAAATCAAGCTAGGCTATATATTCCAGTGGATGGAAATAAAGGTTGTTACTATTGGGCTTTTCCTACCAAAAAAGTATCACAGAATCTTTACGAAGTGACAGGGAGTAGTCACGACCTCCGTGTAATATATTGGTCTACCAAGGCAAGGTGTTAATCCTGCTGCCACAAAACCTGCTCGGACCTGCAACCATTGCAGCCTAACTGGGTACAGAGGATGTCAAAATTACAGGTTATCACTCTCCCACTGGGAACCAAAATTGTGGTGGGTTTAAAGGAACTCCATAGACTGTCAAAACAGACAAAACCTTGTCGGGGTTCAACGGTGAAGACTTAGAGCGAACCTCAGCTAAGTATTCCCTAACTCTCAAATAAAGTGACAAAGTCAACCCAAAGGACTTCTTCAGAAAAGTGCTCTTAAAAGTGACAACAGGCTGGAGCAGAGCCGCGCATCAATTAGCTACTAGCAACTAAAAGGGTTAGATGGGTCTAATGGCCTCATCTCATTTGTAACCTGTAATGTCCGCCAACGAAGCAACAATCACAGCTCAAAAACTAATAGCAAGTAGTAGTTACAGTGCAGTAATGTTAGTGAATTATGTACTTTATTGTAGCACTACAATTCTGTAGTGAGAGCGGTCTATAATGTGCTACATTACACAGTGCTTAAGCAGTGATAGTAATGTTGAAAATACTCTTTCAGTTATGATATTGATCAATAATATACTGTAATATAGTTGCAACATGGCAGTGACTTTTGTCTAATTCTGTAGTTAAAAATGTTTTGTTTCCTGTTTTGTGCCATGTTATAGAAAATGCTGTGAATTTCTTGTGTTTATGCTGCCATCTTTGAAACAAAAAAAAAAACATTTGTTGTAAATTATAAAGAGTGATATACCTGCTGGGTGATTGATCGCAATCACCCAAAAATT
Source organism: Lepisosteus platostomus (assembly GCF_059453375.1). Taxonomy (NCBI): domain Eukaryota; kingdom Metazoa; phylum Chordata; class Actinopteri; order Semionotiformes; family Lepisosteidae; genus Lepisosteus; species Lepisosteus platostomus. The sequence goes on from NC_142638.1 coordinate 4,470,020, forward strand.
GATCACAATCACCCAAAAAAGAAATTGCTTTTTTTTTTTAATTCGTGAGCTATGGTACTGAATAAATAAAAACACAACACTGGGAAGGAGATCACTACCCTAGGAATTAGCAGTCTACTGTTAGTGACATTAAACTTACAGTAAAGAATTTAGACTTCTTTAGAAGCTCAGGACATTTAAAGCACGTGTCACTTATCTTGTAGTTTATTTGAAAGTCACTGAAACATGTCCGTACATCCTTCCTGTCTCTCTCCATCCTAGTTTATCTTGATTGAAGAAAGTTTCCTCACTTAGTATCTTTAGCCTATTACTGTCTTCTTCACTCTCCTCCCCAAAACTAAAAACTGAAAGCTTATCGCTGTCACCAGCAGGCCACTAAGAAATGTTGCGAAGAGTCGACTGCATTAAGCACTACACAAACAGCCCAGTCCCTTCACACTGCAGGCCTGATACTCTTCTGCTGCTAAACAGGAGCGCAGGGGAGTTCGAGAGCAAATATTGCAAATCAGCTATTTGCATAATACTGACTTCAGCAGAACAAAACGGCTGATGCGCATTTGATTGCAAAAACAGTGCACTGAATTAAATAAGCACCCTGCTTGAACTGGAATTGGAAGCCCTAAAAGCAAATCAATTGGATTTTCCTCCTCACCCACCATTCTCTACCAGTTAGCAACACCCACACTGTTAAAGAGGACTGCCACTCAGCCAGCCAGTTTGTTTTTTTCCACCGAGCAGTTGGTCTCGGAAAAACCGACTGTCAAAGAGGAAGCCAGGCAGGCAGTGGCCAGCCAGCAAAAGCAGGCTGCCGGCTCAGATCAGGCTCTTCATGTAGGGCATGGCTCTGCCAAGGTACTGCACCTGGTGACGGGGTGCTGGGCGCTGTGGCTGGTCATCCTCATTGTCAGAGCAGGACAATCACAGCAGAACGTCACCTTACTGCATTCTAAATGACAATGTTATCATCTTCCTGGCTCAGCCCGCAAGACACAGGGCTGCGTCTGCTGGTTCAGCCAGCCAAGGTTCTTGAGAGCAAAGGCTGAGCTCCGTAGTCCCGGTATCCCGGGTTCGACAGTGAACTTCACTTCAAAAAGCAGTGGCGCACAGCTGGCCGGGCCTGCTGCAGCTCTGGGACTTTCAGCAGGGAGCTGAAAGGAGCCTCTAAGCTTACAGCTGTCATCTGGAGAAGCACCCCTCCTCCGCCTGATGCTAACTTCATTGCGGGGAACTCTGCAGGCTGCGGTATTTCAAATTACAAGTGGCTGAGACGCGTGGAAGGGGGAGTGTTCACAGTTCCTGTGGGAATGTAACAGTGATCCGAGTTCATTTACCACTGGTGATTCCAGCTTCGAATAAAACACAAAACTTCCCAAGCTATAAATATGTGTAGCAAGACTGATGTTTTTGCTCCTGGAGAGTTGTGTTACTCTTTAAATTTCATTCTTTTTGGACCATGGGAGATGTCCCAAAGACTATACGTGTTGAATACAGACATTAAAGATAATTATATACTCTTCTGAAACCCTCTGCTAGGATGAGTTCATTTCACGGAGTAATGAAAGCAAAGCAAAGCCAAGCTCTGCAGAGCTTTAGAAAACCTTGCCTCTAGTGTGTAACGCACTGTGTTTGAAAGTCAGAACTAAAGTCAATTAATGTTTTTGTTTGGATCACAATAACTTTATTAAATAAAAACTGATGAACATCGAATAACCCTCCAGGAGTCCTTCTTGATATTCACCTGAATTAAAACATTGGGTGATAAAAGCAGTGAATTCCAAATGGACCACGATGTGTGGATAGGAAATGTCTGGCAGCAACTCACAGCTCCTCAAATAGCGCCTTAAAAGTGACACTAGGCATATCGATCGATTCATTTTCTTTAATGCACGATTAGGCATTTGTTGTGATGTGCTACACACTGTACATTAATGGGAACCGAGTATTGCACAAGCATCATGACTCAAGCACAAGGGCCACTTCACCAGCCAGCTCCTTACAAAACAATCACTGCAGCTCTCCACTGCTCCCACAAGCAGCTGGCAGCTTGGGCCACTCAGCCAGGCCCTGGGGTGGGTCCTGCAGCTCCGAGCTGCACAGGCTTACCCTGAATCGCGGGCTGATCTTCAGAGTGCAGGGCAGGGCTTCTTCCCTCCATGCAAGAGGAGTGAGCTGGCAAAAAAAAAGAAGGAGAAAACAGTCAGCTGGCTGCGTCAGCTCCCAGTCCTCCGTGCCCTTCCTGTGATCTCACTGGCAGAGCCCAATGCAGACGTACTGATGGGATACTCGGCAAACTCTTTATTGGGCTTTGGGGGGAAAACACAATTAAAAATTAATCAAATGAGTGCAGTCAGACAAAAACAAAAAAGGGATGAAAAGATGCACAACAGTCCAGCAGAGCATTAGTCAGGATTCCCCTTAGACATATTAAGCTTCAGTTATTACGTTCTAGCTAGAGATCTAAGCTAGAACGAATGACATAAGAGACACGGTGTTATTTAAGCGTTCTAGAAATGAAATAGGTTTCATCTTTTCAAATCCAATTTGGTTTAGGTTTGATAACCTCCTGCTATAATAGCTTGGTATCACAGGAAAGTCCTTGCAGAATTACAGCAAAGACACTCCAGGAGCACTAAGGAAACTCGGGTGTTGACTGCAGAGGCACTTAAACAGCATTCCATAATCCCAGCCTCACACTTCAGCATGTCTCCCCCCTATCGTACCTCCTTCGGCCAAGAAATACATCTATTCTGCCCTCTAATAACTGGAGCTGAAGAGCCACTCAGGAAGACTTTTTCCTAAGACCTGAGCAATTGTAGTGCAGAGCAAACAGGATTAGAAGCTCAAGGAGGACTTTCAGCACACCCTGTGCCTGCAAGAAAATGGCAGAGGACAAGGTGCTGAGGTGCTACTGCAAGGCTTGAGGGGTGATGGAGGTGTTCGACACCCCTGAACCTCGGTCTCTCGGAGGAGTGTGAGCGTTCATGTGTACGTTATGTGAAACTGTGTGAGCACTGTGCACGAATCAAAAGTGGTACATGAATTATCCCTTGAGCCTGTAGCTTGTGATTGGTTAATTCTATCAAATAGTTGGAAAGTAGCAAATCACAACTAACCCCCATGTAAACACAGGCCCACCTCTGAGAGAGAGAGGGGTGCTGTAAATCAGACAAACTGCTGACAGGGAGGGCTGCAGAAGTACCGGCTACCTCACAGTGAACACAAGGAGCCTCTTAAAAAAACAACAACAAAGGTACACACAGTCACAGTCGAGGAAATGCCGTAAAACGATTGCAGGTCATCGCCAAAAATAATGTACATTTTTAAAGGGATTATAATGTTCCAAAACAGCAGGCACTCAAGAACAACATGAGTCAAGAAATGAAGTAAAAGGGTTCGCCAACAACAGTAAGCACCCCCAATTAAGGCTAATCTTCCTACCTTGACCAAAGAAACACATGTAAAGGATACTCCTGTTTACAGCCATTAGTCACATCCCGCCTCCCTCAGAGAGGCTCCTGGTCGTTCCACCTCATTGGCCACCCAGCTCTGACCAGAGGTGCATAACACAGGGACACTTGTAAACCTGAGCTGGCCATTCAGCCCCTGCAGCCTGTTTGCTTGCTAGCTAATTGATCTGAGGATCTCACTCGGATGCTGTCAGGGCATCAGATTCAAGAACCTGACCGGGTAGCTTGATCCCATGAGTCTCACAACTCTTACTGTAAAGAAGCGCCCCCTGTTCTCAGTTGTAAAGAGGAACTACGGCCCCAGTTCCTCAGACCGGTTATTAAATCTTGGTGACAAAACCAATATATTGGTGGTTTTGGAAAAATGCACAAGACTCCAAGTTGAGCACAACATCGTGAAACTCTGTGAAAGTACTGTAAGTCACCGTGCTGTCGAAAGTTTGCGAGTACTGTGTTTGTGATGCGGCCCTTCCTGCTCACTAGTCACCGTAATAAGATCTACGAATGAAGTACAGGTTGTGCAGCAGACATCTCATATACATTAATATATATTTCAGATTTTCAGAAACGTTCCAACATGGAGTTAACACATAAGTAGTATTTGTCAGCAAAACCATCTCAAAGTCGAGAGCAATACTTCTATTGGATCATAAGATGGGCCGCTTCAGCTCACGGGAAGCTGTATAACCTCATTCTGGATCGCACAACATGGTGCTGCGCAGACCGGGAAATTTAGTCTATTTTATTATGTAAATTGGAGGTTTTGCAAGTCGCTGTGTACATTTTACTTTCATTGGGGTTTGAAATGCATCATCAATGTTGATTCTTTCTACCTCCCAAATATAAAAATAGCCTTGCAGCTCCCCTGTAAATGCACCTCCCTGCAGTTTCCATCTTTGTGCTCTGCTGCTTGTCTCACTGTTAGTTCTGACAAGTTCACTGGATTGACTGTCAGCGACTATGAGGTATCTGAATACTTGAATCAGGTCCCCACTTAGCCTTCTCTATTCCAGACTCAGTTCTTTGAGCCTGGCGGCGTAAAAGACTCCTTTAAAACTGGGAACACATCGGGCTATTCTTCTCTCAGGTGATTTTAGAACAGCAATAATGTCTTGTACACAATACTCTAAATGAGGTATTATTGGTTGATTGCATAATTTTATCATTGCATGTATACATCATGACATCTTGTTTGACACTTTTATTCTCTACCATTCTCTCATGGCTCCTGCTCCTTCTAACAGGGCGCCACATCACATCAGTGTACTTCAGAAACCTGTCCTTTTAAAACACCGGCACCCAGGCCTGTCCTTTCCGACTCCATCAATGGAACAGCTAGGGACGAAGAAATAATTCACAAATTCTTTGCGAATTTTGCTACATATGTATCTGTATGTGAATGAGCCCGGTGTCCATGGAAACGCACGGGAAGCATTAGAAAAGGGAACACACAGAGTACACAGACCCTAACACAAGCACAGACATGTTTAAGAATAATTCTCATCTACCGTGGTGGAGGCATGAAGCGGATTTCCCCCCCCCATGTTTTAAGCCTCAATACCAGCACAGGTTTGCCAAAGAGACAAAACATCCCGTGTGGGGCAGGCGCACACTTGGAACAGGACGGGCCCACACAGCAGCTGGCACCCAGGTGTCGTCAAACTCAGACATCCGGTTCCCAGCTCCCGTACCGTACGTCACACGGACCTCGGCCACCCCGAGACAGGAACCGCCCGGTCAGCACTGCCACCGCTGGACGCACCGGTGACAAATGACGTCACGCAGGTCAGAGGTACGCCCACGCGTCACATCGCCAAGACCCTCCCACTCCGCACCCTCTCTTGGGAACCTCACACTCGACAGGCAGCGGGTTCTGCGTTTCCTCCAGTCAGCCGCCGCAGGAGGTTCAGAAGAGCTCTCTGACCTTGAGTGTCCGCTGGCTGCTGCTCATGTCTAAAAATGTGCCTCCGAGATCATCGACGCAGCCGTCACAGCTGCAGTCTCAGCCTGCTCAGAGAGTCTCCGTGCCGAGACTCTCAAATTCTATCAGACCTTCAGCAGCGCGCGCTCCTGTGATAGCTTGTCAACCAAAATCAAAAGAGATCAATAAGGGATTGTTTTTTTAGGAACTCGGGGAGCTCACAATGCCTGCCAGCCCTTCGCTGTGTCCAACGTGTTTGCCAGTTCAAAGCTCCTGGCATACAGGAATCAACACTGAAGATACTTCCATCAGGAACCTGAATAACCTGCTTTTTTCTAGATTTCCAGATATACGTAGAAGGTTGAGAGGTGTTAAGGAAGGGGTTCATCTAAAAGGCATTTAACCAAGTGCGTTAATCACACTGTTTAACATCTTGTCTTAAATAGGACAGCAGATCGAAATAGCTGAACAGGGAATAACCTGACTAAAAGACTCGAGACTGTAATTGTTTATTCCCAAATCTTAATTTCCAAATCCTCCACAGATTCTTTAGCAGTCCTAAAATAAGCCATACAGAAAAGCACACCCACGCGCAAAAAGCCTCAAAACCAGCTCTTTGAGATCAATACTCAGTGTTTAACTTTACATCACTAATAAACTCTGAAAGATAACTTTACAGAAACTATATATTTACATTTGGGAGTTGGCACTTCAGAAACCCTCAAAAGTAAAACATATCCTTAAAGGTGCCAAAAATGACATGAAATAAGCAGAAAAAAACCAGCGCAACTGCCTTGTTAAAGGCACTAGTCAGTCACAGCGGTGTTTTTAACTTTTGCAACACCTGTATTCCATCAAATGTCATACCTGAGCAAAAACGTTTTGGAAAACATTTTTAAAAAGCATGACGATTTGTCTTGCTCAATTTCATGCATTCAGCGATTTTTAACACCTGCAGCAGCCAAGTCCCCTTGGAGTCGTTTTTTGGACAGACAGAACAGGTGTGGAACTAGTACTTTGTTAACATACTGGATCAGAAAAACAGCATTAAAAATATCTGACCCAACCAAGCTTTCAGTCACAGTGCTGCTGGTGAGCACATCATTATCAATGAGGGGAATCCTACAAGCCATTTTAATTAGAACATTGTCGGGAAACAGCCAGCTAATCAATCACTGAGCTGTCACTCATCGCAGATAGGGGTTCACTGCCTCTAGTCACTTCATACTGGTCTGTAGGGCCCAGCTTAGCTGGTGAGAAAGCCTGGCATCACTCATTGGCTCTATGGAGACAAAGTGCATGGAGAGTTATGAGTCAGTAGTTGGTGCCCCATTTCCATTGAGCTGCCATGAATAGCTTACACATGGCCAGCACAGAACTAACAGCTGGTCATATGAACAGCACAACTGGAGATGAGGGTTAGCTGGCCGTATGAAAAGCACGCTCGTCCAGTTATGGGAACTGCACATCAACTCTCACATGACTTTACCCTGTCCACTTACATCCGCTGCACATAAGTGAGAACAGAGTACGTCACACAACTGTATAAATGCTATCTTCTCCCTTATTCAAATTTCAATTTTTTTCTTTAGCCGAGGGCATCAAACACAAAGCTTCTGTGTTTTTAAACACCTGAGCCCTGGGGGTGCCGCATGGCCCAGCAAATCTCCTCATCTGGGAGGTGGCCAGTGACAAGCGTCAGGTCCCTACAAAACAGGCCATATGGTGGTAAACATCTAACTAAAACCTCCAAGCAAAATCTTAATCAGATTTCCATGTCTTTGCCACCTTTCTGTTGGGAGAGATGCGGCTCATGTTTACTGAACACAGCAGTGGGAGTCTATTTTCATAAACCGAGATTAAACAAAGATAAAATCAGTTGGATATTTCAATGAATTATGTATCAGGCTGCATGTTCCCTTGCCTAGCTTGTAAGCTCACTGAATAAGTTCCAAATAGCTCATTAGGATTCAATCATCTGTAATTCTTGAAATCTTCTTGGGGGAAGTTTTTCTGCTGCATGTCCTGTAGCTAGCTGCTTATTATCATTACATGGTTTCTTGAAGGGTATGGTAAAGATGAAGACTAAAGCTGTTACTCGTTAAAAAATAATGCAAATTAATCATCTCAATTAGCCATGCACGAACTCTTCCCTTTTCACCTGCTTCAAAACAGTCTCCTCTAATCCAATTAGGTTCTTTTTTGGCAATTCCCTCCTTTTTGGGATGCACTGTTGGAAACTCTCTTCACCTGCTGTCATTCCACCAGTCCCCCTCCCCCATTGCTCCGAAAAACAGGAACGGCCTTATCGCGAACTGGCTCTCCTTTGAAAGGGAGTTTTCAGTTGCGATAACCAGCTGCAGGTACAGATGCTATCGGCGTGTCACCACTCCTGCAGGCCAGGAAGGAGTCAAGACTCAGCACTTTGTTAACTGACACTGCCTGCCAAAAGGAACAGATATTAGATCCAGATACACTCAGATTAGCCACGCTCCCAAGCGCAATGTTAGCTGTAAAAGTAGCCATTACCAAATAACTGCAAGGACATTTTCAGGGTTCTGGATAAATAACACTCAAAAGTTAACTGAAGGCTCACACACAGTGCATTAAAGGTCTAAAGTTTAAAACTCTGACTACTTTTGCACTCGATCGGATTAGAAAACAGTAATACAGTACATGCTATGTCTCTGCATCATCAATGACTTATCACTTCAAGGTACTAGAGCTTCTTGATAGCTTAAAGGATGCAATGGAAAAATATTTTCAGCTAAACTGTTCTTTGCATTAAAATATAAATACATTAAGCATAAGTGCACTGCCACTCATAGAAAGAATAATATTAAGTAATATGCACATACTGTATGTTATATTTAAGTTACCTGGTTCAAGATACCTTGTGTTATTTTTAATCTTTTATACAATTAATTGATTCAATTAAGCCATTTAACTGGTTTAGATCTGAGATGCAATTAGCAAGGATGAGGCTTACTTACCCCTGCAAGAGGCTCTCATCAATAAGCTGTACTGCTACCAGTCTGGATTATGAATGTTTACCAAAGACAATCCTGCTGTACAAGTATTTAATTAGTCAAATCCTCTCTTAGCATTATTTAATGAGACACAATCCATATTACTGTAGAGTGTAATCAGAAGGTGTCTGACCTGAACAGTACTGTGCGTGATGTAATCAGGGCATTTTAGCATGAATTCTTATTCCACATTCGCCCAACTGACCCATCTCATCCTGCAGAGCTGAGTGTCGCCACAGTCTGGATCAACCACATCAGCCTGACTGATGCATTTCTGGTAAGGCATGAAGTGTACGCAGTCATCACTCAGTAGAAATAACTAGGATCTTTTACTATACCAAAATTAAAATAAGAGCATCCACTGGCCTCTCATACAGTATTCTGTCCACTCCCTGATGAAACAGCCGAGACTTCCTATGCAGAGGAGTTTGATCAGTTTGAGAATTTACATGCTGCAGCCAACTAAATTGTTTTACAAATATAATAATGGAAGGAGGAATACATTCTATTGATCATTTTAATTTTGTGCATCTATCAACATGATTTAACCAAGAATTAGGTGGAAAGGGTGAAATGTGAAGACGTGCTGTAGATTAAAATGCTACAGAATGGGATTCTCATCTGTTTCCTTGTGTAAAACAGAGTAAGAAATTATCCGGTATTTAATGTCTACTGCAGCGTCACACACTCTGCATTAAAGACCTTTGTAAAGCACTGGTAATAAATCAAAGTTTGCTGGGGGTTCTGAATCTGCCTCATACCTTTTATCTGACTTGCTTCAAATCTTTACAGATGTGCTCTGTTAGTGCCAGGACAGGATATCCTGCAGAAATGACTCCTTTATTTAAATGAACCGGTTGTTTAAACAGAGACTGACAAAAAAAAAAGAGAGAATTGCCAAAGTAAATCCAACCATCACAAGCAGCTCACAAAGTCCTCCTTCGCTCCTCTTCACTTGAAGTGTAAGAAAACACATCCTGTTCCCACCATTTTCATGTTTGCTGAAGTTTTCAACAGCGGCAGGAGAAGAGCTACTGGAAAAACAGGCACTGTCCAGACATGAGAGGGCTACCCAGCCTGGTAATGACTGCTTTTTAACACGACACCTACAGAAAGACCAGAAAATATCATAAGAATTCCTAATTGCTTGCCTGGATAGGATTCTTTTGATCCCAAAGGATCCCAAAGCACTTCACATACAGTATAGGAAGAGACCAACTGCATCCACTAGTGAAGTGCAGCCCCCCACCTGGGTGATGTGCAGCAGGCGCTATACAGTGGCCACAGGGCACTGCAGATCAGAGCAACAGCTGTGCTCTGCTCTGAGGCAAGTTTGCACAGTAGTCAAGACCAGTAACCTGTCATGCAAACTAATTTAAAAAGAACAAGAAGAGAACTCTTTACTTGAATAAGCTCAGTCGGCTTATGCCATCATTTGTTTTTTTTTTGTTACACGCTCTTCAGCGAATTTCCAATGGTCCGAAAGGTTTGAAATCTATACAGATGCCGCACACCCATTTGCTCATGAGCGGAACATGAATTGAGGAAGGATTAAAGAGGTTTCCTTCTGTGATTAACAGTGCACGCATGCAGGTTCTACAGCACCCAGAGTTCCACTCATCCTTTCAAAGCATCAATTAAAAACAGAACAGAGTGAAAAAGAAACACCCCTTCTCAAATTTTGCATGCCATTTCCTTTTTGTGCACTTGAAAAATAACTGAACACGTGCATCCTCTTAAGCGCCCACAGTGCTTGGCATTATTAGCTTTAGCTCGGGAGACACCAGACAATTTTTGCTTGAGGTCAAATATTCCACAGCAAACGTTATCTATTCTCATTAATGCCACTCGCATTGCAGATTAATTACGTGTTCTTTTTGAGCGGCTCATCACTCTGATATCTGTTCGGTTCAGCTGACGTTCCTCCAAATGGATGGGAAAGTAAAATGAGCAGAGCAGGCAATACTGTCATTCTGCTCTCACGCCAACTGTATCAACAAGCATCTCTTCCTTCTTCATACTGTCCCCCGTCAATCACGTTAATATCGGTCACCAAGGGTGTTGCGAGTCCCTGCTGACTGACTCTGTCTCAAAGCCCACGGGCTACAGCTTGCAGCATGCCCCTCATAAGCTCCACAGCAAGCCCCTTGCCATACTGCTCAATCACACCTACTGTACATCAAGCCAATCAATTAATTAGTCAGTCAATCAGGTTCCTTGACAATCCTCCTACTTCCCTCACTCCAGCTGCTTTAACATTCCTGCTAAACTGTCATTTTTGTTATTAACCAAGATTGATAGGTGGTTTGTAATTTCTAGAACACACATTCTTCATCTAATGCTGGTTACTATAATTATATGACTTCAAAGCAATTTTACAGTACTGTACTTTTTTCGCAAAAACTTACAGAGGGAATTTAACATGTTCGCCAGATTTCACTTTTCTGTAACACACAGTGCCAGCCAGGGTATACAACAGCACTGTGTCCATCCATCCTCTAAGTGGATCTATCCAATTATTCATAATCCACTATCAAATCTAACCAATTCAGGGTTGCAGGGGAGCTACATGCCTTTCCTGGCAAGCAACAGGTGCAAGGCAGCATACACCCTGGATGTGATGCCAGTCGCAGGGCACACAAAGACACACACTCACACCAGGACCAATTTTCCTGGCAATTTAATTTTGCCAATTAACCTGCCAGTTTGTCTTTGGACTGTGGGAGGAAACCGGAGCACACAGAGGAAACCCACATGAACACAAACTCTACGTCTGAATTGATCCACAGTCCCCGAAGTCCACCTGGCTGGTCTTTAGAAAACTGATTCATCGCTAAACTCCACTGCTGGTAAGCCCACTGGAGATGGCTTGGTCCAACCACCAACATCATATTCGATACTTCCTATGTTTTCCTCTTGATTTGTTTTCCCAAGCTTGATATTCAACAGATTAAATCACCTCATCACTTGATCCCAATCAATTTCTCCCTAAAAAGATGATTTAATGGTTATGTGACAATTAGAGTCACTTAATCTTTTTAGATTAATTAGAGTCACAGAACTATCAATTAGGCTGGTTATGAATGACCAACTTATCAAAATCATGCTAAAAACATTTAAGCAACAATTTAAAAAAACTTCAGGTTCCTAAAAACATACATGCAAGCATAGTCTCTAGCAAACTATTTCAAATTTCCATTTAACAGCTTTCTCTGCGAGAATATAAGAACCAGAGGTCTATCACAGAAACCTCAAAAAGAGACCCCCCTATAAATAACACTTCTCACCTAAATCTAGAGAGACCCAGTGATAAGAGGCTGTCATCAGATACATCTGGAAGAGCTCATCTCTATTGCCCTCTGCAGACAGCCTCTGTTAGCTCCAAAGACCTCTGTTCTCTTAGGGGCTGAGAAGGAGCAGGCAGCAGGATCAGAGACAACAGCCCATTCGGAAGAGCACAGGATCTAAGCGCAGCAACCAACTGGATGTGTGCTATTCAGCGTGCTGTCCTGTATGATATTACATATTAGATACTTCTCCAAGGGTAAAGCTAGACAGACCTGCTGGCTTCGGTTGTTGGGAAATACAATACAAAAAAAAGGAAATGTTTATGCCCATGTCTAACATGGAAAATCCTGCAGTTCCTTAATTATTTCAACTCATTCTCATGCACGTGTCTTTTCGTCAGCATGATAATGCCTCTGTGTGGAGAGGACTGAACTCGGGGAGTGTCCTCAGTTGTCACTAGTGTAGCCAATCGGGGTTTCTGCAGCTAGATCCAAGCTCCCCAGGTCTGGTCCTTAGGAAGGACCCTTAATACAACCCAACTCGGTGACGGAAACCTGCTTTCTGAAGAGCGCTGCCCACACAAACTAGACTCAGTGGGGAACCCAATACACTAGGGTGTCAAACGCACTTCTGGAGTGACAAGGTCTAATTATGTCACGACACAGCAATAGTTAACACCTCCAGCCAGGCTAGAAGGCGTTTCATACAGCAGGTAACTGTCCTTTTACTGAAGTGCATTTCTTCAGGGATCAAATATAATAAATAAGATCTTTAAAAAAGTCTTTATATGGCTTTACGCGGCGGACACGCTGGAGTACCGCCTGCGGGGCAGGGAGGAAGCCGAGAGCAGCGAAGGCCTGGCCACACGCTTGCTGCCCAAGGGCCGATCGGAGAGCGCAGCGGTCCGACACGCCGGGCGAGGCCAGACCGCGGAACGCTCCCCCCCCCCCCCACACGGGACGATTCACGTGCCACGCACGGAGCCCCCCGCAGCCAGGAGGTCACGGAGGCGGAGGTGGAGGTGGGCGGAGCGGTGGCTCTGTGGCTCAGGATCTGCGCCTGTTACTGGAAGGTTGCCTGTTCAAATCCCGCGGCCGGCAGAGGAATCCTACTCCGTTGGGCCCCTGAGCAAGGCCCTTCACCCCAACTGCTCCAGGGGCGCCGTACAATAGCAGACCCTGCGCTCTGACCCCCAGCTTCTCTCCCTGTCTGTGTGTCTGTGTCTCCATGGAGAAAAGCTTGGGTATGCGAAAAGACGAATTCCTAATGCAAGAAATTGTATAGGGCTAATAAAGAAACATTGTCATTATGATTAGGTCTGTGGAGCCGGGGAGTGTTAATGAGGGGAGAATTAGTTGTGAGCGTGGGGAAGGAGGGACAAAAACAGCCACTGGATCGATCCACGCCGGCTGCGCCCCGATAATTAAAATGAACCCCACTGGCTGGGTGTTTGCGTCCTTTGATTTCACCACATGTTCTCAAGAAGACTATTAAACCTCTTATTTCTACATCCAGATACTCTTAAAATGTCACTTCTCTTAACAGCGTGTATTAGGGATTGCTGCGTGATCCGTACAGCAGCACCCAGAGGCTCCTCCGGCAAGAAGCTACAGCTGGGAAACTGCTGGGGAAAAAAACCCTGAAGCAGCCACAACATCTTGGGGAGCTATTTTTTCAGGTGTTAGGGAAACAGCGGAGGGATGCGAAACTGGAAATCAAAAGACGGCCAACCGAATCTAAATAGTTGGTATACAGTATTATCATTTTTTCCATGCTGAATCAATGGGTGTCGGGTCTGTTTGCGGAGCACAAGGCCGTGAGACTGCTGGTAAAACGAGAGGAGGTTATTCAGGGAGGAGAGGAGGTTATTCAAACAACCTGCCTCACTTGATTGCTAGGAGGTTAATGCTCTATTCCAAGAATTTCATCTACTGCTTGTCAAAGCATCCTAGAGTCAGCATCAACCAGATGACCAAGGGGTCAGATGCAGACTCCCACAATCCTCTGCATGAAGTGGTACCCTGTGTTTTCACATCCAGAACGGCCAGAAACTTAATTTGCGTGGCTAGTGGCCCTGAGCCCTTGAGTCGCTGCTGATCTCGAAGGAGTCCCCAGTCCCTTGGTCAGTGTCTCTCAGGATTGTAAATGCCTGCATCAGAGCGCTGCTTTCATCCTGTAACCAGATGATGTTCACGTAGAGATGGAGTCGCTGTGCAGTGACAATATAGGAAGGGTTATTTCATTCCCTTTTTGTTTTCAGTACTCTGAAGCTGTAAAGAAGACCTCTGATATTTTATTTCCAAAGACATTTACTACGTGTTGAAATTCTATTGACACATATTAATCTTTCAGCCTCTCCAAGCACATCTACAGTGCTGAATCTCTTCGATTTCTTCTGCAATAGTTGAAGAAGCTATGCAGCCTATGATCCCAATACTGAGAGCTGAAGAAGAGGTTACAGGAAAGTTTGCATTCTCCTGAGTCTTGAAGGAAAAAAGCAGTTCCAAAACTCCAAGCTGATCCAAAAGTTTGTACCTGGCTGGTAAAAAATTAAAGTAAACTTTTAAGTAGGCTTATTACAGGGCTGGAAAAACCTCATGGGAGGCGGGGAGCTCCTACTGTAAGAGAAACTCCCACTACACACATCCTGCACACCTGCAGAGAATCCTATCCACAATGCAATTAGTGTGGGAATGTTTTTCCACACTTAGTGCAAAAGACAAAAATATAATTAAAACCCAAACAGTAGGTATGCAAGGAGTTTGCTTATTACACCTAAACACTCTCTAAAAGCTTTGCTATGACCCATTTTCAGATTAACAAAGTGAAGGGTGAATTATCACAGCCGTGCTGTGTGCATCTTGTGAACTACCTTCCACACGCAGCTGGGAAAAATGGAACAAAAAAAAAACTTAAAAACCTTCTCTGCATAACAATCAGGAGTCATGCAGGAGAAGCCAGAAACCGAAGAGTTAATTACTTGCTGAGGAAGTAGAGACATGAACCCGATATTCTATGGTTCAGTTTGACATTTGTGCCATTGTAAACACACAAGCATTAGTCAGGTAATCCAGAGCATGATGTCCACAATGTTCTGATTCTATCTTTATAAACAATGAGTCCAGGAAATGAGAGAATGCTGTTATTAGGAGAAAGCCAACTGAAAAAACAAAAGAACATGTCCCAGTCCTGCAGCAGAGCAGCCTAAACCTCAACAAAAATAATGATTTCCACCAAAACAAGCCAACAAGCTGTTGCCTTCTTTGATAACACAACTGATTTGAACTAAACACAGAACTTAAAATACTATGAGGAAATTTTCAGAACATCCCCATGCAAGCCAGGGGCATCGCATACAATAATTACAACACCATTGTTCACTTTACCGATTGGCCATAAAATGCATTCATGCTGAGCTGTGAGACACTCAAAACAGCACCCCTAAAAAAACAGGGGACACTTCCCTTTTTTTCCTTCCACGCTCTCACCTTTAACACAGATATTGGTTTGCACAAGCATCAGGCCCTGCGTTACACCCAGAAGCGACCTTCCACCATGCTGCATCTCACCAGAATCAGCTACACGCCACATGTTCTTAATTAAAAAAGGAGCACAGCTTTGTAGTTTATGAGACGGCAAATAGGACAGCGATGACTGTTTGCACTTGGGCTTTCTCTGTAGTTTAGCACGCCGTGCCCTTCTGCAGAAGCACAGGCGGAATCACACAAGAACGGGGACAGATGTAGAATTAAAGCACCTTGAGGGACAGCTTTTTCTATGAACACCGCCCGCATCTCCGCCTTGCGCGTCGCAGGTTATTTATGGCACTGCTGTCGTCCTCCCCTGCTGACGCACTGTTCGGGGAGGATGAGCGCGTGATTGCTCCAAGACCCTGGAGACCAGACGGCAAGTGAATGATATTCCACGTCCTGGGATCCTCCATAGCGGCCGTGCAAGGAGCCTCCAATTACCCCACGGATGACTTCGGAAGCATTCCCGAGCCGTCCGAGCCGGCTGCGAGGATGGAGTGGGGGAGCAGGCGACTGTCCCAGGAGTGAGAATTTAATTTAAAAGGCTCACCAGTGACTGAAAGCCTGGCTGCATTATTCAGTCACTTTCCTAAATATTCCGAGTCTGCAGCTCTCGAAAAAATGAGCCAGGTGTGGGAATATTAAGAGATGGGAAGCATGTAGCACACTTTGCTAAGCCAAGCGGAATCCATTGAGAATTAGCTTTTAAATGAAGTATAACTACTATCTTTCTGTCATTACGCTGTACAAATTCTAATCTGGCGGTTTTGCATAATAACTGCCTCCGATCTACAGTGTTGCTCCCAGATGCCGAAATGAACAGATTAAGATCTGCACAGCTTTAATAGCCTGTCTCTGCAAGAGGTCCACCGCACATTGTCTTTTGTTTGCACACTCTGAAACCGCAAAACTATTCTTTATATATTCTTTCCACTTTAAGCCGCCTACACCAACAATCGCGAAAGAAGATATCACACATCTCGTCATGTATCTGAACGATAAAGATAATTTCATAATCGACAGCAGTTTGATAACACATCTGCATGTGATATAATAGGCTGAGATACTAAGTGTAATACCGTAAGACAGTGTATCATGTTTATAACCCATAACATTGCGTTCATCTTCTGCCTTCATAGGTCAACTTGTGTTTTTTTGAAGGTTTAAAACTTGAAAAATTCTTTACGGCAGCCTTGTGGTCCTACAAGGGTACTGCTTCAAATGATGGTGGTGGATCTGATGACAAAAATGTCCTAGAGAGTGCAAGGACTGGACCTCCTTCATCCTTTCCCATTGAAGCTTATTTACACATTTCTCTAAAAGTGACATGCATGGAGAAAGCATGTCCTATTTTCTAAGTAGTTTTTCCACATGTACGTGTTCTGATGCTGGAGGAGTTTTTTTTTACGGATGCAGGCAGGAGTGTCACGGTCATCCTTTCCAGCAGCTTGGCAGGAAAGCTTTACACACACAGGGACGACCTCTGAACTCTGAACTGGAAAGGAAGGTGGAAACAGACCGGTTGCCTTATCAGTTAGAGTATCTGCGTTTTTAGAAATGTTCTTTAAGGGGCAACTGAGTGACTCAATCAATAAAAGGGCTCACCGAGAGTCCAGGTTGATTTCTATGGCTCAGACACTGATAAAATGACCCCGGGTCACATCACTAACTGAACAGGATTCCCCAAGCAGTGAGGAATAACTGGTCAAGTGCTGCCAGCAGTTGCGTTCTCTTAGGCTTCCCTGTGAGCATAGCGGGCCACCAATCAGCACCACCTATCCCATCCGGCACTACAGGACCAGTACTGTCCCCACTGCTGACTGGCTCTGCAGGCAGGTAGGCGACAGCAAACCATCTGTATTTTCCCATCAGCTCTAGGGAGAGGAGGAGAGGACGAAGGCAAGGGCTGTAGGGCTTAAAATACTACTCTAAAAATACAGGTAACTGGCAATTCCAAGTGCTTTTTTTAAAGAAAGAATGTAATCCAATACAAAAAAAAAACAACTCGATAACATAACACAATAAGCTCCAAAGTTATCTACTTACACGTTTATTAAAAAAATTAAACATCGTCCAGGAAAGCTAATTAGAGAGAAGCTAGTAGACCCCACTTGGTGAAGAGCTGTGGTCATATGACACAGCCGTCGGCCCACTCCCTGAGAGCACATAAAAGACACCAGCCAGCCAATAGTGTCCAGCCATTTCTAACTGCTCTATCCAAAACATGGCCAAGGGGGAGCTGGAGCCTATCCGGGCAAGCAACAGGCAGGGTACACCCTGGATGGGACACCAGTCCAGTGCACGGCACACACAGATACACTCACACTCATACCAGGGCTAGCTTTATGCTTGGACTGCAGGAGGAAACCAGAGCACCTGGGGGAAACCCACATGAACATGGGGAGAACATGCAAACTCCACACAGACAGCACCCCAGGAACTGAACCCTGAGCTCCAGTACTGCGAGTGCACCACTGTGCCACTCCCACCCAGCAACAGAGTCCAGTACTCTCACAAAGGGCAGAGCTTTTACCATTCAGTTACTGTGTATATACGAACATAAACCCCATCAAGAGGTTTTCATAGGTTCAACCTGTACAATATAAAAAATGATTAATGTAAAACTGGGGGCCAAAAATTCTCAACTAAAATCATTTCAACACGATTATCTCCATCGACAGAACCAGCTTACAACTGCACTTTGAAACACCCTAGCGGAGTGCAAAATCAGTCTGGGCCCATTCGTTACATTTTCTGCGGGTCAGCTACGTTTTTTTCTTTCAAGGAATGTCCTTTCCGCAAGATGTAACCTGAACCACAGGTTCTGTGAGGAAAAAAGGCAAAGTTTTTTAGCAAACGCTGACCCCCCAGACCTTGCAAGCTAAAAATACAGCAGCAATCTTGCATTTTGCAGATTTAGTTTTTTTTTTTTAATGAAGGTTATTTTGGCTGAATTATAGCCCACCCTCGTTTCTCAGTACAATTCTCAGCCGTCGGCCTCCAAACACACCTCCGCCCCCCACCTAGAATTCCCCACAGGTTAGGAGTTGGGGGTCTGGTACTTTCCCTCTGGGGATGCGCTTCCCTGCAGCCGGCACACGGCGACTGCGGTGCCGGCTGACCCTCCGACACACAGCCCGCCGGAACCAAACACTACAAAGATATTTATTCTCCACACCAAGAGCCGTAGGTGGGGGTAAGGGGTGGAGACACTCTAAAGCCATCCGTTTGATTCATTCAACACAAACATTAGTGGGATATCGGCCATTCGTCCCTCAGCCCCTAGCTGGAACCGTCTTCACTCCGGTCTGGAACATTCTATAGCGCATTTTTTTTTACTCATCAGTAAAGCAACCCGAAAAAAAAAATCACATTATCTCCGCCAGTTACAATGAAAAAGAACTAATTCGCCGGCTAAGGAGTTCTTCTTATTATTTCCAAATGGTGTTGAAGTCTGCCTCGCAGCCAAGCCAGTACTTACAGTGCAGTTCGTAAGAAACCATGCGAACAGCCCAGATATCGCCAGGAGCAAGTGTACTTGCGGATCAGCAGACAGCGCTTGGCACCATCTGGCAGTAGCTGCTAACTTGGAAGGGGGAAATATGCAGCTTCAAACACGTAGATATAAAAATATACATTTTTAGAAAATGTAACCCCCTTTCCGTTTTCTTGACACGAAGTGCGCACATCTAGTTCTTTCGGAGAGATGCTCAATGATCTCAATACGGGGTTCCCCCCCCAGGCACAGAGAAACGGGGTGCTGACCGAGGCCTCCAGCTTGTGGCCGGGGACAGTGGCACCTGCCGGCTACACTCGCACTCCCAGACACCATAGCAACCGTTTCCTGTGTCAACACAGCTCTTAAAGTGGACACAACTACTTTTGTTTTAGGTGGATCTGAAGACCATTGATAAATACATCCCCTGTGTAGCCAGATGGATTTACTGAATCATTCCATGATTCTTCCGAAAAAAGGGAGATTCCTCTCGCGTGGAAAGCGCACACAGACTCACTTTAGACCCAGACAAATATTTATTCCAACAGGAAGGAGATGCATATATCTGCGATTATTGTACACTACCATGGTTTCAGAGCATTAAATAGCCCATCCAGCCACTTTCCAACCACTTGATCCTGGGCATGTGTGTGAGAGCCGAAGCCTATCCCAGCAAGCAACAGGTACATGGCCGTGTGCATCCTGGACAGGACGCCAGTCCATCGCAGGACACACATCTAAATCAGAATCCAATGGCAGGTTTTGCTCATTTGAGACCTAGACAGGTCATTACCATTTAAATGGTAAACCTAAAAGACACAGAGGGTCCCAGCACTGCCTCCAGCACAGAGCATTAGAAAATGGACAGTTCCCTATGTTTAGGGGGACACAAATGAACGTCTTTGTGTGCCACAGGATCATAATGAGGAGGGTTGGAAAACAAGCACCAGACACAACCGACCCATAAAATAATATCTGGTGGCTCTCCTGGGACTTTCCCCATGTCAATGTTAGACACTACATTCTTAACCTTATAATAACAGTGTGCAGACAGGAAAGTATAGGGAGGAAGGAACTGCCCTGGGATTTATTTCTTCACAATAAAACACCTCTCTTTGTTTCACCAGGACAACAAAACAAATGTTTCCATCTGTAGTTCAGGAGAACACACAGAGCGGTCGTATCTGGAAAGCTAACTGCTTAGTTTTGTAAAAAGAAAACTTCCTGAGGCCACTCTTGTACAAGAAAGCAGGATCAGCCAGAAAAGACAAAGGAGACAACAACACAGCTCAGAGTCTAAGCGCCCTTTTAAAGGTGGCATCAGCCATTAATGATTACAGGTGGTCTCCTCAGTGAGAAATGTACAGTAGCAGCACGTTTTAACCCTTTCCTAGGTCCACCATTAACCTGCAACTGGTTTAAGTGCTGGAGGTCATGTTTGGTCATGCCTGCCTTCTCCATAACGGCCTCCACGGGGTTCATGGGAGCCTTCTTATTGTAGTGTCCTCCACCCCAATAGTGCCCCCTGCTGGTAGGCTAGAGGGCTGGTTCACAAGTGTGAGAACAGACCTGGTAGAACACAGCACTGGCACACTCTCGTCACCAACAGCGAGGGACAACCAAGTCCAAGCACACTGGAATCGAGCCTCAGCTCTCTGGTCCTGGGAATCACAAGCGATCGTCGCCTCACTGCAGGGTGTCGGTGTATTCCTGTATCCACTTCAACCACAGTAATAGCACACTGGAGGCAACTTATTAAACAATTACTTCTAAACACATGGCAGCTTCTAATTACAGTGATTCAGGACAAGAATTCCGATGTGTTTGTGTGCCTTTTCTGTTGTCACGCTGGCTGGGGTTACCAGCTGTTAGGGCCTCCATCCTTGCTCAGCTCTGATGGGGTTTGGTATTGGGGACGTCTAGGTGCCGGAAAGGAGGAATGAAGATTAGTAAGCACCTTCAGGAGACCAGAAACAAATTCACTGCCATCTGCTTGGTTCAGCGGCAGAAACACGAGAGGCTGCAGACAAACAAGCCAACGTCACTCTTATGATTTTAAGGTTTTAGCCTCTCTCCCTCTGGGAGAGATTTTGCAAAGCAAACTTGTTTATAATGTGCTTATGTGCCCAACCATGCTACAGAACAGAACCCTGTTTCAAATTTGACTAATAAGCACTGCAAAAAAAAAGCAATGCTTTAAAAACGTGCTCAACAGAAGGAAAATACTGTTTATTTTAGATTACAAAATTTTCTCAACAGGAAACTGGGCCAAGGGCTCTCTGCCCTAAAATGTAAAACTTTCTTATTGTATTTTTTTTTAATAATGACCCTATAGTTTAAATTATATATAAAAGTCTGAGTTTGTTATCGATTGATTTGAGCTAAAGCTTCAGGAAGGCGATTTAAGAGGGAAAAAAAGTCCAAGAAGTAAAGGAGGGGCTGGCACGCTGTAAGGGTACGAGTTGGCACCGCGTCCCGATACAATCCGACTGAAGCCATGCAAGAGCATGCCTGGAATCAATAAAAATCACAAAGGCCTAGCAGCCCTGCTGCTCTTCCAGTCTTTAAACCACTTCATGTACGGCAACAGAGATTCAGAAGATGGGCAGAAAGTATTGCCTCAGACTTCCTTGTTACTATTTTAATACGGTGGCTATACCTTATATTTAATGCAGAATGCTGCAATGACACATACCAATTACAAAGAACAATCAAATAAGTTTTCAAGCGAGCGGCTCAAAGTTTTGCACAATAAACAAATAAACGAAGCTTTCATTTTCGCCCGTGTGTTCTGCTCACGTCTAGATGGGATAATAGCAGAGGTACCATTTGCGTAAAATATTCAATCACATCATTATATTCCAATTCAAAAGAGAAATACACAACAGGGCTTGAATAGACTGTAATTTCCTACAGAGGTGGGACTGGATGAGATGACATTCCAGACCGCAGAGCCTGTTCTTAGAATGGTCTTGGAACAATTATCTTTCCATGATGAATGCCCCAGGCTCTGCTGATTGATTTATTTATGCAGCCTAATGCATTCTGAAGCCTAAATAAGAGTGTTCAGCGATAACGGACCGAGGCAGTGTGTGGGTCGCCATCAGCGGGGGATGATGCAAGGTATTGTCTTGTACAAAAACCTGCAAAGTTAATTTGGGAATATGAACAAAATCTAATAATTTAGGACGGGTCAGTAGGGCGGCAGTTAGGCTGCTGCCTCACAGCTTCTGGGTCCTGGGTTAGATTGCAATGGGGCACATTCTGTGTGAAGTCTGCATGTTCTCCCCACAGTTGTGTGGGTTTGTGCAGTGTACTCCATTCTCTTCCCACCGCTCAAAGACATTCTGGCGAGGTTAACTGGAGTCTCTAAGCTGTTCCTGTGTGTGTCCTGCTATGCATTGTCATCCCATCCAAGATGTAGTCCTGATTTGCACACTATTCTTCAGGGATTGTTTCTGAGTAGCTCCAACGCTTAGCAGGAATAAATGGTTTTCTGATGATGAATGGTTGGATATGATAAATAAGGCAAACAATTCTCGTCTATTCTCAGACCTCGCTCCTGTCTGCCTTTGACAGCCAATGACAACGCCGGCCTGCAGACATGTAGCACAGGGTGCTGCTCGGCTCAGACGACCTCTGTCTGGCCCTTTCTCTTTTTCTTTTGGGGTGCATGAGAGGTTTATCTACTGCCCGTTTTTCTCTCTCCCTCACACCTGAAGAAGACTCCACAGCCGAAATGTCACGTCTCTTTTCTTTTCAGCACGGAAGAAACCTTTACTCGTTCCTTTCAAGCCTAATCATGGTGAGCTGCCAGTCTTGTAACAGAGTACAGGAAAGCCAGTGGTAGGTGACATCTCTCTCTCTGAAGTCCTTTCAAAACGTACAGTATGAGCTCTTGATGCGCAAGGCAAATTCAATTGAATCAACCAGTCCTAGTGTGGTCAGGCTGAGCTTACCTGAGCCAAGCCTGTACCCTAAAAAGGTTTAAGGAGACAAACCAACACCTGTGGTAAAGCCTCTCTGTGCCTGTGACTTCTTGCTTGTTAACCCTCCGAGCATGAATGGCACTGAATTCAAGAGCTAAGATGTATTTTTGTTGTTTGTTTTCTCAAATTCTAGCCCTGACCAGAAGAACGCCGTGGTGCGTAATTACAGCCTCCTCCTGCGCCCCCTTTTTCCATCTCTCTCTCTCTCCCATGCCTGGCTCGCGCTCGGACACCACAGCGAGGAGCACCGCGAGAGGGCCCGGTGTCGATGGTCAAAAGACATTTTGTCAGACAAAAGCTCGTGTCAGCCATTTCCAGCAGGGAACGCGACGCGGTCTTGAACGCAGTTAGCCTCCCTGTCCGTTTCAAAGGCAAGACTTAACGAGCCTGTGCTTCCAGTCAATTTGCAATGTGCGGCTCCACTGTCACCCCCATGTAGGGCAGCCCTGTCACGGCACGTCTCTAGGGCAGCGCTGTAATACAGCGGACAAAAAACGGAAACCCTCAAAATAAATTCCAACCAGAAAGGTTTTAGTAATAGATAGTAAAAGGTTTCAGTAGCAAAAATTTTAGTCATATGCTTTATTCTCCGTATTTCAGAGGGCACAGAGCAGACCGACCTGCTGCTTTTGGTGACAAGAAGAAAAAAACAAGAAGAAATCAAGGGACATGAAAGAAGATGAAGGATGATGAAGGAGAGAAAACGTGATGCAGATGAAAAAGATGAAAAGACTCTGGGGGAGAGGATCCTTTATTAATATAGGTAGGTGCTTCGCCAGAGGCCTCTTAGAAAGCCCAGGGCAGCTAGAGCTCTGGACAGCAGGATGATAGTTTTCCATCCCAGTGGAAAAGGGAACAGGGGGAGTCTCAGTTATATGCTTTCACAGCAGTGCTGGGGCCTGAACTGGGAATCCCCCTGTGAGCACTGGAAAAGCACACCACTGGTTCACTTGTTGCACTGTGGATCTTGCCAAATAAAGACATTTCAGCAGCTGTCAGTCTTCCCAGCTTACATCAAGACGCTACACAGCTAATACTGAGTGTACTGAGAAGAATACAGCACGCCTGATTTATTTTAAAGAATTAACTGCCCTCTGATGCATCACGGAGCACTGACAACAAAATGTACAGCTGACTAATAAGCCGTTACCTCTTTCATAACACACACTACTCCAATTTCTGACTAATGGTACTCACGCCTTTAGAAAAAAATCACCTATGTGTCAGAAGCTCTTGCTGCGGGTACAGTTATTTAATGATGACCGACATCTGTCCAGACAAATGCTTGCAAGCCTCTCTTATTGACAGCAACAGCATGTTTCTGTAGGAAACCCCCTGCTACATTTGTACGAAGGGGAGTGGATTGCATCAAAAATGAAGTGATAACTCAGCTAAGAAACACAACTACCATCACAACGAAAAAGCTGAAAATGATCTGGAAAGACTATATATATATAAAAAAGGTCTTCATTAAAACATTAATTACACTTCCACTAAAGCGCATAAAATGGAAAAGGCAGGAAGGATTCCAATTAAAAAATAAATCAAAGGAGAAGAGGTGTTAAATTCAATCAAAAAATAACGTGCTATGCATTTAAGACCAAGTTTCAGTTTGGACTTTCACAGCAATTTTTAAACAATTCTCAGACATTTTAAAGAAACAAAAAGCTTGATAATTAACTTATGTGGATGATTCTCATTTTTATTAAAAAGTTGCAATCTACGCTGAAATGTGAATGATTAATTATACGGATTCCGAAACAGAATTGGAAAAAAAATTTTGAAAAAGAGAAATGTCTTGTTTCATGGTTACAGCTCGAGGACCGAGGTGACTGAGGAACACAGACGACAGGACCAGTCGCGACTGTTTCCAAAAGGCTACAGACATTTATCGACACAGTACCACTGGGTCCCCACAACACTCCCCAGGAAAAGAAAAGAATGCTCTAGGTTCCTTAATAACGAATCGCAGGAAAGGTGATTAGTGATATCAGGGAATTAGGAGTTCAGGTGGGGGGCTGCGTCAGCATGCGTAGGCCGCAAAGGAACAAGTGATAGGTTTATTCCATGCTGAAAAAAAGAAGAGAGAAAACACAACGTTTCGGCCGTGGAGCCTTCTTCAGGTGTGAGGGAACTAATTCTTCAGGGAATTCGTTCATTCATACCTTTTTTTCCCCCCCAAATAAAATGGGAACTGGTGCACGTGATGTGCCGTGTTCCTGACCCCCCTGTCTCTTTCACACCGATGGGTTTCCTGCGGCGCGCGTGTGTGCCGGGGTCAGCTCACAGTCCCGGCGCGCTGGCCTGAGGGCTGCAAACCAAGCCAATCCACTTCGGGAGGCGGAGGGGGAGCCCCTGGCACCAATCGGTCGAATCAAGACAGAGGAGAGAAAAACCAACCACAGACACAACAAAAGCAGGGATGGCGGCGCAAACTGGCACACGGCAGCAATCTAGCTGAGTCACCACATGCTTGGTCATGTTTTGGTTATGGAGCCTCCCTGGTCCTTCACCTTTTGCAACTTCCAGCCTGCAAAGGGAGAAAGACCCCCTTTCAGGTGTGCTAACCAAGAGGCATGCTATATTAAAATGAAAAGTGGCACCCTAACCAATACCTCCGGAACGGATCGCAGACACAGCCGGCGCTCAGCTCGGAGGTGGGGAGACGCGTGGAACACAAAGGGTTTTAGGGGTCTATGGAAAACCTTGCCTGGCTGGAAAGATACTGGATGTTGGGCAAGCACATTCTCTTGGGTCTCTGGATCGAGGTGACAAAGTAATTAATTTCATAGACGTTGGGACTGAAGCTTCAGTCACACTGCTTCTGCTTCAGGTACCACATCTGCCTGTACTAATGCCTGTAAAACTTTAGTTAAGGTTGTGCACAGTAGCTTGTCAATGCCTGCAGTAATTCCAGTGATGAGCACCTTCTTCTATCAATGAAAATCCATTTGCAAAGGTTAAACTGAGCCCATTATGTGACAAAAACTATTTCCTTACAGTCCGTCTCTAATGGGGTATTTCAGCCTACTGTCTGTCATTAAGCATACTTCAATCTCAAAAAAACATGTAAAGCAAATTCATTAAAAAGATGAGCCATTACACCAATGAGCCTTACACTGATCACACAGTATAGGGTTGACTACTTTCTTATAATGCTTTTCTTTGTATTACACTGGAAAGGATATATAAAATTCAATTATTTTGTTCCAGAGGCACTATCCATTTTGGCTGGACATATTCTGAATCTGTTTGCACAAGGAATTTAATCAACTTCATATTTAAAGAGCTTTACAGCACAGGAATATTTTTTAAAAAATATTCCAAATTAAGTCCACTTAACCTCAGCCTCCTACTCACACATGGCTAAAAGCAAGTAATCCAATAATCTCTTTACATGCCCCTGCTGTTGTTTTCGTCATTATTGTTCTCATCCTTACATGTCTCTTTGCCAATTCAAAAGAGTTACGCAGTAAACTTGCAGAGCGCCACAGATTGACATTGGCTCCATTTCACAGCCAAACAACAATTTCATGGATGGACAGTCACAGAATAATTAGATAACCCCCCCGAGCAGGCACATTGATCGGTCTGGGTGCAGGAATAAGACTGTTTTTGATGGGTAAGCCCTTGCTAGAGAACACAATCATTCTTCCGCATGTTGACGATTAAGAAATTCACACTCGCTACACTGTCAGGACATAGACTCTGCTCCCATGATGCCCTGGGCTCCAGACTTCACATGGACTTAGAGCTCAATTTCCCACCCATTCCAGTATGAAAGAAGATACTGGAAGACTGCGTTGAGAGTCAGTGTGCTTCTTAGTTCTCTGGACAGCAGGTAATTAAACAGTGCACAGTACCAGTGTTCTGATAAGGATTCACATTGGGCAAAACATATTTTTCCTTTTTTGTACTGAAGAACTCTAGTAGAACTACTGCTTCCTTTCAAACAAGAACGCACTGTGGTGTCCTTAAAATACTTTTTGCACAGTACTTATTTTCTGAAAGGGAAATGTCTCTACCAGGCTTCATTTGCTTTTAAGAACATCCTTTACATTCCTGAGTGTCCCAGACAAAAATCTAGAAAAGGACAATGAAAAACACGACCCATCTGGTTGACGTTGTGGGAAAGCGTGGCAAGAATGAAGCTTCTCCAGTCCTGGCGTCACTCTGCTCATCCCTGTCGCAACAGGCGTGTCAGCCGCCAGCGGGCGGTGGCGCAACCCGTCTCGAGCGACGCGCTACACGCGAGAGCCCAAGGACAGGAAACTCGACGGCTCACCCCTCAAAGCAGGCCACACAACTGCCCCGCCTGTCCCTGCGCTTTGATTTTTGTGCCTCACGATCAAGTCTTGCCTTTCAGTTATCTGTGTTTTAACCCACCCCTTTCTCTGCTCGTCCAAGCCCACGCTCTGCTGGAAACGTCTTCGCGTACAGCAGGTCGCCCTTTGTAATCCTGGCGCGCCAGCACAGCGTCCAACTTCAAACAGAAACTCCTGCAGGCAGAAACTGCAGCTACGATAACAGTTCAGCAAATCAAGCTTTACAATACTTCACTTGCCCACCTGCTGGAGCGTCTTCACACTTGCAGCTGGAAGTCAGTGAGGAACGTTCAGAGGAATTCATGCCCAGTGCCTGTACAATTTTTCCACAAGGCTGCTGCCACAAATTCATCTCCTGCTTTTCTTTTAGTTTCTGGTATGGCTTATGGCTTCTTATCAGGACTTAGCGATGGCCTATCAAATCCGCAATAACATTTTCCACCTTGCATCCCAAATACCTTGCTATCTAGATATATATATAGCCCAAATCTATGCACAAGGCTATACACAGGAGACCAAAGGACAAATACAGATAAAAGCAGGCACACAGGAAGATGCTGCAGGGAATTTTACACAAATTCATTGCCTCCATCCCCTACATACAGGGGCTACAGCTTTTTCGAAATAACCTGGTTAGATATTCCATCTCCAAACAGTTCAATCTAATTAGACCTGCAGTTGCACAACACACCATTCCATTATACTTAATGCAATAAGTTATAGTCCAGGAGGGGCAGGTACAGGGAAGAGACTCAGTCTGAAGAGACTGTTCAAAAGAGCTCTTATCAGTCACTGCTGATAACAGTTCCTTTAGTTAAATGTTTTAATCTTTACAACAACATCAGGGTATCACCACACTATCTGTTCATAATACAATTAACTCTCTCTGGACAGTGCTAATAAGTTGCTCATAAATTATGCTTTTTTGGGCACCACAAAACATTTAATTGTAAAAGACTATAGAGATTTAAGATGGCTGATTATATATAGTTGGCAATCTACACAAATATTTTAAATTAATCCAAGCTGTTCATGGGTTGCAATTCTTCCATTATTCTCTTTGCATTTAACACATAATCATCCCAGACCATACAAAGAAATAAGCTGATATAACATCAGTTACATTTTATTATATCTTAAGGGGTCAATCACAGCTGTTCTTCACCAGGAAAGGAAAAAACTACGCTCCTAATCCCAAGAAGAGGGAGAAACAAAGACCTTGGAAAAGTTTGACTGGAACAAGAGTTCTGCAACAGCTTTCCAAGTTCACTCCGAGTCTACCCCCTCCAAGACTGTTCCGCCAGGATTTCATTTCCTTCTCCGGGGCCAATTTTCTGCAGGACCGATACAAATTGCTGCCTCATTAAAGTGTTTGTAAACTGTACGGAACAGGCTGGCTTGGGGCTGCTAGCCTCTCAGCCCCCCCCCCGCAGTCGAGAGCCAAGCCCCCCCGCAAACCCGCTAATGATCCACTTGAACCAACACACGCCCAGCGGTTGTGCTCGAGCAGTCCAAGTCTTGTCAGGCCACCGTCTGTGCAGTGAGGATATTCTGCCCACTTCTTCCAGCCCCCGAGTCTGCCACTTCACGACAGGGGAACATCATACTGCTGGCATAAAACTATTCGACTGCACGTGAGGCAGGGCATGACATGCACTCACAACTTCAGAGCCCAGCCACATTTAAGTTTTAAGTGGGTTAGCAGGGCACATTGAGCTGCCTGTTCTCGTATCTTCGGTCCTTTCAGAACACAACAAGGCTCGCTGAAAAAGCCTCACCTACTGAGACACCTGAAAGGCTCATAAGGATAAACAAAACCTCGATAAGCAGAGCTCAGGGGGACCCCACGGGTGCTCCCCCTTCCCCTGAGATGTGCAGGTTACAGCACTTCGAACCGGGGAAGAAACACAAACGGACGGGGATCAAAAAGGGGAAAGGACGTGCTAAAATCGGGAAGAGGCAGGAGTTTTTACCGTCCGTGGGCAGAAGCAGACCTCACAAAGCGCCCTGTCCGGTGATGTCCCGCAGTGCCGAAAGTCTGTATTCCTCTGTGCTTCCTGTGCCCAGCCCCGCTTCCATTCCCAGGCAATAAATCCAGTGATGTCCTGTGGAGATAAATACACAAAAGGGCCTCTATAAACAACACGTGGTAAAATAAACACTGCCTAGAAAAGAAACTGCATTAAACCACGTGTACTGCGCATAATCAAAAACCCGCCGATGACTTTTCTCTCTGATTGTGTTCAGCTCCTGTGAATCCATTTTCTTACTGGCACACATTGACCCAGGCTATCCAACGTTTCTGGCACTGGGACCCTGCCGAAATGAGCACTGTCCTTTGAGGAGCCAGTGATGGCAGGGAAATGGAACCGACAGACCCCCCAGGTCAGTCTGAAACAAAAACTCTCCGACACCTTCAGTTTGAGAGTCACTGGCTTAGGCTGTTCCGATGCCTTCAGATCACCCCTGTCCAAGGCTTGAGAAAATTTAGGATTTGCAAAATATTCTCTGGTGTTGTGTGTTCGATTTGATTTAACTTGTAGTGTGCGAACTGCAATAGCTCTGGGTTTATTTTAGATTATTTGAGATACATTCAGCGGATGGAGTGTTAATATTAGCCAAATTCTAACTCCACAGAAGCAAATCAAGTGTCTGCTGCTGAGAAGAAAATGAAAAGGAAAATGTCAATAAATAGTCCGGTATGTTAGGGTTATAATTATTTGTTATTGCTGCCTGGACAGCACATATTCTTCGTTGCAGAAGAAGGCATCTTCCCTTTGCAAGTCTGAGATGGTCATTCATCGCCCAAGACTTCTCCTGCAACGACAGGGGGTGTATTATGGGATGCTGTGATGCTCATTAAAGTGCTTTCCAGCTGCAGCGGGATTTTAAACTCGAACGGTTTCTCATTTCCACCACCAGAGTGGAGAGCTAAATGAGAGACCACCTGGGCCCCTGTGCCAAAAGAAAATAAGAATTTCAGGGTCTATTAGGTTCTTCGGAATTGCCTGTTTTCTCACTGCTGGGAACCCGATTCCTGGGACTGAATCAGGCAACACGGACACATATTTACCTCCGTGAGGCCAAGGAGCTCCGGCGGCTCTCGGAAAGGCAAGCAGGCCTGTTCTCTCAGAATGGATGAGGCAATTTCAAATGAGGCCAATCGCCAGTAAAAACCCCGTTTCTTAATTTCGCTTGTGGGCAATATTCCCAGTAACTGTAACAGGTGGCAGTTTGCCCTGCTCCTACTTTGTTCCCTGAATTTTATGGAGCCTTCCATTATAAAAAAAAAACACACAAAATAAACAGCAGTCTCAATTAAGAGGACTGAGGATATCTCAATCCAGATGCATATCAGAGAATCACTTTTAAAATGATATTGAGGGCCACGCTATCCAAAGATTAAAAATGGAGTGCATTGCTTGGATGTAATGTCTTTATCCATTCAAAATGTTTCCCAAACCAAAAATGGGGAAACAATGGGACATGCAAAACAGCTTGTTTTAAAAAGCTCCGAAAAGCCCAGGGAAACCCCCTATTATACATATGTGGTCTGATTGGAACACTGATAATCCTGCACAAACTCTAGAGGAATTTGATGTGCCACAGTGATCACTGTTTAACAGCAGGGGCCTGTTTACTGCGCTGGATTTTGTCTGTTACCCCATTGTTTGCTTCAAGAATATTTAATAAAATGTTTTAGTAATGAAACAAAAGGGTATTTTTCAGAAAAAAAAAGTATCATAACCACCACAGGGAGAAGCAGAGCCCCATCCTTCTATCACCCCACATCCTTCACACTGCACATCTCCACTTTTGTTTATTTATGGTTATTGCTTCAAGGGACATAAAAGGAAAAAATGTGAAATATGCCCTTAAGTTATAATGGCACATGTGTTCCATTATGCTATTCAAGTGAAGAGTGAAAAAACATCATAAAGATCTTTATAGTGTGGACCGTGTGTTCAATTCATTCCCCTTTATGGGCTGCTCCTGGTGTATAGAAAAAATCATAAGAACAGTTTGTCTAAACTACAAGAAAAGAATGGCCTTATCTTCCTCGTTTAGTTGCTCCTATCTCATTTACCCAAGAATCTCATTTTTCAGCAGAGAAAGGAGCGAGATTCCAGACCACAGCTAGATCGCCTGTTCCAGGCACCTACCCTTCTTTGTATTGAGGGCAACTCTGCCTCCATCTCAAGATGCTAAGGCTTGAGTAAAGGTAAGACCAAATGAGCCGAGACCAACACATCCGTTTTGTTTTACAGCTGTCAAAAAGGTTAGCAGCACAAGCGGAAAATCACCCTGAGGGAGTTTCGAGTCTTCGCTCAGGTAGGTTGCTCCAGCTGCACACGTCGGTGCCAAGTGCACATTCCACTGGCCACTCTGCTTTGCCCTCCTGCCCTCCTGCCCCACAGCTCTTGCGTTCCGGCCTAGATGCAAGCTGGCACAGTCGCCACACTCCTGCTCGAGTGCTCTCCAGGTACTCCGGTGTCCCTGTGCATGTGTGCCCTGACAGTGCCCTCTCTGGTGTGTGCGGGGCTACACTCCCCCTCCCTGTGCCCATCTAAGAGTCCAGCGCTCATAGCAGATGGAGGTATTGAAGTATGGGTCGACTTCTCTTCATTTTGAAGTTTTGTGTGGCTTGACTTTGCTGGAATCTCTTTATGGATCTTGGGGCACATCAATAACCGCAAACTGAATAATTTCTTTCCTTCTAACACGGTCTTTGTCATTTTTTGTATAATAAAGACTGAGAGGCCCAAAGGTACATAGTCATTTGCCTCCATTAAGTCTAATACAAACAGCTTAGCTGTATAATGCTCACCGGACAAATTTTGTACAGACACATAAAATAAACCTTTACACCTTTTTCGCTACCTCTAGATTCCTGCTGTTCTCCCAGGCCGTTCTTCTCTGTGCAAGCAGATGAACTCTCATTAAGTACAAACTGCTAACTGTAGTGGGAATGACAGGAGCCGCCAGCCGCCACACCACCAGCATGCTAATGTGCTACATAGGCCAGTTCAGGAGAACCTCAAGCAGCAGAAACACGGCAGCTGCCCAACAGTGCCGCTTAATGGTAGGGAGGAAGAATGACACTTCATTCATGCAGTTACACGCCATGGTACAAAATCTGATCGTTTTTGGCTTAAATGCGAGACGGATGGGATGCAAGATCTGTAATGGATATCACCTAGCTCTTTTGCTTTGCATTTTACGTTGCGTGCGCACAAGTCTATTAAAAACATATCTGCAAAGCGCACACCAGCAGGTCTGGAGCGACCTGTGTCCTCCTGGCCAAATGCGATCTCCCCCACAGACCGTTGAGCTCAGTTCCAGAGCGGAGATCGGAAACACGCAGCCTGCATTCTGCCTATGCTAGAGAGGTTTTCAAAACTTTCTAAGATGTCATTTAAAAAAAAAATAAGCTTATGGTTTTGGGGGGTTTGTAGGCTCTTCCTGGTGTGAGTATGTCTGTGTGTGACCTTTGATGGACAGGCCGTCCTGTCCAGGGTGTATCCTGCCCATTACCTGCCTGGACAAGCTCCGGCTCCCCTGTGAGCCTGAAGTGGATAAAGTGGGTACAAATCAGATGGATGGTTTTGGGGTGTCTTGCTAACTGCATTGGGGGAGTTCACTGTGGCCCTTGGCATGTGGCCCTTGGCATGTTATAGGCTGTCCTCTTCTGCACTACTGATAACTGCTGATAAGACTGTGAGCCACAAATCATGGAGAGAATTCAGTTTACACACGCAGAGGAAAGCTGTATCCACAAACATTATTCAAAATACAGCTAAAAGGGATTACTGCAAATGTACAGCAATTTTCTTAAAGGAGCATGTACTGTACATAAAAAAAGTAAGCTTCAAAATAAAATCAGAAGTTCATCAGAGTTCGCCGCCTCACAGTTATTCATCATAATCAATGGGTTAGATTAACGGGTGGGCTCTACTGGAATAAAAGCGTTTATAATAAAAAAAATCATACTACAACATGAAGAGCAGAGCAATTAAGAGCAATTGTGCTCGTTCTGTGGGTAGCTCCTCTCCACAGGCTGATGGGAACTGCCGACCACTGGAGGAGGAGTGAAACACGGTAACATGCAAATCGGAGCTCTGAGTCACAGCCTCTTCACAAACCTGCCATTAAACTCCTTCGGGGTCTACAGAAAACCTCCAGAAAGAAGGGGCAAAAATCACTAGAACTGCCTCAGGGCCAGAGGAACGCCTGAAAAAGACTTTCCAATGAAAGCTCCATCTCCTATCGCTCTGCACTCCAGTTCTTTTCTCCCCTCCTCTCAGGAGTTGTCATTCCGGGTTCACAGCCAGGGCTGTGACAGAAAGCAGACGTTTGAACATGACAGGCTGTAGAAGCTGGAAGTATTTATATACCCTGCGGAACAGCCTAAACCTCAGCCATTAATAAACGAATGCAAAAGACACCAACATCCGCTTCATGAAAAAGACCTTTAAGGTTTAATTGATTCACTACCATCTGTAAACTGGCATTTGTTAACTTGCCCTTCTTGGGGAACAGGAGAGCAAAAGAAAGGTTAGGATGAAAGGAGACCCCATTCAGGGCATTTGAGGCACCCAGCAGCGAAATCATTTTTGGACTGAGGAATACAGACTGAGGCAGTGGTCAGCATTGCAGTCTCACAGCGCTGGAGATCTGGGTTCAATTCCAGACCTGGGGTGCTGTCTGTGGGGAGTTTGCATGTTCTCCTCATGTCCTTAGGAGTTTCCTCCAGGTGCTCCAGTTTCCACCCACTGCCCAAAGACATACTGGTTGGTTAATTGGCTTCTGGGAAACCTGGCCCTGGTGTGAGTGTGAGCGTGTCTGTGCCTGTGTGTGCCCTGCGATGGACTGGAGTCCTGTTCAGGCTGCCCCCTGCCTAGCGCTTGTTGATTGCTGGGATAGGCTCTGGCTCCCCTGCAACCCTGAATGGAATTAAGTGCTTAGAAAATGGATGGATGCACTTTAGACTGCCATCCTTGAAGAAAACCAGTGAAGAGTCAAAATCTCTTAACCAGCATTTTTCTTTTTGCCTCTGAGCAGTGAATATTGAAGCAAGTCCTCCCACCATTACACACTTCTCATTCTCTCGGGAGCAGGAAAAAAGAGCCATTTTCATTCAGAGCTCAGGTAAACGGTCACTCGAATCCAGGAAGACCAGGGCATGCCGAGGGGCTCCGATCGAGTTTAAAAGAGCCACACAAGTTAACAGAGCAAGTAAATGGACTGCGCAGACCGCCTCCGGGGAAACAGTGGGCTGCGCCCGTCTGCGAACCAGACCACTTTCCACAAACAGTGAAGTGCTCCCAACTCTGCACAACTGCTCGGAATCAATTTTGATTCACACCCTGTTCTGAGATAATCAAACACAGCATCACCCTGGATTTCCATTTTAAAGAACTACTAGCATTTACATGGTTTCCCCACACTGCTGAAGTACTTCATCACTACAGAGCGATGGTGTGGGTTGATGCGTCTCGCTTTTACTCCGTCTTGTGACTGCAAACCATTGTCAACTCTCATTGTTCTCACACTTCCAAATGACAGCTCTGTCTACTAAAGCATCATTTTAAGGTACTCTGCTTTTCCATCTTGTCATATTTGACCAAATGAAAGACAATAACCTACTTGAGGACCCAGAGCCACCCGTTCCGAGTGCAAATGTCTGTGCTGAATCATTTCAGTCACAGGTAACAAATACGTTTAACTACAAAAGTCACATGGGTGTTTGAGGCAAAGTAAATGTGGCAGTAATGTGATTCATGACAAAAAGAGCTGGCTTTCCTGCATTAACTCACTGCTTCTTTGGCGATTTAGTTCCGTACATACACATTACACAGCTTACATTTTGTCAGATTCTAGCCAGTGGGTGAAGCAGAGATCACGCCTGTGTTTACGGACGTTCATGTCTTTAGCCTAGTGCCCAGGGTGAAAGCGGTGTAGTTAATAAGCCCTCCTCGTCATTTCACATGGCACGTTGCGTCTCTCTGTGGGATTTTAAAACGGCTTAAATTTGCGATCTGTCAGCTCAGATTTACAAATGATTTACAAAAGCAGAAGAATCCATCGAGGACCAACCTGTTTCCGATCTGGTCCTTTCCTACCCCTAGTTTTCTCAGAAAGAAGCAAGACCCTTCCCTGACAGTGGTACAGTAGACCACGGATTTTTCTATCCAGCCATTTTTGAACCGATTTTTAAGAACTTTATTTTCTTTTCACAAAAAAATACAGGGCATCACAAATTAGAAAGCTTTACATTAGTATACATACTTAAAACAGTATATATGATCACATCTCATTACATTTTGACACGGTACCAGTTACATAGCAACAATTTATTTTGTTCTGGTGCAAATCACATTCTTTACTTAAACACGATAATGTTTTTCACAGCATCTTGAGATATTGTCCTATGCCCTCTATTTCCCACAGGTTTTCTGCTTCCTCCCTCCCTTCTCTTCACAGATCTCTGAGGTAATAGTTCTCTCGGGTGATGAACAGGGCCAGGCTACCTGCTGCCTTGACTGGGACCTCGATGCCTTTGAACAGCCCCATGTTCCTCACTCTCCACAGGGCGTCTTTCCCACTGATCACCACGGCCCAGATCCTGTCAAACACGTCAGGAGGAAGTTTGACAGGATCTGGGCCGTGGTGAACAGTGGGAAAGACGCCCTGCGGAGAGATGCCGTACAAAACGAAAGCAGCTTCTTCAGACACAGGGTCATGAGGAAGCCAGAGCCGGTCACAGTAACCAAGGGGTGCACAGCAGCACACACTCTGGAGGGGATGCCAGTCCGTCGCGGACAAAGCGTCTACCATCTACCGATTTACATCAAAGGGTAACCAATGGGCACAAGCCTCAACCAATTTAATCTGCACTAAACTGCAAGAAAGGTTCACCAGGCTTTACGGGGTCACCTTGTCTCATAAAAACACAAGGCAGAGATTTTGCTGAATGAAATGTTGACATGCAATTTCCATTTTAACGAGTCAGCGATGTTTTAATGAGCAGCGGGTATGAGCCCAGTAGTTGAGACGCTCTGACAAATGTCACTGTGCACACGCAGGCCAGCGTGTGGTCTGAATAGCTCGGCCAGCGGGGGCTAACCCGTTACTGCTGCTTGCCTGTTTTCACGTAAGGAGCGTTTCTGAGGGAAAATGACAGCCCTGCCTCGTGCTTCCCTCCTACAATCCGGCCCCAGCGCTCCGCTGAGGTGACTCCAGGACAGAGGCTGTGGCTGCATGTGGGAGGGGGGGGGGTGTATCCCAAAACAGGGATAACTACAGTCTAGACGCAGGGCTGGTACTTCAACCAGGGACGCCATCTGCCCCTAGAGCCGCTAAATCTCACTTAGAAACAAGAGGGAGGGAACCTGAGGCCGGAGGAGATCTTCAGCCTGCTCTGCCACGAACGCCTTCAAAACCACAGGCAGATATCCTGGGGCTGCGGAGGCAGGGCGGTGGAAGCTCACAGGCAACACCAAGAATTAGACAGCTCGACCGTTTTATAGATATAACCCTTTAAATAAAAAACCTTTTTTTTTACAAAATGGAAAACATGACTTTAAAGACGGCTGAAAGAGGGCAGGGAGGAGGGGACAGCGCTATCTATGAATATTTAACCGAAAGGTCTGTAGGAGACTGTGCAGGGATTAGGAAGACGGGTCTGCGTCTGTGCACTGAAGATGAGGGGGGGTACAATAACTTTTTGGGTCCTGAAAAGGAAAGCATGAAGTCCAGCAGGCAGTGCAAGGAGAAATATCCATCTATCCTCTTCTTCTAACTGAGGGTCGTGGGGGAGCTGGTTCAAGGGGTGCAAGGCAGGACACACCCTGGGCAGGACGCGTCTGTCAGTCAGGACTTCTGCATAAAGCGTATTCAATCCTACAGGATCCTTCATGCCCTTGGTTTAATGAATAACTCCTCTCAGGCTGGCAGATACAGATTTCCCCACTTAAAACCAAACAGGTTCGGATTCTCATTTACACCCATGGCCATGAGCTTGCTCAAGAGGAGATTCTCTTGCTCAAGTTTGTTTGTGTGCTTTTCTTTATGTTGTTTGCTGCTGTAAAACACGTTGCCCTTTGGGGATAATAAAACATGCTCTCTCTCTGTCTCTGTCTCGCTCTGAAAGATTCCTGGACTGTTTCCTCCACACACAGCCCGAAGCGGCCCTCCGTGGGAGGAGGGTGTGAACGTGGCCCCATGAAGCTCATAGGGGAAACAGCTCCTGGAAGACACTGTCCGAAACGGCACAAAAACCTGCTGAATTGTGACAGCTCCGTTTTTTCCACCACACACACACACCTCAGCGAAGAAGCTAATCAGTTACAACCCTGCCCACCAGCGAGCTCGGGACTAACCTTCCCGTCCTGAAGAAGGGCACAGTGCCATTTCATCGCCCCAGTCAGCAGAGACACAGCGCCGCTCCCATGACTACATGGGGGAGGCGTGAGAAGGGCCCGGGGACACGTCCTGGATCTAGAAGGTCACGGGTTCCAATCCCAGGTGTGACATTACTCCAGTACCCATTAAAATGCCCGCAGGACAAATTCAGGTTGCTGGAGTTAAAAGCATGAGGCAAGTTTGTTAAATACCTTAATAATTATTTCATTGGAAGGAGCCTTATCAGCTTTACCTTTTTTTTTTGGCTTGCTCTGCTGGCAGTAGGGGCTTAACGAGGTTAATTTGCCATGTGGGGGGAAGGCAGGAGGTGTCATCCTCACAAGATTTTGCAAGTGCAGGCCCAACGGCGGGTGCCCAGCACCCTGGGGACCTGACAGGGAATTAGAGCAGACGGCAGTGGACAGCTGAGCAGGCAGGGAGCTGGGTCTTCGACGCTGGAGCACCGGAGGGTGGATTAACCCCCCAACCCCCCCTTGCCCTATCCCCCCACCTCTCTTAACACACACACACACTCAGACCTCATAACATGTTTCTCTGGACAAGCTGTCAAAAACCCAGCCAGATCCCTGCGTCTGCCACAGCCTAATTTAATTTAACACCCGGCCTGCCCACAGCAGGAGGGAGGGGAGGCTGTTTCAGATTTAACTCCAGCCACACTGCACAGATCACAGCCACAGCTCGCTCACTCCCCCACGCGCAGTTGCTGATCGAACTGCTGTTTTTAATTACGGCGCTGAGATAAACATACACTGAAGTTTACCCCGGTATCCTGACCTTCACCGGTCATGGCCTCCTAATAACCCCCATCTATGAACTGGCTCGCTGGTCTGCACACTGGTGATAGTGGAGGGGAGTCCCCCTTACCTGTACAGCGCTTTGACTGGAGTGACCGTCACAGCGCTATAGAAATGTAAGGAATGATTTTTTACAGAATCGTACCATATCAAGAAAAATACCGGTCACCACAGTCACTTCGATTCCCATCTATTCATAAGAGTCTTCACACCTCAGACATAAAACCCCCATTGGCCTTTAATTTATGTTTGTAGAAACACAATAAGCACATTCAGCAATTAAATCCTTAATGGCGACACTCATTATATTTGCATTGCCATTTTTTCACTGCCGTCAATAATGACCACATGATCTCCGAAGAGTTGAAACGGCACTGTTAAAAAGAGTTGAATCTAGAACGCACTGCCACACAACCTGATACAGCCGGGCAGCCCTGACAACTGCAGAGCCCCTTTTAAAAAACCACGTGATTATTAGAATAAACCCTGGAGTTGTTACAGATCACCGCACTAGTGCAATTTGTGGTATTGCTGATGTGCTTTTGCTTTTTAAAATAACACACATGGGCACGTTCTCCATCAGTACACTCAGGCCCACTGCATACTACAAGGTACAAACAATCCAGCCGACACAAACAGAAGAGGAGTACAGGTGCTTGAACATGCTGGCAAACTGAAATGTTTCCAGGAAGTGCTCATGCATAGAACAACAACATTATCTCTCCAGGTTCAACATGTTTGGACAATTCTCACACCTTGAGCCATTCACCATATACAGCCAATCCACTTCGCGTTTACTCAAACCGCCTAATGACAGGAGAGCCGAAGTTTCGGCATGAGCTGAAAATCAGAATCTGAGCTTGATCAGCAACATACTGATTGATTCCCTCATCCAAAAGGATGATGGGGGTCTCGGGAACAAGCTATCCAGTTATCCTCAGATCAATTAGCTCTGCTACAGCAAACAACAAACCAGCTAAATGGCAACGATAGCCTCTTATTCTGTAGGCTCTTATTTTTAATCTCAAGTTGGTACTTTGATATTATTATAACGTTGCTTCTTTCACAAACTAAGCAGGTGTGACAGTATACATTATTTTCGGGATCTGTTTTTGCTTCGAAGCAAGGGCGATCAGATTGACCTTTAATGGTACTAGCAGGTGTGTAAGTACATCTCAAGAAGTGGATGCTAGCATCTGGTTTTTGAACTATTTCTACGTTATGGTCTCCAGCAAGCGCCTCATCATTACAGTGGTCTTCCAGTGTCGTCAGTACCACTTTCACAGCGCCCCATTGTGATGTAGCTTGTGTTTGAGTGCTTCAGGAATGTGTTCTCCATTAAAAGGCTCCCTAGACGACGTGATTCAAAATGATCTGGTCTTTCCATGACAATGTAAATAAGGAACAAAACGGAATTCTTTAAGTCTCATTGCCTTATTATCTTCTTTGGCAGAGTTAAACTCTACCATGCGATGTTGAGAAGGTGTGACAGGAAACTTATTACAAATCTAGACTTTAATTTGTGATGATAATTCCTTTGTATGGAAACACCAAGCGTTTAAACCTTCCCAACATGGAAATTCCTACCACTAGCCAGTTGGTCCTTGCAGCCACACTCTCGTATCACCACGCTGAGGGTGGAGCGATCAGGAATAAAATGGATTCATTTGCATTATCTGTCTTCTCCACATTAAAATTACATTGACAAATTTGTCATTTATCATAAAAGATTTTTTCCCCCCCAATGAAAACAAACGCTGCATCCCAAAGACCAGATCTGAAGATTTTTAGCACGCCCACGAAATCTCCACACAGCTTCAGAAAGTCCAGAATAAACTAAGAAACCTGCGCTTGCAAAGTACACTGCCCTTTGGCGAACATTGTCCCCCTGTAATAAGGAACTCGGTTTCTGCGCGTGCAAGAACACTGCAGTAGCTGCGCTCATCTGGGCCAGCTGTTCTGCTGTGTCAGCTCTGCAGCGAGGGAGGGAGGGTGCAGCCCCACCAGCACTGGAACCAGCAGGTCTGGCTGCTCCCATCCCCCACACCAGCCCCACCAAGCCAGGTGTATCAACGCTCTGTTTGTTAGGGGTGTGCAGTAGGGCATTGCAGGGCTGATGAGGGAAGGGAGATGAGTGCAGGTCTTCCAGAAACTAACAAGACAAATAAATAAGTAAAACCGTCAGCGTTAAGCAGCGCAACTGGTCAGACAGGCTGAACTGGCTTGTCTCCCCGTCAAAACCATCAACACCGGCCCAGCGGTCACCAGAAACAGGAGCCTGGCCTCCTTCAGCCATTCCACCCACGTCAAGGCTGCCAAGCATGAGCAAGCCATGCGAAACTCGGATAAAAGCTCAACCACATTTCATCATCACCTTGCACCTGAGAAAAGGCGAGAGAGAGAGCGAGCGACCCACAGGCCCTGCAGAGGCTACAGTACGTACGCAGGACACCGAGCAGGAGAAAAACAAGCACAAACAAGGAGTGCATATGACTGTAAAGGGCAAAGCCTGCAGGAAGCGAGAGCTGGAAGCAGCGCTTAAAATTACCACTCTCCTAACCCCCTGTTATTAGATCATTTACACATTGAGGCATCCAAGTGGAAAATTAAAATTTCATAGCAAACCCTTGGACTGAAAGGAACCCTTTGTCTCGCACAGGATGAAGCTCCTGGCAGAAGGTGAAGGGTGAGGGAGGTCACGGCGTTATTTGTCGGAGTGACACACAGCCGCTCAGAATGACATCATCATGCCACTCCCCTGTTCTACTGTCTGCAAGAGAAGGAGTGCCGTCACCGGGGGGGGCTGGTCATTTCAGGAAATCCTCAGCATGTGCTCTGCTAAGTGCGTGGGAGGAAGACGAGTCGCACCTCCGGGTGTCAAAGCTCTTCTGGCTTCAGAAATAGATTGAACTGCTCTTAGGCAAAAGGCCACCTCAATGGGATCTTGTCCAGGTCAGCAGCGGTCAGAGGGCACTGCACCTTAATCAGCTACCACAGAGCTAGACCCAGGGCAGGGTCAACACTCTGGAGGTCCTGGAAAGCACTGTTTATAGACAGTCTCTAAATGATCCCGTAGAGTTCGTATGTTCTCCCCATGTTTACATAGGTGCTCTGCTTTCCGCCAAAAACAAACTGGCAGGAGAACCAGATCCTGGGAAAACTGGCCCTAGTGTAAGTGCCTGCGTGTCTGTATTTGCCCTGCGATGGACTTCTTCTAGACACGTAGTGCAATGGACAGGAAGAGAAAGGAACAGGAGCAGTTGTGTGTACAAATATCACGTACAGGGAGAAACAAGGCTTCACAATTATCTGCTGGTCGAACCTTGTCAAAGGTGGTTATCACTGGCTGGAAGTGAACAGGCATTACCCGTGGTGGAGCCTGTAATTTGCTGCATGTTTCCGAACTCCCCATAATGCCTGCTAATGGCTCCCAAGAAAGGCTTGAGAGCCTCTTCTTTGGGCTGTTTAACAGTAAACACGTAAAAAGACAGCTGGGAGTGAAAGGTAATAATTACCAGCTTCTCAGGGCAAAACGCACAGCGCCATTTCGACACACTGAAAGCGAACGACTCAAAACCTCAAGAAACAGAAACACAGATGCACAACCAACGCGCGGATCCAATCAAGGTGCTTCCCAGGCCTTCCCACCTCAACAGGATCCGGACCCGGCAGCATTCCGCGGCAGCCGAGATACCAGCGCATTCTGAACTCCGGCTTCAGAAAGACAGGGCCGACCAAGAAAAAAAAAGTTTCCCGCTAGTTTCTCAT
Source organism: Lepisosteus platostomus (assembly GCF_059453375.1). Lineage (NCBI taxonomy): Eukaryota > Metazoa > Chordata > Actinopteri > Semionotiformes > Lepisosteidae > Lepisosteus > Lepisosteus platostomus. The sequence continues at coordinate 4,512,052 of NC_142638.1, forward strand.
CAGCTGGAGAGAAGCAAACCTCAGCTTTATGGCCCCTTAACGCTGCACAAACAAAACTGAACAGTTAAAAAAAAAACTAGGCTGGTTCCAAACCTGCCAACCAGGAGAACAAGAGCAAACCGCCGTCAGTCCAACATGCAGTGTCTCATCAGCTGCAAAGTGGATGAAACCAATTAACTATGTCATTAATACCACAAGGGTGAGGTAATCACAAGTTCCTGTGAATACACAGATGACTTGCCTGCTTGATAAAGGAGTCTTCATGGGAAAAAAACAACTGAAGCTGCTCCATTAACTTCAGGACAATTTACTGTTTGTCTTAATTTTGGATAAATTCCCTGGGAGTGTGAAGAATGCTTCCTTCATCCCAGACAACAAATAAGGTAAAGGAATGCGCTTTGGGGATTTAAGAGCTGCAGGCTCCACAGAAGCAGCAGAGAAAGCAACGTGTCCAGCCCTATTTTAACTTCACACGGTGGTCTCATGTATTCACTAGCATGATCCTACTAAAGCAAAGGGTCAGTATTCCCCGGGTCAAATTCAGGGAGCGGCAGCGGCCAGCTGTGGCGGGGGGGAGAGGGGGGCCGGGCCGGGCCGGGCCGGGTGGGGCGATTCTCAGCTGCAGGGCCGGGTCAGGCCAGACCGGGCCGGGTGGGGCCGGGCGGGGTGATTCTCAGCTGCAGGGCCGGGTCAGGCCGGGCCGGGCCGGGTGGGGCGATTCTCAGCTGCAGGGCCGGGTCAGGCCAGACCGGGCCGGGTGGGGCCGGGCGGGGCGATTCTCAGCTGCAGGGCCGGGTCAGGCCGCTGCCCCAGCAGGCTCGGCAGCTCCGCTTTCCGCTCCGGCGTTCAACGCGCTCACCAGATCCTGCTTCCCCGAAAGGAAGGGCGCGCAGACAAGAATGACACTACAGTCTGAGGATTCCAAGACGACGTGGAAGTCAAATTAAAGGAATTCAAAAGGCCAAGTCGCTTGATCACCAGTCCGAGCCTGGGACGGGTCTTCAGCCGATTGTGACCGGGGGACCCCACTGGGATTGGGTGGGCTTTGGTTATCCTGGGAGCCCTTGACATCTCGTCACTGCATCTTCCTGTGAGGAGGCAGGGGCATCGGGGGGAGAGGGGAGTGTGCAGAATTCAACAGCCCTGAGCTAGGGTAATTAACAACAACAACCACCACAAACTGAGAGGGCACAGGACAGAGAAATAACGGCTTCAAAACCGAACTTTCAAGTGAGCAACAGATGCCAGAAAAGAATAACATTCTATCATTTCTCCGAGCTGTGCGCGCGGCCGGGTCGCAGAACCGGGACCGGCCCGGCGAGGTTCACAGCTCAGGGGTGAGGCCGGCTGGGCTCGGCTGGGCTCGGCTGGACAGCACGCGAGCACCAGCAGAGAGCTGACCTTCAGACACACGGCTCTTCCAGTCAAAGGCAGAGCACCTGCTCGCCCCACGCCTCCAGAATGCGCTGCTGTGTGCCGAGCCAATTAACCCAGGGCTCCGCAGGGCGATGCTGCTGGGCCGCATTTTTCTCCTCTCTTGGAATGCAGATCAGAATTCCTGAATCTCCCGGTTACACAGCAGGAAAATCTGAAAAATGTTGACCAGTTGGTTTGCTTAGTTTTTGGACACTTTTTTTTTTTTAAAACAAATTGAATGTATTTTCCGTTTCCCATAAGTAAAAAAAGTGAAAAAAAAAAGTGTCAGCTGAGTCATATACTTTGGAGATTTACAACCCTGGGCTCTGCCTGCTGACTTCCTAATTTTAGGTGGGAAACCGCAATTAAGTGATAAATCCAGAGTTTTCAATAACAAGGCAACACAGGATGAAAAAATCACCTTAAATGCTCCCAACGGAGCTGTACATACAGTAGAGTACAGTAGAGAGTAAAGATGACCTCCATTCAGGTGGGGTTAAACACAACACCCTGACCCCCATCATCCCACAAACAGGAGGATCGGGCGCGATGATAAATTACCATAAAGTCTGAGGTGCAAGTAGGACTTAAATATTGCTAGCTATGACTTATTTGTGCATTATACATGTACACAAAAAATAGATTCCTTCATGTGCAGTCATCAGTGCTTGGTAGCGCTGGCTTCTCTCTCAATGTTATACTAGTGTAGCATTCCTGTCCTACTGTATGTGCGTTCCTGTCAACTTAAGAACCCGTCTCTTTAGTTCTTTAATGCCTGGTAACGGGATTCCTTTGGACACATATTACTGAAATCATTTGGAAATAACTCACACGGGACATCTGAGAGGGAGAGCACCGACTTGACAGTCCTGCACACAAGAAGCAAAGGGACACACAATAAACCTCCTGCTTTAAATAAAACCTGTTGCTTTCATTCTTTTAAGATCGGATGTTATTTAACTTGTTGTTGTTGCCGTTCTGTGTTTGTTTCGGCGATTCCTTTAATGTGTTTGTGGTTTGCACCACAAGCGAAGCAAGCAGTGAATGCTGAAATGGGTTTATTGAAGCAATGAAAATGCTGATCTGAAGCACACAGCACCTCTCTCAGCGGGTCCATAGACTTCTTTGTAAGTCATTTAGTGATTTGAAGGCCCTGAACTGAAGTAAATTACCAAATGGCTCTTGTCTAGTGGTGTTACCAAAGTGCTGCCTTTGTTTATACCCATACTCTCCTCTTCTACGCTTTCATCTCCATAGAAGCAGCACTAGTAGAGGGACTCCAGTATTTTCTGCCACACTACTGGTGCCCATTACTGATCTGCCCCTGCTTCACTCTCTCGCCTCTTCACATCCAGGGTCCACCTCCCTCAGCTGTCTCTCTGGAACTCCAACACAGCTGTCAATACTCGCTCAGGGCTCAGCTCTTTGAAATAACAACTGCGTTAGAAATAGCCCGCGAGAATTCGTTTCTGCCATTTTCCTCTTTCCAGGCCGTTTTCAACACAAAATCCGCCCTTTTGAATTTCTCCGAATTTCAGAAAGTGCGGGCCGGGCTCTGGGCTAATTTCGGCCAGCAGGACTCAAACGGGGACATGGCATCTCTAGGGGATCTCAGGGATGGGAGGCAGCCGCAGTGTCCAGGGACTTCAGACACCGTTCCGAGGAGGAATACTTACACTTCAAGGAAAGAAACAAACTAGCGGGCTGCAAATAAGATACTTCAAGAAAGCGTATTATACAAACCCCACTTCATTGAGGACAATTTCAAGCCTCTTCCTCAAAATCAAAGGCACATGTTATCAGATTAAGCTGTTTTTTTTTTTTTTTTTAATAGAAGCCCATGTTAAAAGAAACCAAGAGAGATCTAGAACTTGACAGCAGTGCTGTATGAAATCAGCACCATTTCTTATCCCATACATTAGGAGTCTCTTCAACCCAGATAGGAAAGCAACAAGGTTACAGCTGACTCCCAGCGGCTCAGTCAGTAAAGGCACTTGTCAGCAGCTGAAAGCAATGCGGAAGCACCACCAGGCCTATGTGGGATTGATCTAGTTAGGGCACCTTCAGCTTTGTGCACAACAGCGCCTCCTCTGGCTTGGGGCTGCATGATCACCAATAATGGCATTCTCATGCCCGCACACTGGGGTCAGAGGTGGGAAAGGGCACTGCTGGGTTGTCCACTGCTGCATGTTGTCTACATCGCCCCTTTGCTGGTAGAAACAAAGTTGCCCGACAGCTGGAAATTCCAAAATTTCGGCTCATTCATCATGAAAAAAATATACAATTTCTTTAAAAAGCTGCCAACTATACCAGGCCTGCGAGTCAATCAAACCTACGAGGGAGACGCGAGTGTACTGTGGTGTATTGGGGAGCGATCCCACCTGAGACGCGCTGTCCATCAGGAACAGGAAGAACCTCTGTTGTTCGTTTCGCTCTCCAAAGAGGCCCCACCCGAAGAACTTTCACTCGGATCTTAAAAAACATCCCTCGCTTGCATTTCCCTAAAGGCATCCATTCTCGCAGCAGATGAAGAAAAGCAGGTCATTACACTTTAAATAGTAACAGCTGTACAACCTGAGCTGGCGGAGAGACAATTCGAGTCGGATTGCAGGGCAACTGCAGTTCAGTCAACAGCCATGATTCTACAGAAGACAGCATCTTTCAACTGATATTTTGAAAACGTGTTTCACTGTTTGCACACCATTGAAGGAAAGCGTTTCCTCTTCTGCAGCTAACAAATACAAAGTCCTGAGTGATTTTTACTCTCGTACTATTTTTTACTCCTGCAGAGCTATTCAAGTCCCAGTGGGGTGGTGGGGGAGACACTGCTGCAGGTTCGCGGAGCAAGGGACTTGGGTCAGGCTGTTCCTCCAAACCCGGCTGGATACAACACTATGCATATTAAAAACAGCTAATTGGAACCCTCTGCAGGTCCCCCTGGAGAGAAGCACAACCCCCAGATTAATAATTGGGAACTGCCAGTTGTCTCCACCTTGGCCTACAGCAGACAGGCCATGTCCACTGCTGACCGCTGACCGCTGACCGCTTCCTTTTGCCAGGAGCATGAGGGCCGCTCTCAACCCACTGTTCCCCTCCGCTCAGGGATTCTCAGTCCCAGTCAGCTAGGTCCATCACCCAAGCTCAAACCCCTGGATCCTAAAGCCCAACCTGGGCCCGGAATGAGCTCCACAGCCCAGTGGATCCACTCAGGGGGTCCAGCATTAAACTGGCTTTAACTGAAGCCACAGCAGGGCTGAACCACGGACTATCACCCAGTGGAAGTTGTCCATTTTATGATGTACCATCCTCTTCCAGGCCAAGCAGAGATTACTGAAGTGAACACATTAAATTGCTGTTATGTCTTTTCCCATTCTCTTTTTTCCTTTTCGCCGCCCTGCTCAGTAATGCAGCAAGCCCGGCCCTTAAAGAAACATAAAGCTTCCCAACAAGAGATTCGATCTCGGGCTGCTGATGTGTAGATTTGCCATGGTATACCCCACAGGCAGTGCTGCTATCTGGAAGCCTTGATGTTTATCAGATCTTGTAAATTGGTTATCTTACTTGCGCATCAAACGCTAACATAAGTGCTATTCCATTTTGGTGTAAATAAAATGAGATTTAAGATTGCTTTGTTTTCCTTTTATGTGGTGTGAATGTGGGACAGTTGACTTGGGCGTAACCGCCAGCTGTTTGCTGTTGTGTCTGTTCTGTCTATTTTTCACTTGCAGATACCCATCCAGATGTTGGCTCCCTAGCGGTTTTGGTTTAATTGCCTGCTGGTGCAGTTCAGGACAGCCAGCTCTGCTGGTTTAGGCCTAGTCACTGTAACAGCTAAACCCAATGACAGCTCAATTTTTAAATCCACAGGCAAGGAGGCTAAAACACTCCTGTGCAAGACGACTGCAGCATGACAGCTCCCAATAACTATGTGCTGCCTTGGCAGGGAAAAGCCGAGCTCCATGCAGGTGTGTTGGGGGCCAGATTCCCACACATTACTCCTCTGTCTCCACGTCCCCCACTATCCGGAAAGAGCTCGCCACTGCCGCAGAGGTGACAAAATCAACTGCTCTCACTCGCTCTCTTTGGTTAGGCAGGGCCCAACACCCAGGCGCTGCCTGTCCCAACATTAAACTGGACAGCATGAGATAAACCATGCACTCGACGAACTCGATGAACCGATGATGGGACGCACACATTGACTAGGCACTTGGGAATGCCACTGGATTGTCTGAAGAGAGGGGCCTGAGGCAATAGCTTGAATGCAGGCGAGCCAGAATTCAGCATTCTTCATGAGAACAATTCATGCATACGTTTAAGATTAAGAGAAACATTACAAATGAGAGGAGGCCATGGAGCTAATCTAGCTCTTATGAGTGTTACAGTAACAGCTACAGTAAGTGATCTGAAGATATCTGCTACCCACTTCTTGACAGAAATCAGGGTGACAGCTTTCTGAGAAGTAACACAGAAGTTTAGCATCTGCAAAATGACTGCAGGCATCTTCAAAGCCAAGACAGGGGATTCCTCAATTACTCCTGTATAGGTACAGTACTGTTCCTGGGTTCCTCAAATCCTCCTGCATAGATACTGCTCCTGGGTTCCTCAGTTCCTCCTGCATAGGTAATGTTCCTGGGTTCCTCAATTCCTCCTGCACAGACACTGCTCCTGGGTTCCTCAGTTCCTCCTGTTTAGATACTATTACTCTGTCTTCAAGGCTCGGAGTTCAATTCTTCTTGCAGCTGAAGTTCTCGAGTTCAGTCACTGTCCCTCCAGCCAGCACAGCCAGCCTGGCCTGGCCCTGCTCCAGCGAATGGCATTTACAGAACAGATCACCCTTCTGAGAGGCAGGCCAATTTGCACTGCCGAGATAAAGCGCTACTATTCTCTTGGTGTACGACTGCAACTGCGATCATGCTCCAACGTGGGTGGCTACTGAAGAATGAGATTTTATTGAAAAGCCGTGTTGAGGTCACGATGAAAGCAGCAGCATTTTACTAATGACATTACATTTGGGGGAGCTTCCTAATTAATCTTCAGCCAGAACAGCCCACAGGTTCACCCCGAGAACAGCCCTCCCGTTGTTCCCCTCACAAAGCGTGCCATGTCTGAATACGACCGAGGCGAAATGACTATTGCAATCCTATTTCACTTTGAAAAAAATTAATAAACATAAGCTTTGCAGAATACATGGGCTTCATCTCCTAGAAGCATTGTGCAAGAAGGGTATGATGTTAACACTGTGAAATGGTAACAGAATGCCAGAGAGCAGCTGGATAACCTTGGGATCAGCTTAAATAGCAAGACCCACTCCTAAGATCCAGCAATAAATTCACATACTTGCTACAGTCCAGTTCTTTTTTCCACAATTTCAACTGTTCTCGAGCATTAAAAAATCCAAATACATTCTTTGGGTGGGGATGTGAACCAATGTAAGCATTTCAGACTTGTCAACACCGGAACTGTTCACCACAGCAGAAATAAAGCTCAGAGCCGAGGGCAGTCTCAGTGTCAGCTTGCGATGGCGTTCCTGCCCTCCTCTCTGGAGATCATCTCTGGTGTGGGACTGCTGCGTCAGACAGGGCGTTCGCCACGAGACAGATCCAGGGCGCCCCGATTTTGTGATTCTCGTCACCCAAGGTAATTGCTGAGACCTTTGATTCCGAAGCCGGAAAGGTGGCTCGATTGGCGTTGCCCCGATTAGAGCGCGTACAATGAAGGGGGTCCCCGGAGCGTGAAGCGTGCAAGTGCAAGTCCTCTCCCTTTCCCACAAGCCTCAGCGCCAGGACGGAGTGAACCGAAGCGCGGCAGACATTCTGATGACATCATCGTTTGCACCGCCAGCCTGAAGCCCGGTTTCAGCAGGTGATGAATACTCCATCTGTACACTGCGGTTAGCAGAGCCAGCCAAAGTCAAGCAAAGGTATTTTATGCATTCTGCCAGCACACTGTAAGTTTACACAGCCACCTGGCTTGAATATCTTCCTGGAGGGATCTTGTACCAGAAACTGGATGCATGCTGATTTTTACCAGGGAGAGAAATGGGAGGGTGAGATAAGTTCCCCTGAACTTAAAAGGGGGTGGGTGCCTTTTCAGAACCTTACTTCTAGTTGGAGCTCCAAAGGAACAATTCTTTCACTGCAAGAAAAGATGGAAAGATGCATCTCTGGGAAGATGAAGGCCAGCAATGCGTCACAATACAAAGTTAGAGAATTGCAGCTGCTAAAGCAATACTTTATCATAGCAAATATCCAAATGCACTACAGAAGTCGAGTCTACACAGCATCCCTCCCCACTACTCCTCCCGCCTGTCCTAATCACCGCTGTAATCAGCAAACAAGAGAACATCCAACTGTACAACGAGAGAGCTGACCGTCACACAACCCGCAGCGAAAATGTCCAGGAAGACCACGCAGTGAATAGCACCTCTTGAAAATAAATTGACTGGCACTCTTAAACACGAGTCTAACCAAAACCAAAACTAAACATTCTTTGAGGAACTTTGTATCATGTATTGCTTGAATAAGAGTATCAAATTCAGAAGACTGACTTTTTTTTCTTGGCAAGATGTTTTTCTTTCTGTGGTGGTTAAGAGCGCCATTGCCTAAGCAATTCCAGTGCTGAGCCATACGAACGAGAGTATCCCGTCTTATCTAACCTCCACACCGAGGCCGCTCATTTTAAAACGGCAGGGCGCAGCAGGGTGTCGGGTGTAACATCAGCTGCACCAGCCTGTGATGTGCCTTGTCACATGCACTCTTCGTTCTGTGTGACCACCTACAGCTCTTTCAGCTTATTCTTCTTCAGCTCCTGCATTAGGAAAGGACTTCTGAAAAGCCTGTTTAAAGCACATTGCCAATGATCAGCTGAGAAACGTGTTAGAACCATAATGTTCTTTTCAAAGTCCTGAATTCACTACGTTTCCTCCAGTCCCTATTATTTACATAGCTGGATTGTGCAATCTGTTTTAAAAGAAAGGACAGGAGACTGAGCACGTTAGGGCAGGTTGTGCATGCACAATAGTTACATCTGTCTCCTCTCGCTTCTCTCCCTGTGAAGGGGACTGTAAAAGCTACTGATAAAGCAAACACAATAAACGCATCAGAGTCACATTCAGCCTGGAGCTTTGCATAAGATCTGCCTGCTCCGAGATGGGAGAGCCCATTACTTTCAGCACACCTGAGCTGACAGTCTTAAATGTTAGACAAACACAAGGTGCCCTCCTTTATTTGGTTGTGGAGTGGCTGAATAGCTGACTCTTTGGATAGTGCTGCAGTCGGATCATTTTCCAAGAGACTTTGCTCTGCTCTACGGCAGACATTCTGTTGCCAGCCTGCACACACACCTCCTGTTCCCTCAGTCACTAGCTATCAGTTCCCCTTCAGAAGTTTCACATGAATTAATAAGCTGTCAACTAATACACACCGGCTTTGGTGATGCTGGAATACTGTATAAGCAGCCCCTTTCTAAAATCCTACACATCAGTGCTGTAGAACCGTCATGCACACGTTAAACATATGCATGCCTATAACAGGATAACTTTCTGATGTGTAAACTGTCATTCCATGACTTGAAAACGCCATGCACAGAGAGCCCAGAGGACGGAACAAGGCCTAGATTCACTAAATACGGCCCTGAACAGAAAAGTGCTCAGGAATACTAGAGGACTGGGCAGGACACTGCTTCGTAAAGCACATTAGGGGACAAATCTGGACCAGTGCTCGCATGGTCGACAACACTGAACTAAAAACTCTTCTCAAATATAGAAGCAACTGTCTTACTAACTCTAGCAACGAATGCGTTTACACCACAATTAACATTTAACTGAATGAATATTAATTTTAAGTACTCCCAATTGAATTTTTAACCCTACCTAACTGAACAATAATCCCAGTAACGGGAGGACTGGCAATGTATTCACACACATTCATTTTAGAGTTTACACAGACTCCATCAGCCTCTCTGTATGAGTGCTTCCAAAAATGTTGAACAATTCCATATAAAAGACATTTATACATATATAATACATATATTTAAAAATATTATATATACACTTTCACATATGTTAATAGTACTAGTTGCGAAATGGTTATGTTATGTTTTACTACGACACACTGTCAATTACAGGAATATCTGTCCATACTGGAATTTATGCTCATCTTTAAATAAACTATGATAATGCTACACACTGAGACAGCTCAGAAAAAAATTAAGCAATTTTGTACCGCTGAATTTCAAATTCAGCAGAAAAAGCACAATTTAACAATTCCAAAAGATGTTCCTGCTCTTTGCTTCAGGCAGATGGAACAAGTTGTCATCTCAAACATGGGACAATGATCATGACAAAAGTTTTGAAAGCTGTTTTTCTGGCTTAGTGACAAGGAAATGTACCCTGAACACTGGGCGACTTTAAAAACAGCTATTTGAATGGTTAGGTTACTGTAGCGAACTCTCCTTGACAAAGAGGCAGATTCCTGGATCACGAAATCTATCCCCAAGCAATGACAAAATGAAGAGCAGGGAGATTAAGCAGAACAGGTACAACAGCAAAAGTAGATATTTAAATGGGCCGAGGAGAACGACAAAGAGAATATCACATTCCCTGCCCAGCTTGAGAAAAAACCCTTCCCCTGGAAGATCAAAGAGCGCTCGTGTTTGTGACCGGAAAGCAGACACATAAATCATCTTTACCATCATTGATTTTGTACCTGCCGTCATTTTTTTTCCCTTTTTATACCCCAATTAATCTATTAGCCTTTTACTCCAGCTTTGCCTGCAAGGGCTCACTGAGAATTACAGCTTTTTGCTCCAAGACATCCTAACAAACTCCTGGACTGCAGTATTGGATTCACTATTCTGGGCCATCTATGGTCTTAAGAAACATATTTGCACTGGCAGAAATTCAGAGTTTAAATACGTTTGAAAAATATGTACATACTGTATTTGCTTTCCTGTTACAACAGTACAATGTACACAAGGCCCCGTAACGGTAAAACACAAACAGGATCAAAATGCTCAGCAACTGGTGTGTCGTTTCTAAACCTGTGCAGTTCTGACACAGAAATGGGAAACAAGAGAAATGTGCTATACAACAGATCAAGCTATTCACAAAGAACTAAGAATCATCTTGGTGAGCTTTTAAATCACTAATTTACTCAGAGTGTGGCTGAATGGCTTGGTTTAACTTCCTAGCTCCCTAGCTCAGACACATTTTTATTTTCTTAGTGTATCCCACCTTCGAAACAGAATAAGACCATTGTTATAAACCTAACTAGCTGAATTCCTCTGCAGAGCCCAGTATCTCCTTTTGCAAATTTGCTTTTTACCGTTTTAATTCTTCAGGGTGTGTTTTGAAAAAAAAAAAAGCTTGAAGACAATGTTAGTGTTGTCTGGATAATCTAGGTTTTAGTTAATCTGGTAGTAGAGAATAAAGCAGCAGCTGTGAATAAGTAAAGAGTGGGCAAAGGTTGCATGAGTAATCTTGTCTGTGGCACTCCAAAAAAAAAAAGGTTACAAACGTGGGGGGGGGCAGCAAGTCAAAACAAATTCACCGGAGCTGTAAATTAATAAACATGCTGAGCGGGTCAAAGGTCACGAGGTGCTCTTGTCGGTTTTGTGCTGCCGAGCCCGTCAGTGGTGGAGGAAGTAAGTTGTCAGTAAATCTGCACGTTGCAGACAGCGGCACAATAGCAAGCTTAGTGCTCTGATTAATACACACACATTAGACTGCAGCCAGCCAGCGGAGGAGAGCAGCAGCAGTTGGCTAATTGGGTAACTGAAAGCAGAGGTCTCTAGGAGGTGGCTATGAATGGCAGATTGATTGGATACACCAGACCTGCTCTTCTTTTGTGCTTTGTTCAAGGAAAAAAAAAAAGCCAGGCACCCTTTCTGCTTTCCAGGGTCTCCTTAATCTGTCTCACACTCCATTTTACTGTCCTTTTGAACAGGCCAGTGTTGCTTTATTTTTATTTAACCTCACTGCCATCACTCCTGGGCCCACTTGAGGAAGGCCGCACTCAGAGTGACCCCGGAGTCCAAACGCAGCGCGGAGCAGCAATGCAAGAGTTCACCTTCAGATACGATACTGTGCCTCCGCGACAGATAAAGACAATGCTGCCCAAAGCACAGAACCAGCTCTTCTCATTAAACTTTGCCCAGCTGCTTAGTCACTGGAATATAAAAAGCTCTGCGTATTGAAAGTGTGCTGTGCATTCTCATTTCGCCAGGTCAGCGTAATTCCAACCTCAGACAAACAGGATACTCCAATACATCACGATCTGGTAACTCAGCCTGGCCCACTGTTCTGCACGTTATTATGCTACAAACAAACAAGCCCCGCTGTTTTGAGGGAAGCGTGAGAGATGCTCGTGTTATTGTGGAAGGACGCATTTTCATTTTAAACTCTGGAAGTGGTGTAACCAAGTAAACAGACTCCCAGCCCAGAGGCACTGGGATCTGAGAGCAGTGGTGATCAGATCTGGCTGCCTAAAAGAATTAAGGCATTTACTGTATCTGCAGTTTCTCCCGATAAACTCTGTTAGTAGTTTGCACTACTTTCTTTTTCAGCTGATGCTCTGCAGACACATGAGAACCTAATGGATTGTGAAGGAGAATAAGGGAATGGAGACTGGAGGCCGGAGAGAAACAGGGAAGGGGTGTTGAACCCACCACAAGGCACTGCGTCCGTTTAAAGAGGGGCCAGTTCAGACCTCCAGGCTGTGACCACCTGGAGCTCACGTTATACGGAATCCACCCAGAGGATCTACAGGATTCCCATTTGCGCCAATTGGCTGCTTGCACCAGCACTTCAGAGCACAGAAAAAAAAATCAACTAACTATAACCCAGCAAAAATCATCCCCCGACTCACATCTTCATAAAACGAAATAAACCTGTGGAATTCCCAGCTGTCCCTCAATTTACTCACACCCATGGTAGAAACATGGTCACAATGCTCTACATGACACTGACAGAACCAGATGTCTCTCGTGTGCTTGTATTTTGTTACACATGAACATATCCCCACATCAAGGCTGATTCTATTCATGTGTGGTTCTACAGCGCCACATTTAAAGCATTGGGCACTCGCTTACACAAACATTCTTCCTACTTCTGATGGATTTTCCTTTCCTCCATGGATGGAAACCGCAGAAGTAATCATTCCAGTGCACGACAAAAACTATAAAGGCGCCCTGCGTTTATGCCGCCCTTCCGAATCCAGCCGAGGATCACAAACACTCGGAATCTGGAGGGCTGGGCATCGGGGAGACACACGTCCAGGCGGCAGCTCCACTGGCAGAGCAGCTCAGGCTGTGACAAAGAAAAAAGGGGTCAAACAGCCGCTGAGCCAAAGGAGCAAGACTCCCCCAACTGCACTCCGACTGGTCGGGGCTGTAGTGGAACAAAAGAGCTAGTTTACTGCTTGTGTCTGTTTGCATTCCTTCAGGGCAGATCAAGACAGCAAGGAATCCCCCTTCTCTCTGAGCCACACACTTTACAGCACCAGAGCGGCCGATACGCAGTGCTGCAGCTTCACCCCCTGTCCTGTCCTGGGGGGGGGCGGTCACACTGAAGGGGGCAGGGGGTCACAGGTCTGACGACAGCTTCAGTGGGTGGGTGTGGATTCACTCCCCTCTGCTAAAGATGTACCTTTATTTCCAAATCAGTATAAAGAGGACTTCTCAAAAAAACCCTGTGCTATTACTGTCCACAGATACAAGGTTTAGCAAAAACAGCCAATTAACAACTTATTGAAATTCAGTTTTACAGCACACCCCAGTCAACAGAACTGAAGATCTTTTTACAACATTTCACTGCATGGACAGGTCTCTCTCTCTTAATTACAGAGTGCTTTGGGAGATTTCGTGGCACTAATAACCACCCTAGATGCCTGAATTTCAAGCCCTACTCCAAAGGCCAAGTCATTATATTTTGCGTTGTACTGCACTTTTCACAATTCTTATTTTAAGATGCTAGATCCATTACAATTTGCAAAATGAATTAAAAATGATGAAGGAAAACAGCTGCACCGGCCATGTTTCTCCATTTTCTATATGACTAACATTCAGAATCACCTACAGCACTCCAAGTTGGAGCTCAGGCTAGAAAAATTACAGCTTCCCTGGTTTTATGTAGAGATTTTTGAAACGGTATCAAGACTTGACAATTCAAATCCAACTACCGAGTCTCAGATGATCATTTTTGGTTCCTCTGAATGCTGCACTTATCCTACATCCTAAGATGTTATGTACAGAATAACAGGACAAATCTATTTGGCTCTTTGGCCATGCGCTACATATTCTCTCTCTTCCTCCAAAAACACAGCTTAGCCAGATACGTGCACATTAATTCTTGTGTGGTCCCAGAGAAAGTAATTTTCCCGATTCATTATAATTTTTTTAATTAATTGCAAGGGTTGCTTCGAGCTGACAAGCAATTAAACATTGCCTACAGTAGCATTTGAAGAGAAGCAAATTTAGGAGAATGTGCCCTTTCCCTGCCTCTCCCTTCACTCACAGCCCCCCTCATCTGCTCTCCATCGGCTGGAACAAGTTAAACAACTGGAACTTCGGAAATGTGGAAGGTCTGGCGTCGCTCTTTCGAGAGATAAGAACAGTGAGAGCAGGAATGGGGAGAAAAACCCCCGTCGATGATTTTTAAGGACAGAAAAGCGCAGCCCAGCTCGTGTGCTACGTTCGCTTTCTAACAGATGGGCAGACGTTGGAAAGACATGAATAGAAATACTCAGTTCAGACAACAGAAGATGCTCCACGTTATGGATCCACCTGCATGTTATTTCAGTGTCTGAGCGCCATTGACGCGCCCAGAATAAACAAGGATCTCCATGGCAACTGAGGAAGCTTCCCTGAAGGACAGGAAGTGCTGATCACAGGAACAGGCAGGAGGGGGCAGAGGGGGGAGGGAGGGGTCAAGTGTCCATCTGACACACCCCAGCCCTGGGCAGCTGTTCCATCGCCTGCTTTTCCGCTACGAGCTGCACTAACAAGGGCAGAGGCAGAGCACCGCACGCTTCGACCATCTCGCAGGCGTGGGGTAACTGTTGGGGGCTCTGGAGCTTTAACTGGAAGGTGGGGGGTTCAAGCCCAAGGTAGGGCGTCTGCCGTTGCGTCTTTGAGAAAAGTACTCCACTCCGACTGCTTCAGCTGCATCAATGCGTACAAATTCGCCGTAAAAGCCAAGAAAAAAAAAAAAGCTTTTACTTGTTCAACATCCTTCAACATGACTAAACTCACCACAGTCACTCATCGGGCGTAATAGGCTTTATTTAACCGAGGCACATTACCAGCAGATAAAACATGATTAGGAGGGGAATGCGGCTGATGATGGCTGCCTGCCAGGGGACATGTAAATACAAAAACAGAGGCAGACCAGTTCTGGACAGCTCCCTCTCAAGGTAAACTGGCAAGCCCTTTCAGCAGACCTGCTCAGGACACCTTCCAAAAGACGTCACGGATCGCAGCACGGCGTGATCGTCAGAGGATGAGCTCACAGTCCTGCTCTGCAGTTGTGCTGGTTAGAACAGGCGCAGCGCGGAGTACCTGCTCTGCTGCGGGCTAGCAGGAACTAGATGCACGCTGTTGTTTCCCTTTCAGGGAAAACCAGGTCACAATCAGTCAGAAAGACTTCAGCGAGTGGTGAGCCGGCCTGGGCTCCCAGACAGAGAGTTTGCCACTTATTGCAGGCAGATGGCTTGTGAAGTGCACATTTGGGATCCAGGACAAGACTCGGATAAAAAAAAAAAAAAAAACTAGCAAAAGCACAGGATGTTTCTGTGATCGCAGAAGGGACTGGGTGGTTTTTAATCTGAAAGGGTTTTTATTTGATGAAATTCCAAAGGGGGAGGAGGGCCAGCGATCGAGCTGCTGCTGGCTGGAGAACAAAGGGGTGGCGTGGAGCTGTACCAGCACACCTCACTCCAGCGCAGAGCCTGCCAAGCCGAGCATGTGGCTTCACAATCCTATCATACTTCAATAAGAGGCTGCGTGCATGTATAGAGTGCAAGGAGGGGAAAACGCAGAACATTTGCACAGGCAGGAAAATAAAACTGATCTGTGAGAAGTTCTATTTCCAAAACCTAGGTACACCTTTGTTGCCCATAACATGTACTTCCTCAATATGTAAAGTTGAAACACCGAGGGATGGGAGGAAAGAGAGAGAAGGTGAATGTGAATTAACTGCTAATAACACAGTGGCTTCTTCTATTCTGCAGACAATCCTGTTTTCCACAATAAAAGCACAGGATTTACCACAAAGGAGTTCCCTGAGGCTGCACAGCTGAACATACGCTACTGTTCCGAATTTCTCCTGGTAAGACCTGAGAGTGCTATCTTCTAGTATCCAGTAAGGGTGGCAACCACAAACAGATGAGTTGTCAATAATCCCTCTTTTTATGATCTAGCACAGACCCAGACAGTGCACACCTTGGCTGGTTTTGCAATGCCAATGCTCTTCCTGGAGAGGGTTAAGCAAAAACCCTATCTTGACACCATCAGGAGTGCTGGGAAGAGGTCTCACAAGCGTGGGGAACTGTGCTAGACAGATCCACACAACCGGCGCTCTGCTGTGCCTGTGCTTCGCGGTCTCAGCAAAACGCTACAAAACTGCAGCTAGCAGAAAACTCACACAGAGCAAAAACAAAATTGTATCACAAATCTGATCTTTCATTTAGATCTCTTGGATGCATGGATGTTTGTACTAAACTATTTCCTAACTGCTTTATCCCATTCGGGGTCTATTCCAGCAAGCAGCAGGCACAAGGCAGGATACACCCTGGACAGGACACTAGTCTCTGGACTTTTTGAGAAGAAACTGGAGCACCTGATGAAAACCCACATGAATAGGGGACGAACATACACCCCACACTAACAGCACCCCAGATCAGGAATTGAACCCGGGGCCTCAGCACCACGAGCCAGCAATGCCAATAAAATTAACAGAGCTCTTTGATATTATTCCCTTGAGAATCAATTCAGTTATGCATCAGAATAACACAATAAAAAGGCACTTCACTATTCTTCAGGAAGCGATTCAAAATGAATAACTACCTCTGCATTATACTGCTACAACAGGTGCCATTGTCTCTGTGTTTCTTTCATCATTCTTAATTTGTTTGCCTTAGAGTGCTGCTAATTGTCCTTCTGACACTGTTTTCACTTCAATTCAACAGCTGTGATGCAGAAGACTCCCAGTCAAGGCACTGCTTACATTTCTTTTAAGAAGCCTGTATGAACATCAGCTCTTCAAATGTGACACCTCCACCTCAAAAACACAAGGTCAGTTTGCCTCTGGGAAAAGCTTCCCAGTGAGGAGAACAGCTGAGGCCCATTGATCAATCAAGGTCGCCGTTCTGAAGTAATTGAACGGAAAAAGTTTGATTAATGGACAGTCTCTACTATCACGCTATAACCACCCTCTCTTATCTGCCATCTCTTTCAGGGACCAGCTGCAAAATTATTTTTGTTAAAATATACACCAAAATACACTTGTTTTTGCACTTCAAACCCCAAAGGAGCAAAAACAACCTTGATTTCACCTGGTATCCAGTCACTCATACGATTCAATCAACAGTAATATCATTTCATAAATCTCGTCACAACCGATCCGCAGCTGAAACTAAAATCCTTGCTCCCAGGTGCGTGGTGGACGCAGGGTGTCGAACAGCACAGTAATGCAAACAGCTGCTGGTGTGGGCCAAGGGGAAAGGCAGAGCCTTCTCCTTTGGATCCTACCAGTGGCTAAGCCAGGTAAAATGTAATCCTTGATAACTTCACGGCACCTTCTCCACCCTACGAGACGGTACGTTCTCAAGGTTGATAGCTTAGGTTTGACCACAGACCGAAGAAGAACTGACCAAGTCAGTTCCAAATAAAAGATCAACCCCACCTCCAGAAAAATGAGAATGTATTTTGACCTCTTATTGTAATATCAAGGGACGAAATGTGGGGTATGGTTCCTTTAAAGCTCACGTTCTGGTAGCAGAACGATCTTGCTCCAGGCTACATGAAGCAGCTACCATGCTGTCTTCCTCTGCATCACAACATGCTCAGCTCAGCGCACAACCACCACACTGCTGCCACTCAGGCCTAGTGCTGCAAACGTGTCTTGAAGAGCCACATATTTTCTACAGTAAGCTAATCACCAACAAGATCCTTGAACCAGACCCCTAGCCTTTTACACCACTATTGTATACAGTTCTGAGCACCAAAGTTTTACACAGCTGTCCTTTGGAAGTGCCTGGAAAGGACAGATGAGGGCTAATGTAAATACACCACGGCCTGATTTACATGAGGTTACTGTTCAGTGAGGCTGTTCTTGAAATTGATAGTCCCACTAATCCCATACGTATTAGGCAAAATCATAACTTCATTTCCAGACGTACACATTACAAAAGCAAAAAAAAAAAGACCTTTTTCTGTACCGTTAAGCTCTTTGGGGCTCTTGGACCATACAGTATATCTAAAGACACTGCAGTTTAAATTACAGGTTCTTATAGGTTCGATACTGCCCAGACTGAGAAAAAATCAAAATGAACGAAGGATTTAAAGATTGATTGAATGTTTCAGGAGTAATAAAACTTAATATTATTCTAAGGTACTGAATTTATTGCTCTTGACATCAATGCTAAGGGAGATGGAAGGGAAGTAAGCCAAAATCTGGACTGCATAGTGAGGATAATCTGATAAAGCTCCTTTATTACAAATTCTTCTGACTTTCTTTTCTTTGGTTATGATCCAAGCTGTGGGGTAACTACCTCACTTACAGGGAACTGCTCTTCCTTACAGTGAAACTGCAATAGCTCTAATACAGTAAGAACTGGAGGCCCGGTAAAAAAAATTAGATTTTATCCACGTTACGAAACTCGGGGAATGCCGAGGTCAAAACAGTCTCCATACAGTATATTAAACCGCATGCACAGGTGTAGTACATAGCAATGTAGTCTTAAAAATATAGCAATATAGCGAAGGGTGTGCATTAAAACAGGCACATCTCTTCTGCTGCAAGCCAAGATCAAGCCAAACTAATCTCCTATATGGTACATCTGTACAATGTAAATGTTAACTAAACCTAATGCTCCTTTACATTTTGCAGAACAGTCAGGAAGACCTGTCAATTCGTTTACAACGGTGGTCAACATTAAACCAGGATCCCATCAGGCTGACAGGGGGCTCTGGTTGTGTAAATCTGAGGTCCCGTGTATCCAGAGGCCATTAGTGAACCCAGGATACTCTTTCAGGGCACTCTGAGTGCTGACCCCCGAGTCACAGGCAAATCCCATCAGGCAACTAAAATCCATCAGGTTGAAACTCGTTTAATCCTCCTCTTATTTGAACTACATCCCACAGAGATGCCTTATACGACAGGGCTGTCCTTAAAAACGGGTATTTGTGACCGTCCGTGCAGACCTGCAGGAGCAGTATGTCAATGTGAACCATATACAGTCGTTTAAATGGGAAAGGTTAGACGAGAGAAAAAAAAAACTTTAAAAGACGCGCCAATAAAAACCCTCCAGGCCCACAATACTACTAAATGCGCTGCCGGCCTTCCAGAAATCCTTAATCCTTATCAAACCGACAGCAAGGCACAAGCTTGTGGAAACCTGAGAAGGTACCCATCCACAACGTGGATAAATCCAGCTATATTGCGATGTTCATTACTGTGTGGCACCCCGATGACAGCGTTGACCCAAACGACTGACTGTACCAGCACATTATGAGAAGGCGGTACAGCAGGTCGTCTTTATGGCTTTACTTTGTGTGAGGGTTTAAGCTCCTCTAGGCACGGTGACTGTCTGCATGACTGGATTCACTCCCAGCGCACGCAGTCTCCTTATTTCTCCCCAGTCTGAGGCGCGGCGCTGGGTCACCAGTAAAAAGAGAGCCGACAGCAATTGGAAGATGTCCCCCCATTGTTACTCAGCAAACAAAGTGCGCCCGTGTGTTGCCACTCACAACGACAGAGAGGGGTTACAACCCGACAACTACACACTGCCTGACCGGGCCTGTTTCATGTCGTTTTCTCCGTGGCGTCGTTGCTGAGCAAAGCGGACAGAAACGCTCGACTTGCAACACTTTATACTGCGTGTCTGGCTAAATATGCATTGTTGACATTTGCGTGTGTTGTTTTCATGTTAAAAAAAAACGTGTTTAGGTCCCGACTATCCGCCGGTCTTAAAAACACCTCCACAGAGAAAGGGTTCACATACGACCACCAGCAATATTATTAATAATACACGTTATGCCGCGCATTATTTTTAACCGCACCTGGGACAGCGCACTGACCTCCCCACCCCCCACGAGTTCCGGTCTCACCTGGCGTATAAACCACACGAGAGTGACATTCATGCCTAATTCACTCCGGCCACCACCAAGATAATGGGCCTCGCTGCTCTGCTCCTCGTTAAATACATATCAGAAGAAACCCGATGTATCCACATTTTAATTATTTAGTATCGAGAAAAGTCTGCCTCGCCTATTATATTTACTGCACTTGGAGTCTAAAGCGGATAATCTGGTAAATCTACACGTTGCATCACATTTGCCTACTAATACCACACGTTGGAAAACGTCGGTAAAATAAAAAGGGACACACACGCCAAATTAAACATCTTATTTTCTTGATTTTTCCTCTCAAGAGTACATTTAAAAAAGCTTTCTGCGTTTTAGGCTCTCAACCAAGTCCGCATACAGCACAATGATTGGGTGTATTTAATTAATTAACGCGGATAATGAACGACATGGCACGTTAATTGCGTGCTGATATTTGCCTAAATACGCGCGTCTCCGTGGTGGGCTCAGGCGACAAGAAAAAGGTTGAACGTCCGAAATACCAATACCGTGATCAACACCGGTAGATAAAGAGAGGATACAATATCTTCTCTCCTTTACAGAGCAAAAAAATCGAAGTTTTCAAAAATACCCTAACCTCATTTCAAGGGATAAACCCACCTGGGGCTGGTACTGTGATGATACAGTTAGCCGCCAAGCGCTGATCACTGCAGCTTCCGAACCGGACCGGGTCGTGAGCATCTGTGCCTTGTGTGGCGACAACACAGACGCACACAGATTCACGAAGTCCGTTTCACAACGTGCTTACCGCATTTTGTTGAAGGGGAAAGAAAAGCAAATCTCTCAACCTTGCTGAATTATTTATTGCCTACCTTGTGCTATTTCTGGTCTCTTCCGTCCGAGGAAACGGTTCTCTCTCCTCTCCTTCAAAGCCGGGTTTGTAGTTCCTATTCCCGGGTATATAATTAAGAACCAACAGCGCCCAACTGTTTGTGCTGTGTGTGTTTTTTCTCTCTCTCTCTCTCTTAACCTGAGCCAGAATACCGCGCCGAAAGGGGGCCGTGAGGAAAATTGCCACGGGGGAAGAAGAAGGTTTCAAGGTTTGAAAGCTCCGTCGCTGGCGGACGAGGGTCGGTTCATAACAAACACGCTCTTCCAGCGGGGAGACGCCGGGCGCTACAGCTGCTGCTGCTGGGCTGACGAGCTCGGCGGCGGGGTGGAGACGTAATAATTCATGAGAGAGAGGGACGGCCTATGTGTTTTGCATGGCTTTGTAATAATTCAACAGCAGGTTAGGCCGTGGCCCATCTAAAGGCTCGTTTTATCCGCCCCCCCTCCATCTCTGTTATTTTCTTTAACGCCGAATTTTATTAAGTAGTGTTCAAGGAGAGTCGGCGAGGAAATGGAAAGTAAAACGGAACCTCAGCGTAGCTGTGTAAAAATAAATTCGCCTGGATGGTTAATTATTATTTACCGCCCCCCCGGCATAAACACACAGACTGCGAAATAAGTGAAATATTAGAAAGAGGAAGAATAATAAAGGGTATGTATTGCTTCCTACTTTCTGATCTTAAATCATGAGCTACAAACTAGGACCAATGGCAACACTAGGTTTTAAAATTCTGCAGGTGAAACTGGACACTGGAGTGCAGATGTCACAGTAGTGTGTGTGTGTGTGTGTGTGTCATGTTTGCACACTTGTCTTTTGTGACTGTTAGTACAGTATATTGACGCACTGTCAGGAAAAAAAACACTTTTGTGTGGAGTTATAGTTTAGCTGTTGAACAACTGACAGGCCCTTCAGTAACTTTAATAGCTGTAGAACAGGTGTTCCTCTCTACCCTGCCCAGCTGGGCTTTGCTCCAGCCAAACCATTCACTTAATCTAATTCACTTTAACTAACCTAACAAATAGCTTGAGAGTATCTGATTTCTATAAAAAGGTGGCAATTTAAGATTTACTTATGAATAGCAGAAGGTAAATGACAGGGCTCCAACATGATTGGGCACAGAAAATAATTCAAGTTAATGAACCCTGATGCCTGAGAACAGCAGTGTTTAATCCTCACGCTGGAGGTCACTGCGTCTGAAGAGTGTCCAGTCCTGGCCCTGGAGAGCTACTGTGTCTGCAGGGTGTCCAGTCCTGGTCAAGGGGGGCTGGTATGTCTGCAGCTCTATTTAAAGCATTGCCGAGCTGGTAGAAGCTGTGAAAGTGGTCCGGTGAAGCCAGCAGTCAGCGTATTTTAGTCTTTAAGAACAGAGCTGAAGCAGAAGCCTTCAGACACACCAGGTCCCTCAGGGTCAGGAGACTGGGCAGCCCTGTTCTGGAAACAGACTGGGGGTGCTGTTTCAGCCAAGCCACCAAGTTCCCCCAGATCAGCTGTTGGCAGCAGTCTCGTGAAAAAACACAGAGGGCAAGCTGTCATGCTGAGAGGCACCTTTTGCGACATGTAGAAAACAGCATGCGTGTCTGACCCACATGGCCCTGCCTGCTACAGGGAACTGGGCACAGACTGGAGGAGTGGTATATCCCCACCCTGGCCCTGGAGGCCCAGTGCATTAACAAGAGTCCAACCTTTCTTATACATAAGCTCTTCATTAACTGATACTTCAGTGTTAACAAACTTTAACAATAATCCTACTGTATATACACATGCATTTACACAGCCAAATTTGCATTATCAACTAAATGCAGTATTCAGTCAAATGGTGAACTGAGAAAATCTGAATCATTACAGTAACAGTGTAAAAATGAAATAACTGCTGTTATTCCAATTCAGATTGGCCATACTGACGTAGTATGAAAGATTGACATCTGGCCTTGATAAGTAGGAAAGGTGCATAATGGACACCTACAACTCAGAGAAATAACAGCTGACTCTAAAGAGTGAAGAGATCGATTCTACACATTTGAAAAAAAAATTGATTTATCTTTCCTGAAATTTATTTGAATATAGTCAGTAAATCCCCATACACTTTCTTAATTTAAGGTGTCCCATGCTAATAAATGTAATTAATGTGTTAAATGTAAGTATGCAAACTGTTGCATCGCTGCTAATAGGACCAGAAGATGGTAAAAACTGTGGGCGGAATTAGTAGGATTCAATTTTGATGAGGAAGAATGTAAACAGCAGGATTGATCTTGCAAGTTATCCAACAGCACCTGTTTCTGAAGCCCACATCTGAAGAAGAACAGAGACACTCATTCTCCTTCCTGTTTCCTGTTCACGACAAAAGAACGTCTGTGTTGTTTATTGTGACAGTTACTTTCACAGTCGCAAAATTCCCCCGTCTGCTTTTTCCAGTGTATGGAGTACAGACATTTCTGTTTCATCTGTTCTGTTTCCCAAATCACACATGCACACCTACATTCAGTCTGTATTAGACTGCAGGTTGCTGAGAGCTTATTATACTACTTCAAGCGCTATGCATCTCTGCCTTGGTGTGACTATAGTTTAACTGGCCGTGGGAGTATCACAGCATTCCTCTGTAACATTAATCATGGTGTGCCATGGTAGTCCGTTGGTCTAGTGTATCATATAACAATATAGGGAGGTAAAATCCATAGGAATCCATAGCAAAACTAACAGTAAAACCACAGTAAACCACAGCAACTGTGCAGAACTATACCTTGGTAAACGTTCAGAAGGGATGATGATTTACAGTCCATCCAATTTTTATATGTTTAAAGTGTAATTGAATATCTAACTATTCACGCCTTTCATCTAAAACAAATGTATTTAGTAATTTGGCAAGTGTGTAAATATGGCTTGTTTATGCTTGCTTTACAGGGAAAAGTTTCATAATAGCAAGTGAACACAGATTCTTGCAAATTGACTCATTTAAGATATGGAGTGCTTAGACATATGTCTGGAAGCTTGGATGAGTCTTTTTTCTAGGGCATGTTATTGTGCAGCTGGATATTCAGTACATATTAAGAACATGTTAGAGCACACGAAACACATTTCTTATGCAGTTTCATTATCCCAGTTTTGAGTGAGGGTTAGAGTTAGATTGGGGTTAGCTCCTTAGGCATTGTTTGGCCATTCTAATAATTTTTTAAGAACTGCACAAACACCTAACAGAATATTGATCTATACTGTATATAGATTTATGTAAACATATGTAGTATTTATCATATGACTATAATATTAACATATGTGTATTTTTACACTTTTTTACCATATTTTAGATATAAAATCAGGCCACAGGCGTTTCAGAAATATTTCAAATAAAGTGAGCATCCCAAATCTGGATTTGTTTAATATGAACCAAAGGAAGAACAAGTCTTTTTAAAGACTTAATTAAATTCTCTAACTATGATCTGATTATGCATTAGATTGGACTGGGTCAATAGTGCTAATGCAATTAAGAATACAAAAGGCTCATCTGTTATTGATTGCATTTCCACTGCTTGGTGCCAATGGCTGATTCAAGGCCAGTCTAGGACTGACTGATAATTTATTTGGGTTTGTTTGTGGAGCGGGATGATGGATAATGTTTAAAAAGCCTTGGTGTGTTGGCAAAAGCATAGGATTTTAATGCACTCAGAGACATTGCAAGGGTCTATAAATCTACCAAGTGTCTGCACATATTCATAACCCAATTTCAATTTCTTTTCTGACCTTCCACTTCTTCTCTTTTTTAATTTAAAAGACCAATTATGTAATATTACTGCTATTCTGGTATTTTGACTGCCCATGAATGAAATAAACGGATTCCAAGTAGGTATTTTCTAAGCACTTACGTTAGAGATGTTCTTATCCAAATGCTACCAGTTAATGTGTCGTTCTTTCGGGAAAACTCTCCTGGCAGACTCACATTAAGGCAGCATGTTTGGTTTGGTTATCTAAGCAAATCAGTGGTAATTTGAAAGATTGCTGGAAAAAAAAAACGCAAATCCATGGGGAGAAACACAGCAAATAAAAATCAGCCTGATCTTCAGGCTCATTTGTGGACGACGCTTGAATGCACAGGGATCTCTTGTAAAAACAACGCTGGAGGCAAGGAGATGGCATCTAATGGGAGCCCCACGGACTCCCTGGTTACCTTCTTCGCTGTGAGCATTGGCCAGTACATCCGTATCAGTCATCAAGGCCAGCGTCCTTCCAAAGGTGTATTCTTGTCACCATCCTTTCTGATCTTCATGAAAAAAAGCCTGTGCAATCTGAACATTCTCTGCAGCCTCTATTAGCACAGAGGCTGTGCAGGAAGTTTCCGCGCAGGGTCCCCTGCTGGCAGCTTGAAAGACGCGCTCGGATTAAAGAAAGGTCGGCCTCATTGCGAGCGCAGGCGTGGGTGGAGGAAATCTGCAGCCCCGCAGGGGGTGAGATTGAGCCCAGCGCCTTGAGTAGCACATGGCCGGCCGTGCAGACACAGAGTGCCAGCTACGTGGCTCCGACAGTCATCCTCGTGTGCGGCAGTCACAGCCATGCTCACCCAGGCGAGCTGGAACAAGCTATCACTCTGCGTCCTGCCACATTAACATGGGCACCCCAGACTGAATGGCTTCTTCCAGCTTTTCCAGAGCACTGTTTCTGAAGACGTCCGTCACAATTCAGTACCTGAATCAGATCCCCTCCCAATCTCCCCTTTTCAAGAAACTAAAATGTTTCGGGCTCTTCAGCATACGAAGCATACGAAGCTGCCTCAGACCCACAAAAAAGTGTCTGGTTGCTGTTCTCTGGACTGGTTCCAATCTTCTTTTGTAATATTCTACCCACAATCGTACACAATATGCTAAATGAATGTGGTTTTACTAGTACATTGCACAATTTTAACAAAACTTATTTAATTTAAATTGTACACCTCTCTGTTTTGAGTTTAGCAAAGAATGCAGATTGCAACAGCAGATTCTCATGGTTTCTTCTGCTCAACTACAAATATATTTCAGGACAATGTCCATGATTACCTTCATCTCAGTTTGGGATGCTGTGTTGTTTTAAGGATGAGATTGAGAGATTTGATTACTTGATGTTGCACATCGCAGTGATTTTTATAAGCATGTGGAAGCCAATCAAATTATACACTAAGTATTTACAACTAACTGAGTTTCATTTCCTCAATAGAATAAACAATAATTCAATTATTATTGAATCCCCTACATAGAAAGGTTTCCCTCCTAATGTCCACATAGTATGCATATGGTCAGTGCTATATGCCTCGCTGATAAGCTCTAATAAAGGTGAAACAGCTGTCAGAAGCTGCTAATTTTCACTTTCTATGTGCAAAAAGACAGAAGGAGAAGACAGTCCCATCTCTTATAGCATTGTAATTGGATGGGAGCTAATTAATATTCATACCCACAATCCAGTATAACTGTACGCGCAGAGTAATTACAAACTCTGTACTTACCTATTCAATAGCCTATCACTCTATCTTAAATGGTATGTGTCTTTCTACCTAGGTAACTATATGCCTAGCTTTCTTCCCTAAGCACACTAGGTAAGGGATGAACAAGCACAGTTCCCAAGGGGAAGGCTGGGCTGGAGTGTTTTCATCAGCGCCAGCCGTATCAGTGTAGCGTGACCCAGTGGCGTCAATGACCCCATGCTTCAGCAGGCACAGAGCCCTGCTCCACCCTTCCCAATCTGACAGTTAACAGCTCCCTCAGCACCTCAGTCGCTGGAAACGGCGGCACGCAACAGGCTTGTCCCCATCTGCCAGACACCCCATAAATCAGACAAGAGCCATCAGGCCACCACACCCCAATCAGAAACGGGAAGCTGATAAGACAGCTGAGAAAATAGCCCCTACCAACATGGGAGGTCCGCGTGGGTGGGGTTGGTGCTATTTATAGAACCAGTTTTTAGAGTTTGAAATAGTTGGGAATCAAAAGGCTGGCAAAGGTTATGATGAGAAATGTGCCATAACAGAAAAAAAAGGCAAAAGAATGCATGTCGCTGTGGTCAGATCCCAGTATTGTGTTTCTCGGCACTGGGCAGGGAAAAGATTAAAGGGTCGCTCTTGATCGGGCGCTGTCTTGCTTCAGTCACGCAGTGTAATCAATGAGAGCAAAGCCTCAGACCCAGGAAGAAGATGTGACCCCCTTAATCCACTCCTCCAGGCTCATCTCCTACAAGGTATCAAGGCACAGGCTGGGAGCAGTGCCCAGTGCTAGGCAATCAACTGCGACCAGCAGATCCTCCCCTGGGCTCCATCCGCGGTAATAATCTTAAAGCTCTACCCCGAGGAATGAAAAACAACAAACCTTTCCTTTAAGGAAGTGTATTACTTCCTCAGAAGGAACAGCTGGCCCAATATATAGTATCAACAATTTTCCCATTATTCTCTGTGCCACCTGGGGACCTGCCATTTGAAAACCAGCATCACTGATGCGGAGATATGGCCGCCGTGACACAACACCCAGCACAAAATGGAGGTGACACAAACACAGCTGCCTCTAGTAGCTCAGCCTTGCACATCATGAGAGGCCTGAGGCTGCCTCTGACATGTCGTTACTCGTAGCCTCTGCTTTCCGGCTCACAGGATTCTATCATAAATAAAAAGTATAAATATAAAATATCTAATGCTTGGAAAATGACTTTACTTCAAAATACAGGTAATGTAGCATTTAGTGTTTATTTTGTGTGTGTGTGTGTTAATGCAATATTTGCTGTTTTAAAAATTCACTCAGGCAGCTTCTCTGCTGGACTAACAATAAGACTCTTAACAATAAAGCACATGATGCCCGCTAACAATGACATTTAAAAAACTCTGGCACTTTAGTCTTTGTAATTTTACAATCTTGGAGACGGTAATAATGTAAAATTAAAGATCACAAACAAACGCGCGGAGGCAGGCAAACCCAACATCAAGAGCCCATGGAGGTGGGATCACATTGCTTGGTAACCACAGATGAGCTCCATGCCGCCAAGACCAGCATTCCCAGCCCTGGTTGACCACAGATAATAATACTGTATGGGGTGCCCTCCCTGATGATTCAGTACACGCAGAGATACTTCAGTATTTCCTTTCTGGAGGGGCTGTTAGCGTGTGTGTGTGTGGGGGGGTATTGGTGATCAAATCCTGCATGGTGAGCTTTGTATTTTCAGAATAGGGGTGAATCCCTGCAGTATCCATTGTCAGAACTGTCCCAGGCGGAAGAGACTTCAGGCTCGCTTCCCAGCCCAGTGGAGAAGATATGAGCACCATCATGGGGCAGCACCTGGGCGACCCCGATAAGCATCCTGGTGTGGGGGGAGGGGGTAAAGATACGAATCACAGCACATAAGATAAGGGGAATCAGGATGAGCAGAAAAACGGCGAAAATACAGCTAAGAAAAGCAAGTAGTGTAGAAAAGTCAGAATGGACGATGAATATACGTCTAATGCAACATGGCAAAGCAAAGTGGTCATCGATCGTCAATGTCCCCTAATCCAAAGGCTCTCCAACACCTACTGTATTACATGCAAGGGGAATTGCAAGACAAAATCATTTTCATTAATATTATTTGAGCGGATCTTGTACAATTATGTTTTTTTTTTTTAAAAAAAACCAGTATCGATAGCAACGTACTGTACACGATCCTCTCCGCGATCAGTGAGTGGCGAGGGCGATCTGAGCCGGTTTTCGCATGCGGCCCCTTTTTTTTCATGGCAACAGTAGCACCGTAGCAACCGGTTGCTAGGGAAAAAGCAGAGAAGGCCCCTGTAGAGCCTACATGCTTATTTGGCAAGTGAGCCATAAATGGAATTCCCCAGTGACAGGTTATCGCATACCGCCGCCTGGTTTCCATGGTGACCATATGGAAGTGATGGAGCTGAGAACAGGGGGCACTGGCTAAGCGGGCCAGGCACTGCCATTCACCACGTGTCTTTCCTGTGAGAGTACATGCCAGCAGATGCCACGCTATGAACAGAGCTCCCCCTTACTGTGGCCAGTGGAACTGCAGCATCGTGAGACAGCGCCCCAGCCCTGGTCCTGCAGACCTCCAGAGAAGCTGATGCTATAGGTAGCCGGTAACTGTTCAATCAGAAATGTCACAATAGCTGGAACAATTTGTTTCCGGCCCATTAAGCGTCTGATTTGCTAATTTATGTAATTTAGAAATCATTAGATATGATAATTATAATACTTTTCTGCCCGCAAGGACCCACATTCTTTCCCTCAATTAAAGAAATAACTTGCTTAGTTTATCCACAAATTTAAAGTATTCACTATATTAAGAAACAGCTATGCGTTAGACATGTCTATCACCTATACAGTATGATTAGTGTTGAATGTTAAACCTGAAAAGTCACATGCATATTAATTTCGGACGTCCCAAACTCGTGCTGAAGTTTGCTCCGTGTGCCATTTTACAGAATACAATCCGCAGCTCTGAAAATGCACGTCGAGTTGAAGAGTACTATATAATGAACAAAGAATAGGGTTCCTGAACAGAACACACAACAGAGACGATCGGTCGCAATTCCCGCACGACACCTTGTTTTTAGTGGGGAACAAAGTCTTGGTAGAACACGGTGTCGATGACAGAGGCAGCCCGATCTGACAGCAGGCCATCGCGAAGACATCTGTACTGACTTTCAGACGAGCATTTTATAGTTGGGAAGTGCAACAGAAATACAGCAAGCCCTGGCCGCTCATTATCCAGGGAGAGAAGTTAAAAATAGGAGGTGCTGGAGACAGCCCAGATAACTCTCCGGGCGCTTCCAAAAGAAAAACAGACCCAGCTGTGAGATATGGCTGGGTATTCGAGATGATTGAATTAACTCGTGAGCAATGTCCCACTAATACAGAAACATACATCGAAAGAGAGGGGCATACGTTTAATGATAAAATTTGACGTCATATAAGTAAAGATTGCTCCATTTCTTCTGACATCTTAATATTATCATCACTGCCGTTGTTTTGTGTCTGGCGTTACATGGGTATTACAGCCCTTAGCTCAAGAGGTTCCCCAAAATCCCGCACCTCCATGCGGTTTCCACGGAAACGGGAAATGCAGGAAGAAGCAGCGCGACCTTCTCCAGCGACTGCGTTTCTCCGTCAGTGAGCGACCCCTTCTGCGCGTTCACGGACGCGCAGGCACAGCGGCCGGGGCGGCGCGCTTCGGGAGCGCGCAAGCCTGCACTGAGGCAGGTGCACTCCGGTGAAGAGTGTCTAGACTGACTTCTCAAGACAAACTCAACTGGATTCCTTCCACGCTAGAACAGACAGTACGACAGTATCTCGTATCGGCGCAAACGTGCAGGTCACGTTTTTTGAGTGTGAGTGAGGTGCATCTGTTTTAGTTTATAGTTTAGTTAGTTTTCAAAATTCTCCCCATTCCTGAAGACGTTAAAAGTGTAGACACATTACACAGAGTTCTGTCTTTAAATGCTATAGGAATTTTCTGTAGTCAAAACGATTTTACAGTATTTATGGTTTTAAGAATAAGACTGCATATTTAATATTTAAATAATGGTGAAATCAATCGTTCAAATTTTCAACAAAATCCATTTGTGCACTGGCAGTAGGAGCTAGCCTTTGTAAATCAGGTTTAAATAAATATTAATAAATGCATAAACACTGTCGGCATCCATTTTCAGAAAGAAAGGATTCTAGAAAGTCATCATGTACTCAGAAAGCAAGAAACCTATTTGGAGTATAAGGAATATTTTCATACTTTGTAGGATACAATTATTTGGTATGTAACAGTGTTGCCATCTAGTCTGCTGCGTGGGATAGATGCTCTTGTGTGTTCTTCTGAGTTTAACAGCAGATAAGAATACATTTAGCTCCAGAGTGACTTTTGCTACATTTTTCCAAAAGATAATCGTTGGAATGTGAGGGCCAGCTGGAGACAGTGACAAGAAAGCCGGGGCTGCTGTCACCAACAGGGTTGGCTGGAGGATCTGGGAACAGTGGTGAGCATGTGAGTGTGGCCGCCCAGGAAACAGGAGCCCAGAGGAACCTCTTTTCCTGGTTAGGCCATGGTGTGTCTGAGCATTTCCAGTCAGAGCAGAACTTGCCCTCTGGTGGAAACAAAAGAGCCTGCTCTTTGTCTGATCCGGTCGCTCAGTATTGGGTCAGCAGCCCAGCAGATCTCCGATGACACGCGTGCAGCGCCCTCTTCCCTCTCCCGCCAGGGCAGCGGGCTGTGAAAGCGGAACGAAATACCGGAGGGTTGGGAATATATGAGAAACAAACAAAGAGGGCCTCGTGGCTTCATTCCGCTCCTTCCCAGGGAAGCGGGCTTCTGATTTCCCTCAGTGCTGCGCTTGAAACCGTATCTTCTCGCTGTCACAGGCCTCCTCCGTGCCCCCCGATGGAGCTGGTGAAGGACCATCTGCCAAACAAAGGCTCTGTGTGCCGTCTCCCCTGCTACTCCCCAAAGCTAAGGCCAGACCAGGACACCAACGCCACCAACCACTTCAAAGACACAGCGCTCTGAAAGGACCGCCCGTCATCCTGTCGGAAACAGCGCTAATCCCCCCTAATCACCCAAAGTGCTCTGTGCAGGGGTTACAGAGCCTTCTGGCCCTCAAGAATAGTCAATGAAATCAGCTCATCACTTGTTAATTGCTAAGTTTAGGTACAGAACAAGACATACATGATTTCTGACTCACAAAATATAGGAAACAATATTGCTATCCTCAAATGCATGATAAAATGTAGCTGCATGTTTTTGGGTGCTTTTTTATCAACCTCAAGGAGGAGGTTTGCTTAACTCCACCAGAGAAAAAGACATGAGTAATTTGGAAAAATACGGCTCCCTGCCTTGCACCACTGCTTGCCAGGATAGCCTTCGGCTCCCAAAACCTGGACTGGGAGAATGAGTTTGAAAATGGATGGATGGAAAAAGAGGCTAATATATCATCGCGCGGTGACGGGTCACGGGCTTGGAGCTGGAGTTAGCAGCAAGGCGGAGGGTCGGTCTTCGCTTTGGAATTCAGAGGTGAAAGTCTAAGAAAACGTTTCAAAAACTGATCCCTAACCATGAAATAATTGCTATCTCTCACAGCTGGTCCCTGAATCTCTACATACTCTGCATGAATCCCCTGGCATTTCCTTTGACCATGTCAAGTCCTGTTCATCCACTGCGTACTATTAACTCCAGCATCAGACTCTCTACTTGCAACCCTTCCCCTATCACAAGGCAGGTGGCTTTGATCTTTCTAGAGAATTGGTGAATCGTGCTACAAAGTGCAAATCTCCCACCTTACAGCAAGAGTCTCCGAATCCCAACACCAGTGGAAGTACTGACATCAGGAGGCTGAAGGTACAGAGAAGCAGCAGTATGCTCCTAAATCCCAGTGAACCACACGTACACACCACAGGAGGCCAGAAAGCCAGAACAGGAGTGCAGTTACTGTATGCCCAATAATTTGTAATAACTGCACTCCTGTTAGCACAAGGGGTGTTTTTGCAATTTCCTGTCATAGGTAGTTGCTCCTGGAAGGAGGGGAGCAGTGTGTATGAAAAGCTCGTCTGGCTTCGTGAATTGAGGTTCCCTCTTGCCAGCCAGCTCCTTCCACAAGCACTACAGAAAATCACAGGGGGCAGATGCCATGTAGGTTAATCCACAGCGTGGCAATGGCTAGGGTTTTGATTAAAATTCAGTGTATTTTTATCTGCCCCCTCACAAAGTGGCGTCCTGGTGTATGTTCACCCCCCTGTGGGGAAATAAAGTCCGGCTTTTCTCCTGTCTTAAACGCCTGCAAGACAGCACTATTTTCACCAAGCTGCGGAAAACGAAAGAGGGAAGGGCATCTTGTGGCGCTGATATTAATGGCACTTTATAAAAATAAAACTCCCTTTGTCACATAAATTCCTTTCATTTGGAATTTTGTCATTTAACAGTATCAAGTTATAGACTCGTTCTAGTTGTAACTGTATTACACTATCTACATCCATCCCTTTTCTAACTGCTTAGATTCAGGGTTGGGAAAGATCCGGAGCCTGTCCTGGCAAGCAACGAGGCACAAGGCTGGACACAACCAGGACAGAGCATCAGTTAAGGCTAGATGCTCTGTACATGTCAACAAACTAAACATAAAGGCAGTTTACTGTTCCTGGTAATCCACCGTGCTGCTGTGATCCAGTATGGCTGGAGTTTCCACCATCAGACCTAACAGGACACTGGTTAGAGTTTTTCCTGGTTTATTAATCACTGCTCAATGCCAGTTCTCAAAGACCGCTGGGCCTCCTGGATCCCATTATTGCTGAGCTCCTAATAACTTGATTGCACTAATTATTTGTTTAAATTGACCAGATTCAACATTACTCTAAGGCCCAGTTAACGATTTAAATATATCTATAAAATCTTTGAGTTTTTCAGCTCTCAAGGATTAGTCATCTATACTACAAGGTCAAGTACAGGTTCAGCATTTTTCCCGTGATGTAGAAAACACATTGTTTACAGTACACAGGGTAATCAGCATGGTGGACAGGTGGATATGTTGTTTTTGAAATGAAAGGCACCAAGGGCTTCAGGTGCTGTCGGCTTGTTCTGCACTGAGAGAGGGAGGCTGTACCAGGAGCTTTACCACGAATCCCTGAAAAGACCCATCTGAACCAAAGCCCTGGAGCTTCTGCTTACACTCAAAATAAACAAACTGCAGTTTTTATCATTATATTGTTTAAAAATAATTATATTAATTTAATCTTATGAAGCCCTTTTAACTCTGATCTTGAACTAGTTGACATACAAGAAGAAATGTTATTGGTGTAGCAATAATATATTTATTTTGAAATGTGCAAGACAAATAGAATTCTAAATATTCTGAGAACATTGTTCTAGATTTATTAACTACCACTTCTTTTAAATTTAAAAGACACATAACTACATACAGCACATTAAAATTAATTTTCAGAAAACTAACCAAAAAAAGAAACAATTCAGATTTCCAGTTCAGTGGAAAATTAACAAAACCCAGCCCTTTGTAAACATTTGCAACTCAAAAATTAAAGCATGTTTTTGCACGTTTACTAAAACAACACTTTCACTTAACTGAACTGAGAATAAAGACAGATGGAAATATTTTTCCAGGTTTAAACATCTGACCAAAGTGCATAGAAAATTTGGATTCAGGTTGCTTTGCAAGGAATGAAGGTGCAGTCTATTACATAAAGACATAAAGCAATGTACTGTACTAACATTAAGAACAAGCAAAGACTGGGCTGGTAAGGGCCATGGTTAAATATGTAGTTCCCAAGGTAACTTTATTCAATACATTGTATATTCATTCAATATTCAATAGCTGTGCACTGTGATGTATTGGGTAAGAGCCATTTGCAATATGCCATGAGCTCTACTGAACTAGAAATGTCTGTACATTTTTAAAATATCACACAAGCAATTGATACATTTACAGAAACCAAAAAAGTTCAAAACAGTGCACATACAGATGTGTTTAAAGTGCTCTTTTTGGTTCCCGGACATTGTATCGATTTGTAAAGCAGATGTTTCAAAGTACCTCCTTCTCCGTGAAGAGGGATTCTGTGGGAGTTTCATTACCCCTGATCTGTTTCAGTATCACATATGCAAAATCTACAATGCTCTGTCCAGAAATGGCAGTGATGCTGCTTAACTCATCAACAATCTGCAAATGTAAAGCCCAAAGACGCGTTATTTAGATTTGCATACATTGTATACTTCTTTTGTGATGTCCATTACTGTACACCACAGAAGAAGGGGGGACAAACAGAGGGAATTCTTGCAATCTTTCAGGCGTATTTCCTTGGACATGGAAATAGCAATACACATCTCTGCCTTGTCTGTTTTTGCTTTGATTATCATATATAGTATTGCAATTTATGTAGTTGTATTACATATAATTGGCTTTTAATTACTATTACTATGTGTCTGAAAATGTAAATCTCTTCAACCTGTTTTGGCAAATTCTACAATTAATTTTTCTGGGACTTACCTGCTCTCCCAGAGGCAGTTTAATTATCAAACCTATACAATCCTGTTTTTGTTACAGGTAGATCTGTTATTGCAAATATTCAGACATTATGAAAATTAAGTGAGCTGGTTTTCTTGCACCTTTGAAAATTGTATTTTTGCTTGATCTGTAAAATTCCAGTACAGCAGGTCTGGCAAATCTAACGAAATTCCTTTTTGCTGAAGCGGTTACAGTATATAGTGTAGCATAACAGATAATATTCTGGGAGAAGGCAACCACATGGAATCACGCATTGATTACGATTGGTGAAATCTGAAAAGGAAATTGGAATGAAAAGTAGCGTACGGGGATTTTTAACTTTTTTTGAATTGGGCTTCTCTATAGACTCTATAGAATTACCTGACTCCAGCTGGTGAAGCTCAGAATGAAGGCGCCTGTAGCAATGACACCAGCTGCAAGGAGCATGCAGTCTTCCTTCACTGTCACAAACTTTGCCCTGCTCCTCCAAGCAATGTTCATGAAGGCACACCACATATGGCAATATAGAGAAAAGGATTAGCATTTTGATAAAACTTAACAAAGCTGACTTTTGTATTAACATATTACTGTAAATGGGCTAATGGGATCATATAAGTGCAGGTGTGTGTTCAAATAGTGTGAAACACTGCTAAAACTTCTAAATTCTTCTCTTCTCAGAGAAGAGGGCATTGGGAGCTGTGGAATAAGAGTTTTTAAAACGTGACTAGAAAATCGGTTTTTAATTGAGACATCGCTGAAATGCCACCCACCTCTGCTCCTGGGTGGGGCTTAAACTCTCCGTGACCGACACCAGCAGATGGTCGTAAATGAGATTTCTCTGGAGATATACGAACTGTAGCACTTGCTGACAAATAGTGTACAGGCGTGGGACGGGAACTGTGGAATCATTGTATCCTGTAAACAGGGGAAAAACACGGACAGGCTTTGTTTTTCTGCACTGGGTTCTGCTGAACGTTTTTCATAAAATGAGTTGAGACTTTACATGTTTTTGCATGGTATCTGGTATCTCAAAAGTAAAGTTAGTAATCTCTAGCTTCCACTGGAGAGAACTGCTTTGGAAAACCGTGGTTATTTGCTAGTGTTATTGCCCTTGAAATGGAAACACTCACCCAGGACTTCCATGAGGACCTCAACATATGTGAGAGGATTTTGGAAGTTTATGCAGAAATCCAGAGTTTTCAGGATGTGGATTTCTGATTCCAGTAAAGCCTCTTTTGTATAGTTATATCCCAACTGGTGCAGAAATCTCACAGCTGTATTGTTGTCAATAAACTGTAAAATATAAAAAAAGCCTTAAAAATAAAAGATATATAT